>NC_134587.1:14935000-15244687 GCF_037038515.1 Microtus pennsylvanicus
CCCTAATTTTCTTGTTTTGCTCAGGATTACCTGAAAAGATTAATTATATCACTTTAATAAATTTAAAAAAATATACAAAATATTCAATGAAAAAATACCTCCTTATAAAGTGATGTTTGCCTAATTCAGTTAGCATACAAATTATTAGTGTTTGATGTATAGACAGACAGTTGAGCTTTGAGGGAAGTCATGTGATCATTCTGGTCTGGTGCTCTTGAACTCCTGTTTCTGTTTCCATCACCTCACCTCCACTGTTTGTTCTTTTTAGTTTTAATTATCATTTCATTTTTATAATTTTCACTCACAGGGACATAGGATTTTCAGTACCATCGTTAAGATATGAATAGATACTCTAAATTTAATAAAACCCTGCAGTATGGTAAAAAGAACATAAATCTAGAAATGACCTGAAGTGTCAAAGAGTTTTATATTTTACCATCATTAGCTCCCTTCAAGGACTGAAGATTCATCAGTGAGTACAGTTGAATTCAGACATTAGAAAAAAATCACATAGCTGCTGTAATAAAACCTCTAAATGTCAGAAAATGTAAGCTTAATAAAATCTGTTTTTAGAAGAACTAAGTTTGAGGTGGTTTTCCATAAAAATCAAGTAATTACTGAATATGAGTCATAATAATTCAAATCTGGTAATTTTGTTTCTTTTTTTGTTTGTTTGTTTTTCGAGACAGGGTTTCTTTGTGGTTTTGGAACCTGTCCTGGAACTAGCTCTGTAGACCAGGCTTGTCTCGAACTCACAGAAATCTGCCTGCCTCTGCCCCCCGAGTGCTGGGATTAAAGGCGTGCGCCACCACCGCCCGGCCAAATCTGGTAATTTTGATGAAGAAATAAGTTCAACCACCATCTTTGAAGTCCTATGATTTTGAAATAGGAAAAGATTGAGAGAGAGAGAGAGAGAGAGAGAGAGAGAGAGAGAGAGAGAGAGAGAATTATGTATTCTAGAAAATTATATGCGTTTTCTCTCCAATAGAGATTATTTCAAGTGTGGCAAAGCAAATCAAAGTTTGGATAAAATCTGGCCTTGATCCCATTTGACCTCAGAACACACATTAATCATGATGGCATCAGTTCAATTATCTAATAAGAACCTTGATAAAATGTTAAGCATAGATGCTAATTACTTCCTATCAAAGATTAGATCTTCAATGACCAGAGCATTCTAAGTATTGGTTGCAGTCAGTGTAAAACATTAATTGTATTAAATTGACAGAAAACTTAGTTTCTACACATTTTGTTCTTAAAATTAAAATTACTATTAAACTATGCTTGTGTAGTTTTGAAGGTAGTCAATTCAACATAGTGTCCTGGCCATTTGATCAAATGCTTATTGAATTTTAGACTTAGAACTTTGCATAAAATGCTGCAATTGTGATCCAAATATTATTATAAAAGTTCTTAAGAAAAAAATACTAGTACAATTCTTTTGTTCTAACATAGATTACTTAGGTGAAGTACAAGTTTAAGAAGCCATTCAAATGTCACAATTTTTAGTGTCTTTTAACTTAAACGAAACGTTTCCCTACAAGAACATTTTGTTCTTCAAAACTGTGATTATCACAAACACACCTTATATAATGAACGCTTGCTGATTGATGTTATGAGACTCAGGAAGAAGGTAAAATGTCAAAGGGCAGTAATTGAAAGCAGAAAATTAAATGTTTAATGACCCTAGAACTATACAAAATGGCTTGAGCAAAGCATGATAAATGATCAATGTTTCAAATAGAATGACCCACTTGCCACAAAACTTGTTATTTTCAGCATAGCTTGCAACAAAGGGAGAAATCATATGTAAAAGTGGAGCTTTGTAGTTGGTTTTCTAATACATAGTGTCATCGTCTCAGTTTTGTTCGATAGTTATGTCATAGTTGGAACGGTGCCAGATGCTAATATTGAAATAAAATAATTTACTTGACTGTAAAAATTAGACCTAAAATAAAAATGTCAATAAAAACTCCAAATGTCAAATGAAGTAGTGAAACATCTCATTTATAATATTTGAACATATATATGAATGCCATACTTTGTCAAGTGAAAAAGATTAAGCTATATATCAAATTCAAAGCATACCTATATGAACTAAACAGACATTCAGTTATGTAATCATGAAAATATGAAGGTTTGTTTACTTTGTTTTGGGATACTTAAAATCACTATGCAGCTGAGGATGACCTGCCTTAACTTTGAAGAGTTCTGGGCTTACACAGTTACACAGTATGCACAACCACACCTAGCTTAAGGTTCCTAATATTCTAACATGCCAATGTCACATCAAGATGGGAAGTCTCTTCAATTTATAATTAGATATTAAGGAAAGACAATGGGAGAGAGACAGAGACAGGGAGAGATAGAGAGACAGAGACACTCTAATTGAGTGAAGTCAGGGAAGCATGATAATTAAGTCACTGAAGGTTGAGTGGGTGCAGGTACATGTAGCCACGGGGAAAGCCCCTCTCTCTGGACCTTTCTCTTTGAACTGTGTACTATTAGGTTATAGACTCTATGGAAATCAGGCCACACCCCATTGTAACTTTCTCTAGAGAGTTCATAAGCAGCACACAGTGTGGCCTTGCAGCTCTTTCAGAGTACATTCTCCTTCACCCGTCCAGCTTCAGCTACTCATCCAAGATGACCCTGAGTTATATAGCTTGTCCTTATCAGTACCTTCCTGAATCCCAGCCCATAATGTAGGATCCCTGGTCCAGAACTTTCCCTGAGTCCTCTGGAAATATGTCTAAGAATCTGCCCTTTCTTCTTTGGAATTGAAGGGATATGAAGGATGGCCCTCTTCATGAGCATGTCATGAGCACCTAGTTTCCTGTCTTAATGAAATATTTATTCATTCCCAAAGGTCTTCTCTTCCTCTTCTTGGTCTCATTGTGGTTGTCTAGGAATGTGATGCTGTAACTCTCCCAGTAAACTCGTCTAAAGGGCAATTTGTCTTTTCTATGAACCTTATATTCTCATATTTACAACAGACTCTATACAAAGAATCTCACAGTGTGACTACATAGACCAATATACTGCCAATAGAAAGAAGCATTTCATTTTTAAATTTCTGTATGTACATGTAATTTAAAGAGCTCAAATTCTTAAAACATATGTTAGATGTTTTATGATAGCTAGTTCTATCTAATACCATTTTATCTATGGTAAGTAGTTAATTGGATGCCAGACTTAAAACAAAGGCTTTCTTTTTGAGCTTAAAGAACAACAAAGTAATTTCAGAATGTCTTTTTGTTAGAATATTTATTCTATTTTACAGTGGTGCATGTTACTTTTCTGTGTCTATCTCAATTTAATCTGATTTCCTATTGGGGTCTAATATTCATGAATGAATGGATAACCTTTATACAAGATATTCAAATGAATATATTTAGTAGATT
Source organism: Microtus pennsylvanicus (assembly GCF_037038515.1). Taxonomy (NCBI): domain Eukaryota; kingdom Metazoa; phylum Chordata; class Mammalia; order Rodentia; family Cricetidae; genus Microtus; species Microtus pennsylvanicus. The sequence goes on from NC_134587.1 coordinate 14,938,405, forward strand.
TAAGAAAAATGATGATTAAATTGCTATTTCAATTTAGAAAACAATTGTGAATCCTAACCAATCCACATTAATAGTTTTAAGCATTTCAGTGGAATCAGGCATTCAATGTAATACTAACACAACACAGTGAATTAATGGCGCAACAGCCTTTACTTCTCACACCACATCTGTACTATTCTCTTAGAGAATCTGACAAATAAATCGCTAAAAACTAATAAAATTTAAATGGGTTAGCTTGGGTTCACATATTAGATGTCTACTACTTCAAATTCACTCCAATAGATTTTTCACACAGCAAGTGCCATGCAATATAAAATATATTCTAAGTGTTGTGGTTTTCTTGTATGTTAAAAGCAATCAGTTCCTTTAGGCTTCAGTCTTCTTATTTAAAAATAGTAAGAGCATTTTGTTAAAAGTCATCTTGGGTAGGCACCATGATACTAAACTGGCTCTAATTTAGCACTGTTTTTCTTACCAGAACATAATGTCCTCGAATAGAAAGTTTCTATTTTGTATAACATCGTGTTCTATATCCTTTACTTATGGGCGTCACTCTACTTTCCATTTCTTAGTAAGAAAATGATAACTTCAAGTCTTCCAAAACACTCAAAAGACAATCAGATCATGAAAAGCCTGCCTTTATCGCAGCTTTTCAAGGTAGATTATAACTCAACAGCCTATTTTCATCCTGTATCATCATCTGTTCCCTAAATGCAAATCAGTTAGAAAAGAGCCATACAATTTGCTATCATTCAGAGGGTCATTACTTAAAATATCCTTAGAGAGGCCTGACCGAGTTTCCTCAAATAGACTATGTTGGCTACGTATACTTTTTTTTTTTACATAATAGACTATTTTAACAAGACAGGTAAATAGAGATCAGAATCTAATAACATTTATCACCTTGATTTAGTCAAAAAGATGCCATTTTATTATATTCTCTTAAGGTTTTCCTTTACCATGGATGAACTAAATGTTGTATAAACAAATCAAGTTGAAAGGAGAAAGCAGAACTCACACGTTTGCACATGAAACACTATCAAATAATGTGTGTAACTTTTTAACTGTCTACGTATTTATTGGAAATCATTTATTTAATGTCTGCTATATACAAGTGACTGTTAAAAGCCTCATGCACAAAGCAAGTTTACAATGCATGGTATTCATAAATAAAGAATTTCCAGGAGTTGAAATAGATGGCCCGAACTTAATGGCATGCTAATTGAGAACACTGGCAATATAAAATGGCACACGTGTCTGGCAGATTTAAACGCCACCGTGTTTCCTGGCTAGGCTGGGCTATAAAGCCTTCATACAGTTCTCACAGCAGCTGATAAGATGGTTTGTGTGGAAATATGAAGGAGCCTAAGGTGTGAGCAGGTAACCATACAGGGGAAGTGAATCCTAGGAACAACACTTTAGCTTCTCCCTCCCACCAAGCCTCTGTTTCGGCAGCTAACTAGATTATCACCTAGATTTCAGATCTACTCCTTTCTATTCTTAATTCTCGCAATATGGTCTACAGCAAACAATCCAGGGTCTCCTCTTTTTTTAGTCTGTGCTTCCTTAATTTACATTATTGGGTCTTGTATATTCATCATTTCAGTAATTCTGTTCTGAAATGCCATGTAGCATCTAGCATATTTGAGTTGTGGTAAATTTCTTGGAATACAATTCCTTTTCCTACTTTGAGTGTGACCACCACTTTGGGTTTGCTTGGATAATGACATAGATAAGTGGTGGAGATAAGGAATTATATGTACCTTGTCTTGAATCCACTAATGCATGTTAATGAAAGTCTCTGTTTTCACAGATTTCACATGCTTATCATTTTAAGCTGCAAAAACCAAGCAGCCTGGAGACACTACTGGGTTTAGATGGGATAACTGCTAAAATCCCATCTTAGAAGCTATTAGCTTTGCTCTCTGTACCAACTGAATGATAGCTTTTTTTTTTTTTATGAACAGCAATTGTCAAGGGCCTGTGGTAGTTACACTTCGGTAATTATATAGACGACTTAATAAGAAAGCAAACCTTCAAATAAACAGGCAATTGCCCACCAAAACAAGTTATGTACGGTTTCATACAGAAATCTTAGATGCCTTAAAATGTCAAGCGTTGAAGTCATTACATATAGCCATAATCTGTGACAACTCAGCCAGCGTTTAAAACTCATTTCTGAGATAGCTTCTCCCAAATTGAAGCCTGAGGGCATGTGGAATCTTAAATCTATCATTTTGTAAACAGTCTAAGCTGAAGCAAAGCTGACCACCACGCTCTTCAGAGGTTACCAGTGGGGCACAGTGTACTCAAAAGTTTCCATTACTTCATTTACAGAATTTTATGCTGCCATTTTTCATTTGCCTACTGGTTGCCTCTCTTCTTTAGAAATCACTAGAACTTTGAAAAAAACTATCACCGGCAGAAACATTCCCCAGTACAAAAGCCAGAGCAGCAACCTAAAGAAGTCAAACATTTTTTTCTTCTTTTAATTTTTTTTATTGATTTTATTGAGCTATACGTTTTTCTCTGCTCCCCTCTCCCCCTCCTCCGTCTCCCCTCCCCTTCTACCTTCTCCTATGATCCCCATGCTCCCAATTTACTCAGGAGTTCCTATCTTTTTCTACTCATAGACTAGATTTTCCCACATAGATTAGATTCATGTATGTCTCTCTTAGGGTCCTCATTGTTGTCTAGATTCTCTGGGATTGTGAATTGTAGGCTGGTTTTCGTTGCTTTATGTTTAGAAGCCACTTATGAGCGAAACAAAAAATAAAACTGTGAGTTAGAAAAGTTATTCATTGTGCTAACATTTTCAGTGGACACGAAGATTGTAAAATAGGATCTGTGAAGGCGTCTTAATGTATTTTAGAAAAAGAAAAATAAGCTAAATTATTTTCATTTTCTAAAAATTAGAATCTATGCAACATATAAAGTGAACCCAAGAACGATCTAAAAGCTATTGGATCTTGTTCTTTGTTTTTTAACGTGGAAGTGAAAGATAGATAATATTTTCATCAGCTAAATATAATGTTGGCTTTCATGTGCTAAAATGAATATGGACAAATTTTAAAAGTAAAGATACATTTCAATGTTGTTGTCACTTCATTCTGTGAATGTGATGTTGGAATCCATTAGCAGACCGCCGCTAATGCAGAGAACACTTAGCAAATCTTGGTTAAAAGCTAGGTGTGACACACAGACAAACATTGCATATTCTAACTCATATGAGAAAATTATTGGTGATAAAAGAAGATGGATGGACATGATCAGAGCAGTATTCAAGAATGTGATGTGGAAATATAGTTAATCTCATTAATTTCTATGATTAACATGCGATAATAGTAATAATAATAGTAAAAGTAGTAGTAGTAAAAGATTGTGCTTACATGTGTTCCAAACAGCCAGAAACATAAGTAATGTGTGTGTGTGTGTGTGTGTGTGTGTGTGTGTGTGTGTGTGTGTGTGTAGACAGAAAAGAGAGAGGGGGAGAGAGACAGAGACAGAGAGAGAACTTATCTCATTGGAGTGAGTTTAAAATCTCACATACTTACTGGCCACCGGCATTCACTTAGTGTTAGTTTTTGATAATAAGCCAGGAAGTTGGACAGCAGCCAACACGCTGGAAGACCAGTGGGGCTTTCATCCACATTATAGTGCTTTAGAGGAAAAAAAAAATGGAATCAGAAGCACCATGGGCCAGAATTTCGTGCCAAGATTGTGAGGGTGGGGTGAGGGTGGTAAACATAACTAAGAACAGCATCTTATATTTTGTACTGATAATGTTTTTTTTCTTTCCAGTTTTTTTTTTTAAAGTGAGATCATTAAGAAGGCAGCTAGATACTGACAAAATCTTCTGCTGAAGTCCTATAATGCTAATGGTGCTGGTGTGTGTGTGGGGGGGGGGGCATAAATCAGAGTTTAAGACTCAGCAACCAGAATATTGCATCAGGGTAAGCTGCTTTCCTTTTTCCTGTAGAAGAAAAAAAAATGAGTCTTCTTAGAAGGCAAACAGCATCCCTCAGAAAGTCTATGAATTCTCCAATAGACTGGACAATATTGCACAAAATGTTACAGGAATACAAAATACCAGGAAATGAAAACTTAAATAAAATAGACAAAGAAGTTACTGGAATGATCCAATCATGATATCAAAATTTAAAGCGACTGTTTTAATTAAACATTCAAGAAAACTAGTACTAAAATGTATTAAGCAGAAATCCTCTCATGAATAATATTAGTGCCGTATATAGAATATACTGGTTAGTACTCCTCCTCTTTCTTTCTGTGTGAGAGAAGACAAAACACCTCCCAGTAACCAGACTGAAAAACTAGTGTAAATTTTAAACTAGTTTAGAGATATGAAGGCAAATTACTTGTAAAAGATGGCCAGAAACCTTGAAGTTAACCTTCAGCAACAATAAATGACCACCAAAGGAGTAGGCTCTTTAATGTACAGAAAGAACATTCTAGCCAACAGAAAATTCAACAAAAAGGGAGCCTATTCTACACTAATGAGAGTGAATGCTACATATTCTTTCAATTCTCTTCCAAATTCTCTGTGGTTGTAAATAAGTTGACATCAAAGCAGAGAAATGAATGTTGCCAGAGACAGGAGACTCATGAATGTATGCAAGCAAACTGATAATTGTTTCGTGAAAATAATATGTTGAGTATTTTATCAATATAGTGGCTGGAGGTACATATGCATGCTAAAATATGCCTATCTTCTAAATTCTTTAAAATTTGCCAAAATTTTTATGCTAGAATCCATTCAATGCAGGTTATAAGTTTAAAATATAAAGCACTATTATATTATACAACTTAAGAATTCAATCTCAGCCAGGCGGTGGTGGCGCACGCCTTTAATCCCAGCACTCGGGAGGCAGAGGCAGGCAGATCTCTGTGAGTTCTAGACCAGCCTGGTCTACAAGAGCTAGTGCCAGGACAGGCTCCAAAGCTACAGAGAAACCCTGTCTCGAAAAACCAACCAAACAAACAAACAAAAAAAGAATTCAATCTCCATTTAGGTTGTTTCCAGGTTCTGGATATGACAAATAATGCTGCTGTGAACATAGCTGAACCCATGTCCTTGTGGCACGATTGCGCATTCTTTGGATATATACCCAAAAGTGGTATTAGTGGGTCTTAAGGAAGGTTGTTTACTAATTTTCTGAGAAATCGCCACACTGACATCCAAAGGGGTTGTACAAGCTTGTATTCCCACCAGCAATGCAGAGTGTTCCCTTTTCCCCACAATCTCTCCAGCATAAGTTGTCATCAGTGTTTTTGATCTTGGCCATTCTTACAGGTGTAAGATGAAATCTTGACAGAAGAATAGACAAGGAAAATGTGGTACATTTACACAATGGAGTTCTACACAGCAGGAAAAAATAACAACATCTTGAATTTTGCAAGAAAATGGATAGAGCTAGAAAACATTATTTTGAGTGAGGTAACCCAGATACAGAAAGACAATTATCACATGTATTCAGGTGGTTTTTAAGCATAAAGGAAAAAAAGCCAGCCTTCAAACCACAATCCCAGAGAACTTAGACAACAATGAGGACACTGAGAGAGACTCATATAGATCTAATCCACATGAGAAATAGAAAGTAGAAAACGACAAGATCTCCTGAGTAAATTGAGAGCATGGGGACTTTGGGGGAGGTTTGAAGAGGAGAAGGAAGAGGCAGGGAGGAGAGCAGATAAAAATGTGGAGCTCAATAAAAATCAATAGAAAAGAAGAATTCAATCTCCATATATTATGAAAAGTTTAACAATAAAACTCAATGGCAAAAATATAGGTAAATTGAGTGCGTTTAAAACGTCTACAGCAGACATAATAGTTATTGGTAAAATTATGAATTCATTTCACAGGCTATGAATGTGCTAAGGATGTGTCTATCAGTACATGTGTGATATATTCTACTGTTGATTCTAGCTGGTACACTAAGGATGGAAATGTAGAGGAGTTCCAAAAAGAAAGCAAGTAAGTTTTTCATAGATATTCAATTGTACTTCAAAAATATAAAATAATTTTTATAGGTTTAGAAAATAACATTTTCTTGCTGTATTAAATGCATAAGTCAATATGTTATAATAATAATTTATAAACATTAGAACATGATATCTATATATTTAATATCTGCAAGTGTTACTGATGCAAAAGTTGCTCAATAACAAAAATCTCTGATAAATTATGTTTTCTTTTATAAATAGTGTTTGGGATATTTATCATTATTTTTACTATGGCTTCATAATTTATGCTGCATTTGTATCACGAAAAAAATAAAAGAATCAGTAAGTATTGGAGTTTTTAACTGTAAAAAGAGAGCATTCAAAAGTATTTGGTATTTATAATTATAAGAAATCAATTTATTTGCTAGAACTCACATTTAATCATAACTATACAGCTGCTATGTTTGTAATTTATGAAAGGTAATTTAATGTCTTACTGACTTCAGCATGTCCAGTCATATCATACTGGAACTATATGCCATCTTTTAATGGACAAATTCTAGGAAATGGTTTTGTTTTAATTATCTAGGATAAGGAAAGTAAGGCTAGACTTAAAACTGCTAAATTAAACCACAACAGAAAACGAAAAACAATCAACTAACCAACCAAATAAACAAACAAAAACCAGAAAACCAAATCCAAATCCTATCATGATGTATTCCAAACTTTTATTTGTGTGCCCTTACTGGGCTCTGAGGTACTGAGACTATTCCAGCTAGTTCAGCACCTTTCGTCAAAGCCTGATGAACACTTGACTAGTAATAAACGACACAAGCAATAAAAGATTGATGCACTCTTGGTGACAGCGACAGCCAGCATTTTATGCTAATATTAGTGTCTGGAAGTGAGAGCGCATTCTTTAAAATAGAATAGTTAGAATAAGTGTGGTCTTTGAATCTTCTATATCTATGAGTAATTTTATTGTCCCTCATAATTGTATATAAAATTTTTTATTTTTACTTAGATAGTACTGCACTTATACATTCAGTGGTAAGGCATTTGCAACATCTCAGAGTTCAGCCTGCCTGTACATTTATTCACATTGTTTATTATTTATATTTATAATTTTAAATTTTTCCCGAAAAAAACCCTTATTTAATATAATCTCAATGAAGCTAGTCACTGAATAATTGAAGGATTTCTTTTTATCATGAGAATATTTATATGCGTTCATATTATTTATTGCTAATATAGGGAAATGTTACTGGTTCTTGTAGATTAATTATATTTATGAACTTGGCCAAACTAATTAGTGGTTTTAATTAACCTGTTGTCTAAAACCTGTTGCTATTTGGGGAGGATGAACATGTCACGTTAAGAAGTAATGCATGTTCCACTTCTTTTCTAATTATTACGTTTTTATGTTATGTTTCACTCTGCGGGAACATTTACTCTTGCTTTTCTACTCGTTAGTTGGCAGGTGAGACAATGGTTTCTTTATTCTGCTCATAAAACCAATTACTTATTTACTTAATCAAGTTTTTATAATGCTGTGATCTGAAGTTCAACGTCTTTCAGTGTGTATGTTCATAGCAGTGCCTAGCAGAGTGTAGGGCATATGATAAACATTGTTAAGTGGATGAGGAAGCAGCTCAGGGAATAAGTTCACCATTAGAAAACTAGAGGACTTTATGAACAAGGAAAGTAGAGTCATTGAGAAAAACCAATTAATTTCCCCCCTCAATATCTCTAAGAAACATTGATACTTCCAAAATTAAACTACTGATGAGAAATGTGTATTTAGGGTGGGAGAGATAGGTTAGTGTTTAAGAGTTCTTGATGCTCTTGCAGAGGACCCTGTTTGGTTTCCTGCACCTGTATAACAGCACACAAATATCTGTAACTCAAGTTCCAGGGCATCTGAAGCCCTCTGCTGACCCCTGCAGGCCCTTGCATGCAAGGGGAGCACATTTGTTCTCACAGGCTCACATGTACACTTAAATTACAAATAACTCTAAAAAAAATTTGTCTTTGATAGGCAGTTTTTCTATAGTTTTGGCAGCTTTGCACTTGTGCGTGTCTTCTAAATTAAATTGTCAGGGTTAATTAAATATCACATCAAGTAGTATTTTGGAGAAGAATTACAGAAAACTGGTAGAAAGAACTAATATTTTTATGTAAAAAGCAAGTGTTGTTAAGAAAACAACATGGTTTTGAGTTCATTTATTGTCTAGTTACAAACAATTGTTTAGATCTGTAGAGTTGATATGTTTTAGTTTTAGCAATTTCTCTGGAGTTCATTAAATGGTCCCACATTAGTTTTATGTCTAGTTATAACTGAATAGGCAATTCTCGAGTCTTCATTATTGCTTTAATCACAGGGATTTCACAAACAGAGTGGTGAAGGGTAATACATTAAGATCAATGAGGATGATACCGCTAACAAGGACGTAAAAATCACCAAGGAATTACTAATATCACTTCTTGATATCAGAACAAACACAACAAGACCTTTATATTTTTAAAATAATAATAAACAGTATTCATTATTCTAAACCTATTGTGCATGTAATGGGAAATGCAGGAAATCAATAAGGAAATTTTTTGACTAATAATTATGTTTTGATTCAATAATGGAAAGAAAAAATCCCCAAACTAAATTTTCTCTGAATAGATCTTCAGAGTAAAAAGCTCAGTACTCAAAAGTGGGGTAATGTTTGCATAAACAAATCATAGAAATTAATATTTTCAAAGGAATTGTAATCCTTGTAGGTATTGAAGGGATCAAGATAGGAATAAAGAATGCATGGGAAAATATTTAAGTAAAGCGTTGTGAGCTCGGTGCTTGTCAACTTGACAGAAACTAGAATCATCTGGGAAGAAAGAACCTCAACTGAGAAATCGTCTCTATCAGATTGACTTATGGACACAGCTGAGGGACATTTTCTTAATCGCTACTGTAGGAGTCCCCAGCCCACTATAGGCAGAACGATCTCTAAGCCTGGGGTGTATAAGAAAAGATGATGAGTAAGTCAGAGGAAGCAAGACTTTCAACAGTTGCCCTCTGTGGTCTGTTATGATCTTTGTACCACATTCCTGCTTGAGTGATGGGGAAATCTTGCTAGCCAATTATCTTTAAGAGGTGGATCCAAGTTAAGGTGCGGCTTTCTGGGACTGGGAGAGAATAACAGGCACAAGACCCAGCTGTGTTCTCTCTGTGTGATTTCTGTGGGGCACAGCTGAGCTTGGACTTCTCGTTCCTGTTTTGTGAGTTTTCCCCTTATAATAAATAAAAATATAACTGTTTTATCCTTTAGCTAGCATGGTTATTTCCCGAATCTAGTTAATTTCTATATTTGAGTTCTTGTCTTGGCTTTTTCCAATGATAGACTGTGAGCTGTAAGCTGTAAGCTGTAGGATGAGATAAACCTTTTCCTTCCCATTTCTTTTGACCACTATTTTATCCCCGCAGCAGAAAAGCAACTTGGAACAAAAGCCAGAAGAGTAAGGGAGACCCAGCACCATGGTTTACCTTAGCAAGATGGATTCAAGAGTCATATTCTGAAGACTATCACATGAATTGATTAATTCTCATGAAAAATTAGTACAATTAAAGTTTAAAATAAAACTTTATTGAAAGAGAAAAGTGAAGGAATATGTAATAAATATTGCTTGTTTGAGCCGAGAAGGCTGTTGCCACAGTAAATACATCACATGTGGATGAAAACAACTAGGAAATAAGATAGGAATCCATTGGGAACACAGAAAAATGTCTTTATTCAGATGTTTGGAAGGATTTTTAAGGTAAATTTTGAGCTGAGATAAAAACTTGGATCATCTCTTTTAAGATAGGGGAGCAGAACTTTTTCTCAATAAACTGATTATTATATATAAGAAACTATAATCACATTGAGGACTACCTTAATTGTCACCATAGGACCTTCTTCCAGCAACTGATGGAAGCATATGCAGAGATCCACAGCTAAGCACTGGGCTGGACTCCCAGTGTCCAGTCGAAGAGAGGGAGGAGCAATAATGTGAACCAAATGATTAAAGATCATTATGGTGATACAGTTGACCTAAGCTAATAGGAGCTCACTGACTCCACACTGACAGCGGGGGAACCTGCATAGGACCAAATAAGGCTTTCTGAATGTGGGTGACATTTGTGTGCCTGAGGTAGTCTGTGGGGGCCACAGACAGTGGGACCAGGACTAATCTTTAGTGCTTGAACTGATTTTTGAAAGCTCATTCTTTTTGAAGGGATACCTTTTTCAGCCTAGATATTGTGGGGGATGCGGGGGGGGGGTCCTGCTTCAAAGTGATGCGTCAGACTTTGTTGATTCCCCATAGGAAGCTTTACCTTCTCTGAGGAGTAGATAGGGGATGGGGTTGGTGGAAAGTGAGGGAAGTGGGAGGAGGCGAGGGAGTGGGAATTGGGATTGGTATGTAATTTAGAGAAGTTTGCTTTAAAATAAAAAATAAACCCTGAAACGTTATCAACATAAAAACTATAATAAAACATTCTTTCATGTATGATACGTTTTGTATTACATAGGCATATACCATACTATGTACATACATATACATACTCAAGTTTATCTTAAGGTTTTAAAAAATAATCTGAAGCCTAAATTGGTTGAGTAAGAAAACAGGGCTTTTCTTCACTTTTAAATGGATTATTATTTCTGTTTAATTATTATTTGAGAATTCAAATGCTATGCAAGCATATTACTTTGTATTATGTAAATAATTACAAAATCCATTTATGAACTCCAGTCTAAAAAAATAAAGATAGTTGGGATAATTTTTTTCATCCCAAATTTCCCTTTACTCTTTCAGTTTTGACTCCACAAAATGTTCCTGGAGCCCTTTGGATAGGACGAATGTTCTAACTTAAATGGAAAGAAGTTGATAAGTGCACAGTGTCTGATTATGGTCTTGATTAGCCTGAAAGAATGATTGCAAATAACATTCATTTCCTTAAAGATAATACTACATTTGTGAGCCATAATACAAGTTTATGGAGAGCTGGAAAACAAAAACATAAGCTTTTAATGCATCATCTTAATTCAAATGAAGCACTTAGATGGGAATACAAATCACTGCTGTAAATGTATCTACATTTCAATGCATTCGTAAAAGTGATGTTTTTTCAAATAAGGAAAGTAATAACCTCAGGAATTCACAGCTCTGGGTATATATAACTCATTTTATGATTTTTTACCAAATGTCTTATTAATAAAAATAAAACTATATGGAATTCTTAAGATTAATATTGTTTTAATCAGCAGTAAAAAAAAAAATCTTCCAACCACATTGCCAGTTAACAATGAATACACAGTATAAAGCCAACTTAAATTTCCAGACTGAAGGTCTTCACTCTACCTAGCTAAATGAGTGTGTACAACACTTATTTAATTGCTTTGTTGTTTTTCCATTTCATTTTCTTCTTTAATAAATAAAAACTTTCTGACAACCTATTTGTCTCAGGGATCAGATTTGCAGCAAAGATGTCAGAGCCTGGGAAATTTATACTTCTAAGTTCCTTCCCTTCGAGATGACATTATCCGTTCTTTGCACTCCGTTGTCATGTATTTTCTTTGTTGATCCTTTTTATTCATGATATCAACAGGGTCACTTCCTTGCAATTAGTGTTTACAACTTGTTAATAAAGTATGATTCTTCAACAAGCTGACTCTTAGACATTCTTAATAAGTTGAATTTAGTTCATACAGAAAGATTTTAAAGTTTTCTTGGTGCTTTGTTTTTAACACTATGACTAATCATTCTTTCTGTGCCTAAGCAGACCTAAGTGCAAAGCAGGTCTTTCAGTGCAAAGCAGGTCCTAAGCAGACCTCCTTTGATCACTTGGACATACATTTATTCATTTAGTAAACACTTAATTTAGTATTCACTGTGCCTTTAGAACTATACAGTAAGAACTTGGATTTTAAAAATAAAAAGAAATTACTCTGTCCTCCAGATGCTCACATAAAAGATCAAAGCAAACAGGCAGTTGTGTATATTGTGATCCTGGGGGACAGATTAAAGCTTGAGTATTGTAAGGATACAGGAAAGAGAAAGGGAAGCAGGAAGAGATCGTTCTCAGTGGAAATAAATGCTAAGGTAAATTTTAAATTATCAGTAAATGTCAGAACATGATGGGAATGGGTCTTCAAGTCTCTGCTGGCCAAAAGAAAATGTACTTCTCAGATATCCTTGTATGAGATGCTGAGTGACATCCTCAATAACCACCCTTGAGGACTTGCCTCTGTGCTCACATGAAGGCCACACTCTTCTCTGCCTCTCCCAAGCCCCACTTGAATGCCCTGGGATACTGACTATGATTTGTTGCTGAAATATGCAGTATTCTCCTGGCTCGTGTTTTCTTGACACATAGCTGACGTAGCAGACCCTTGTGCAAATGTGCCGATGTCTGTGCATCTTTCTTTCAGATTTTTCTTGTCCCTTTATCTTCTTCATATTTCAAACTTTTTATCATAAATCAAATGATATCTTTTACTTTTTTCTTCTTGTTGTGTATGTTTTATGTTATCCATATGTCTCTTTTATGACTAATTTGTTGGCCTGTTTCCCAGACAATCTGAAGTTGGTACCAGGGACTGGGATATTGCTATGATAGGCCAGACCATGTTTTTGTTTGAAGGAATTTGGACTTTGGTACTTCGGGTTATGAAAGCAGTGGAATGATTTAAACACTATTTAATGGTCCATACTAGGAGCAGCAAGGAAGATAGAAGTGCTAAGAGTTATTTGAACTGTTGGGGCAATTCTACAGTTGAATTTTGCAAACATGGAAAAATGTATAATTAGTAATTATGAATTTATTCAGATTAAAGCACAATTCTTTTTTAGGACTCAGGGTTTATTAATGGTCTCTGGAATTGAAGATGAAGAAAGGACAGCCTCCTTCAATGTAGTTCTAATGATAAAAAACTATTATTTCTTTTCTTCTTTATACATTTCAGATCTTCATGTTCCCAGACAGTGATGTATTATTATATTGCAAAATAGCAATGGACCCTAATGTAATCAAACACATGTTCAGATCAAAGTCACACTTTCTTTTTTTTACTATTAGCCAGTGAATAATCTTAACTTGAGTAAAGAATGCTTTCACTTTTGAGGATTAACAGATTCTTTTAAAGGCAGGTGTTACCCGAAGGCTTCCTCTAAGCTTGGTTGAACTATAACTGAACTATGTTGCAGGCTAAGACATAACAACCATGTCTTCACTACAGATCATTAGCTAATTCTTACACTTCTTAAAGTCTGTACCACTCTTTAGGAAAGGTGATAAAATTACCATTTCCATTTTTAGTTAGGTGACAATAGAGAATAATAACAGACTGCTCATTTGAAAAAACTATAAGAGAGTGTGTAGTGTTTCCGTTGTAAAGGAATCTAGATGTTGTAGTAGATGTGCTTACACATTATAGAATGCACTCTTAAACATTCTAGTAGATATGTTTACACATTATAAAATGCACGCTTACAATGAGATAACATGGTAACCCACCAATATGTGAAAATTTAGATAAAAGTTTAGAAAATAGATTGAAATTGAAATTAAGAAATTGGCATTTTAAATGCTAAAATTAAAATCACTACAAACAAAATCATACAAACATTTCTAAAAGGCCTTGGCACCTGAAAAACAAGACTTCAGCTACCTAATGGTAGCAATCAGCTACAAAGAGCATTCATAACTGAACTGCAGGTGATTCAGTTCAAAGCACTGAACTTATAAATGTCTTTGTTTCAGTCTCTTGGCTAGTATGTTATATGATCTACAAGTATGTGATCTAAAAATTAAGAATGATATTCAAATATTTTCCACTCCACACTTACGAATTATAACCTAATGAAACTGTAAAAAATAGAACATTTCCAAAATAAAATATTGTCTTTTATTATTTGCTTTATGTTGAAAAATTATACTTACTTCAGGGTTTTAGATGCATTGGTATAATATACCCAAGAAAAAATAAAAATGCTTATGAAGAGCATTGACTAACATTTTTCATGTTGTGTATTTGCATGTATATCTATGTGTTTAGAAACAGAAGTGCAGTGATAAATTCTCTCTCTCTCTCTCTCTCTCTCTCTCTCTCTCTCTCTCTCTCTCACACACACACACACACACACACACACACACAAACAGAGATAAATAAAAAAGAAAAAAGTACTGGATTAGAAATAAGATGCAGTCCTATGGGGCATTTTAACTGGAGAGATAGTTTCCAGAGAATTAGCTGAGAAGCAAGTTGGCTGATAAATGTCAAACTTTAATTGATGTCTTGATGTCAATTTTGCCACCAAGAAAGAAGAACAAGTGACAAGAAGTTTTACTACTAGTGCTCTAATTTTTAATCTTCATGGAAGATCCAGTTGATGAATTGGAAATAATGGGACGCTGGATATTTGCAGCTGCCTGTGGTAGAGGGACTGCTAATGAGGACAGCCTAAGCATAGCCAGACTGACAGACTAGTTTACATGCAGTTGCATTCCAGGGCACAAGGGGTTGTTGGGTGAGTTCCTGTTCTGAACTGTCAAAGGGAAAGCAGTTAAAGGACAAACATGGGAAGATGAAGTCATATATGATTCCAGTGACGATACAGATGCCCTGTCTATGAGAATCGTCGGTGCTGACTAGAAGCTTCAAGGACAGATAAAAGGGAAACTAGATTCTGAGAAAAAAATACATCAGTAATATTTACTAAATTAGGATATATATAACCACATTTCATTATATATAATGATAAACAATATATATTCATATATATAATTTTAAACATTTAAAACTGAAGACTCTTCTTGGTTTTGCAAATTAATTTTGTAACTAGTTAATTTGAATCATCCTTTGAACAGAGACAAATGCTGACTTAATTGAATCATTTTCTGCTCCTTTTCTATTTTTATCCTCATAATTGTTTTTAAACAACAGCAAGCTATGATTTCATATGATTTGTTTTATCAATTGTAGTGTAACTTCTTTCTCTTAATGGAAACCTCTACTTCTGTGCACACTTGTGTAGTCACTTTGGAAATTAGTCTGGGGATTTACAAACAAAACAACACAAAACAAAGCCTAGATACTGAAGAGTATAAGCACCATATGACTTATCCATACCACTCCTGTGCATACTCAAAGGACTCTATATCTTACTACTGAGCCATTACACATTACTGGATTTTTTGTTTGAAAAATTAACGTATTTTATTAAAAATGTATTTTGGGTGGTGGCGCATGCCTTTAATCTCAGCACTCAGGAGGCAGAGGCAGGTGGATCTCTATGAGTTCGAGGTCAGTCTGGTCTACAAAGTGAGTTCCAGGACAACCAGGACTTTTTCACAGAGCAATCTTGTCTAGAAAAACAAACAAAACAAAACAAAAATCTAATTAATTCTCTTGCACTTTTACTAAAGGTCATGAATATATGTACTATTACATTTTTAAAAATTTTAGTAGATTTTATCTTAGAAGCATATTATATATTCACAAGTTTGTCCCCCATCAAACACCTATATCTTCTTCCCTATTATTAACTCAACCTAAATCCTACATTTTATGATTCATATCCTACATTGTTCTAACAATGCTATCCAATGTTAGTTATGTATTAAAAATTCTAGGTTGGAAATAATTTTCAGCATGACCAGTCATTGTTTATTTAGTCTTCTGAAATATTCCAAGTCTGTGATTATACACTGCATAATCCCACTTCGGTTCTAAGGGTTATCATGTGGATTAAATTTTCAATGATTTGAAATTTTACTTTCATAGTACGTTGTGGCTCACCTTTGCAATGTATTTGCTTTTTATAACTGATAATTCAAACCCAATACAAATTTATTTTAGGAAAAATAGTTATATTCTCTACACAATCATGACTGCCATTCTCTGGCATATTGTAAATTTGCATTAAAATCAGGCTTTTCACATGTCATAAGTTGCCAGCTTTGGTAACATACAGCTATTCTCAGTAGTCTTTAAAAAACAAACAAAAAATGATTAAGTAATTAGATGAGTAAGATGATGTTTTTATATGAAGCCATTGTTGTTCATTACACAATGGTTTCAACTCCCTTTCCTCTGGCCTGTGACGTTTGAATAAATCAAATCTACAGACCAGTGCGTCTTCTTCGCGGTTCTCCTATAGACTTCCTTATCCTCTCTGCAGTTAATGAAGAGAGAAGTGGACGACTTTAGAGCTATAAGAACGAGCAGGAGTGACCTGATATGACTGTGAGAAGCAACAGTGTATTTCACTTTATATTTTATAAGATGTGATTCCTTAAAGAAGACAAGCAAATACCACAAGTGAAATGGTATATCCAGCTGTGCTAGAATTTTAATGGTGTTTTCAGTTCACCCTAAGGAGTTTTTCTTCTGCCACCAACAGGAAAGACAATGGCTATTAGCTGTAATGTTTGGTCTCCTTTGCAACCCATGGCTTTTGCGGACTGTATTCTGGCTGCTTACTGCACACCGTGTGGTTACATCTGCCTCTGTAGGGACCCCCTTGCCCATCATCCAGCTGAATCTTCTCATGGTGTTGTGATGGTTTACAGCTTAACAATGTAAATGACACAAGCACATTCTATTTCCACAGATCAGTCCACATCAGCAACCAGGTGCAAGGGCAGTCTGCCCTTTTTGTAATGGCTTTACATTTCTTCGTATATAATTTCTTTCTTGTCCTGCTAATATTAGACTCTGTCCTCTGCATTTTCAAAGAGTTTGGAGGCTTTGCAAACTGTATTCTTTCTTTCATAACATATGGGTTTCTTTGTCACCCACCCCCTCATAACAGTGAAAAAAAATCCTTAAGATCTTCAAACATGACTTAGCATGTATGTAAAGCAGAAGTGGAAAGGTTTTCAAGATTATTTTTACTGCTTCCTACCTTCCACAGAGCTACCCAAAATATTTTACGGTTCCCGTTTCAACAACGGAAGTCTTTCTTTTCCTGTATTGTCACAGGAATAATATTGAGAATGTAAAACATGACATATACAATAATAAATTCTTGAAGACAGTGATAAATAAAAATCATCACAGTGCTTACTGTAAGGAATTTCACATTCTTAAAGATGGAGCATTATATAATGCTACATAAATACTTCTGAAATGTCAGTGTGGTGAGATCAGAGCAGACAAGGCTCAGCAGTATTAGCTCCGTTCAGCACATATCTAGTCTGAACCAGATGTATTTTTAAAAGCTAATCTGATTTCAGATATGGCTCAGGAGGCAGACATTTGAGTAAATGGCTAGATATTTCATCAAAATATATATTTTTCTCCACTGTTGTTCTGTGAGACAGGACCTCTCTATGTCAAAACCAAGCTGGCTTTGAACTCAGAATATTCTTTCCCTGGTCCTCTGAGTAGTGGGAACTGCAGGTGCATGTGATCACACGAGACAGGATGTTTTTTGCACAAGGAAAGTTGCCTAGAATTTTTCAGATACTTAATCATTTTCTCTTATGTAAGGGAAATTATTCTTCTCTATGCTGATCTCCTGCAATTGATAATGGTTGCTTGGGCGCCTCAGGTATTTACCATGTCAATTGTTCCTCAGCTTTTAGTAGTATATGTTGGACAACTTTAAACTCTTAATTGTTTCAAAGTTTTTCACTTATTCTAAATAATTTTCAGAGGCTCTAAATAATTATCAAAATTTCCATGTCCATCGGTCCCCTGAAGACTTTAATATCTTTTCATATTGGGGGATGCATATTGGGGGAGTGAACTGAGGACTCTGGGAGGAGTAGATAAGGAAGTGGTTGCAAAGGTGCTTAAATTATATTACATACGTGTTTGTAAACATCATAAGAGAAGACACACTTCTTACAGTTACTATGCATTGCTAAACTATCCCACAGACTTTTTTTTGTCACTGGATAACTTGTGGTATGAGGAGATTTAATGATATTTAATGTGTTTTCAGGCAGTAATTAGAAATCTTTGAACATCATATTTTAAAATCTGCTGTCAGCGTCACTGTGCTCTCCCAGGGACATGAGTTTTATAATTCTGTTGTGACTGATTCCGTTTGTTTTATTACAGATGAAAGTTCTTTTCAAACACAACTCATTTGCATAGACAAAACGTATGTTTAAACATATCTTCATATTTACTCTTACTTGTAGCTTCAAGTGGAGTCATTGGTATGATCATGAATTGCATTTAATTTTTTATCACCTAAAATCCTCTAACAGTTTTCCATTGCTTTAAGGTTGGAATCAAATTTTAATTCCAATGTTATTTCTATGTCATTTTGTGTGGGTACAGGCAATTCAATTGCTCTCCCACACATTAATAATCTACATTCAACTGTGCTGATGAGATCTCTTGCCTACTTCTTTCAAACTCCATCTTCTTAGAAATTTTCATTTCTGCTGTGTCTGGGACACCAATCAATGCCTCTCTCCACACACAGGCAATTTCCTGGTAAACTGTGCTGTATAAAGTAATAAACTCACATGTCACCTCTTCACAAAGCTTCCCCAATCCCATACTTATTTTTATTATTTTTTATTTTTACTCATTGTTCCTTTGTACATTTGCCATCTTGCTTTTCCGTTCATATTTTTTTCATCTATATTAAGTGTGAAAATTCTACAAGTGACATCCTCTTCTTTCATAATTTCTTTCTTTATGCCAATCTTACACACATGGTTGTGGTTAGAATGCATGAAGCTTATTCGTACATAATGAACACTTATAATTAATAAGTACCATATTTTAATCAAATTACATCTTTGTTGTTTGTCTTTGTAATATAGACATACTTTTTTCTCTCGATACTTCTGCTTCAAAGCTGTTTGTTTTTTATGAATTATTCAGTAGGAGGAATATAAGAAACAATGATTTGAGACATATTCAAATTCATTAGCAACTTGTCTTTTCAAATTCCACAAATTACAGATTTAATAAACTGTGCGCATCTGGCAATCGAACATCAATGAATATGGGAAATGTCCCAAGATGCATGGATAGCACACTAACTACATTTGACTATTTAAAGGGTCACTTATTAGATAAAAAAATATTACCATCTTTCTTTTCACTGACACAGTTCCATCAATTAGCTAATATTTTATCTATTTAATAAACATTTATTTAAAAGTATTATGTGCAAGATTTAGACCTAATGTCCGGAAAAATATACTTACCCGAAAAACTTGAAACTGTGAGATAAGAAATACAAACAACATAGCCAGGAACTAATAAATAAAATGAATAATAGCAAAATGCAATAGAATTTAATTAAAGAAAAGACAATGTCCATTGGAAATGGAGAAGAAAACCTCAGTTTTGCCATGAGATAATCAAAGTGTCTAAACATACAATGTTTCAATATTTACTGATATTTATGCATTTGTGTATATGTCGACTTTAATCCTCGGTGACACAGCACTATTGTTTTCAACATACTCAAATCAAAGTGAAGACAAAATGACAAATGCCGGAATGTTGACAATCAGTACCAATTATTGTGCCCAACTCAACTGATTTGTCCGAATGATGGATTGTTGAAAGGAAATTCTTACAGGATTTATTTGGATTGACTGATCAGCTGTCTGAATGGTCCTCTTGAACAGCTTTTACCTCTGTGTGGCAGTTGGGATGTAATTGGCCACCATAAACTCATAGGGAGTAACACTATTAGGAGGTGTGACTTTGTTGGAGTGGGTATGGCCTTGTTGCCTTGTTGGAAGAAGTGTGTGACTGTGGGGTGATCTTTGAGGTTTCTAATGCCCAGGATAGTGCCAGGCACTCGACTTCCTGTTGCCTGAAAGATGTAGGAATCTCAGCTATTCCAGCATCGTATCTGCCTTCATGCTGCCATGCTTCTCGTCATGATTATAATGAACTAAGCCTGTGAAACTGTAAGTGAGTCCCCTCAATTAAATGTTTTCCTTATAAGACTTGCTGTGGTCATGGTGTCTCTTCACAGCAATAGAAACCTTAATTAAGACTGTCTGGATGCTTTATATAACTTAAATCTAATGATGCTACCATATACAAATTCCAATTTTGGCCAAATTCAATCTGATATAAGACCTGAACATGTACACAATTATTTTATTATTGTTTGTTTTACTCTTATAGAATCATGTAATTTTGCAAAATGTATATTCTCTTTAATGAGCAAATATGGTGACAATTTTCCAAATAACATTTATTTAAGGTCCATATCAAATATTTCAAAGTTATCTCATTGGAATTATGATATATTTTTATCATGTGATTGATTAACACAAGGTAGCAAAGAAATACGATTAGCTGAGGTAACATCTAAGAGCCCTGAGAACAGTCAGTCTCTATCCTTACGATATTGGTTTAGCTATGCTCATTTTTGGCAAATTGTAGCATCTTAGGGAGACAGAATGACTGTGGACATCATAAAGCCATGAAGCATCGGAATATCTAAAAAAATATGTATCATGAAAGTTTTAGAGGCTATTTTATCTTCATTTCAAAAACTGTCAAACAGCACAGGATATTCGTGGGAGGAAAACTATTTTATGATGTAATTAATAAGCGATCCCTTATAGGTCATGGTGTTATTTCTAATATGATAATTTTGCTGCTTTGGTATTTTGTGAGCAATACTTTTATGCTCACAGTTTAATAATATTTGTATGTATGAAATGGTAAGGAAACAGAAATATTATACATTGGCAACATAATTAATTTGAAGCAACAAAACACCTTATTAATAGTTATTACTGCTTCCAGCACTAGTTAGACATTCTAAGAATCAGTGATGTGGTCTTCTAGAAACTATCCTGATGTGTGTTATTGATAGGTGGGCTGTTATTTGGGAAGGAAAAAGATCCTTGTGTTTGGCATTTGTGTTGGAGTTACTTATACATTCCCACAGAAAAACCCTGTTTAGACTACATACAAAACTGAAGATACCTATTTTTTTAAAATATTCTCTTAAAGAATTAATTGTATAATTGTAAATAAAATATCAAAATAAACATTAGTTAGGATAATCAGAACTTCTCTGGAATTTTGAGAACCATTTTATTTATAACATTTTTAAAAAAGCTTTTGCATGTGATTTACTGTGTTTGTGTGTGTGTGTGTGTGTGTGTGTGTGTGTGTGTGTGTGTACAGGCTTGAAATTATTTTCCAGAGTTGATTCCTTCCATATACCATGTGAGTCTGAGGTTGCGAACTCAGGTTATCAGCTTTGACAGCAGGCTCTTTCACTTAATGAATCATTTTGATAGATTATTTTTAAGTATTTATATTTTTGAGTAAGCATGAGAATTTTAATATTTGGACTGGTACCACAACGTACCACTAATACCTAATACCATGAGAATTACACCTAAAAGGATTCTGCATAAACTTTTTCTAATATTTAACTTTGAAAAAATGGGAATGAATTGCTATATAAATTATACTTAAACTTACAAATCCTAAACCACCCTAAAACAACACTATGAATGTGTTAAATATGAGAAAAACATTGGATGAAACTTACAATTGACATTAGTGAATTAAACAATAATTATTTTTTTCTTATTTATCTGTAAGGTGGATCTAGGCTGCACTTGGTTGGACAGGTTCTAAGTTGCAAGCTGGGTTAGGGCTTTCATATTTCTTAGTCTTGTAGATTAGCAACTGTATAGGACAGAAATTCCCTACAGTGGCAGCCAAAGTGAAATAAGAAAACAAGTCATATGCTTCATACCTCTGTTTTTATTTTTTCTTTTCTTTCTTCTTTTTTGGCTGATTATTGGAAGGTGATGCATATTTACATTCATAACCAATCTCATTAATTGTATAAGTTATTAGTGGAAATTGAACAATGTGAGGGAGACCACCTATCATTGGAAAAACTGATAAAGAGAAAGCCCAGCTGTCAGTCAGCTTGCTTAGACAAAAGGTAACTCTAGATAAAAAAGAGGTAGATGGAGGGAAGTCCCTCTTCATAAACAGGGTTTGCATCACTGCTGAATTCATCTCGGGACATGGACATCCCCAGACAGGACTCTACAGAAAGAGATCTATGATTCTCTTTTCAGAAGAACCTGTGTCCCTCAAATAGCATTGGGCATAATTCAAATTATCAAGCCAACAAACAAACCCTTATCTAATTGCTTACTTAAAGGATGTTTAAAAATCAAAAGAATTTAAAGATGCAATTTTAAAAGTAGGAACTTGGGAAACACTATAGAATGGTTTAGATTTCTTAAAAGCAAGCAAAACATATTATCTGTCCACCTTAATAAATTAATATTATGTGAGCATCTTACTCAAGAAGAAAGCATTTGAAGTTAATTTTCTCCAGAGAAGACATAGTAAATTTGTAAAGATATCAAAACCAACACTTCTAATTTCATTAGTCATTTTTCTCTAATATATTTCCTAATAGTCCCTAGGAAATAATTTTATCTTTATATAATTTGGATTTTTTTCTCTTTATGGCAGGAAGTTACTGGGCAAAGTGATTTGTATACTAATATTAGTGTTGTGCTTTTGTAATCACACATTCAAGTGGGAATTAATAATCTGGTACATTTGCCCACTGCAAAACTATTAAATATTCTATTTTATGTTAGTATAAATTGAATATATGTTACTCTAAAGTGATTGAAGTTAATAGAAAGTTTATTTTCAGCTCTCTACACAACATTTTTTTCTAAAATAGTTTCTTCCAGAGGTCAGTAACAAAATATCACGTGCATAAATTTGTAGAAAATGATCAGCATCTCATACAGAAATCACATGAGAAATGAGAAATATCTGAAATGCTTCTGAGCCTTGCTTAGTGGTGCTAGGAAGTGTGAAGATAGCTAACAGGATAATTATCCCTTAGGTAGTTTATTGGCTGCTCTGTGATTTCATGGATGATTTTAGAGTTAAAATTATTTTAAGCCAAAGCTTCTATAAATGATTGGCAGTTTGAAGTAGTATGTTAGATAGAGGCAGAGCTGCTCTTTAAGTAAATTATAAATTATGAAACTGTATTTTCAGTCGATCGTTCAAGACTAAATTAACATGTACACTCTGTAGGGGAACTTGTGTAGAGCCTACTTATTTATCGGAGATGACTTCTTTGCTGTTAGTTATTGTACTCAAAATCCAACGAATATGATGGAAACTACACACAGTACTATATATATATACTTACATGGCTAGCAAGGCCATGCATCTTAGAGGAGAATCTGCAATCACCATGCTACTACTTTCTTAAGCCAGTATAATAACTCTTACCTGCATTCTAAATACTCATGTTCATACCCACACGTAAGGGGAAGTCTCACCCCTTGTCAAAGAAGCTTCTTTGTAGTATTCGGAGATCATTAGAAAAAGTAGGTCACAACTAGTCACAAGGCAGAGTACTACTGACAACTGACCCTGAGGTGCAGAGACACAAATAAAAAAACTATAACACAACTCGGGTACCCAAGATTTGGGAGACTTCACAAAAGTGGACAGAAGAGTTTGTGAAAGCCAGAAGAACAGTGTGGGACAGTGTCTTCTGACAATGATGAAACCTTTGTGACATTGCTGCTTAAAGAAGACATGAACAATTTCAATTGACATTCTGAGGTGGATGGGGGCACTGAAGGAGCTCTACCATCAGACGAAATCTACAGATAACGACACTGTTGAAAAAGGGAGCATTAGTCTTCTCCAGGGAAGACCCCCTTGACTGGTAATACGATGCCAAGAGGCCAGCCTTAGAAACATAGACACACATGCAACAGGTCTATTTATATGTTGATACATTTGTATGTGCTCATAACAATGGTTAATATAGAAAGAATAGGAGGTAAGAGGAGGAGAGAAATAGTGTGAATAAATTTCAATTAAGTTTTTAAAAAAGAGACAAAAAATTCAGGGCTTAAAATCGAGCATAAACTGACTAGCACTTTTTCCATTTCAGAGACTTTTACAGTGCTTGTAAATTTAAAAACGGTAATAATATTCAAATTAAAAAATAATAAATGGGGGAACTATTAGAATAAATCAGAAAAGACTCATTTTAGTAAGTCAGTTATGATTTTACTCAATGATGCTGTTTGAAGAAATTTTCTCTTCCCAATGCATGCTCATACAATGAATAGTATCAACAATGACAACAATAAAGTCTAATTTCTTATATTGCTTTTTGTTTTAATATGAACACAGTCAATTGCCATTCCAGTCCTCAAGATATATATTGTGTGTGCATACATGTACGTGCACGTGCACACATGTGCGTGCGTGCGCACACACACACACGTATTTACTGTTTCTTTGTGTGAAAAATGGTATTTTCAGTAAATTACACCTATACACTGAGAATTTCTAATGAAAGGCTTCCCCTGCAGTCACAGGCACAGACTTATGCTACTAAGTGCTTTGCAATCATCTAATCAGGGAATAACAGTAATAAATGCAGAGACTCCATGCCAGAGCAATCTTCTTTAAATGTATAAAAAAAAACAGAAAGAAAGAAAAGAAAACAGGCACGTTTTGAAGGAAAATACTTCTAATCAAAATGCCTCAAGTAATATGAGTTCTCTATAAAAATGACTAACTACAGAAAGAAACAGACTACCATAAGTTGGGGCCATCAAAACAACAATAAATCTGAATGCTGGAAGTAAGAACCGAACATAAAACAGCTAAGTCTATATTGGTTCAGAGTGTTTTAGGCATAAAAGATAACGGGGGATCATGTTTCTCCACTGATGTCTCATGTTCTCATATTTTCACTTGATTGTCTTAGGAGTACATGTATAGAATCATAATAGTTCAGTAATAACTTCAGTTATTGGCATAACTTGTCTTGTGGGTTTTTTATTACTGTTTGAGATTAGTGCCATCATTAAAATAAAATATGTATTATACATAATTACTTAGTTTTGAAACATAATTACCTTTAAACAAAACACTGGTCAACTTTAAAAAATACATTTTAGTTTTGTTACTTAAATTATATTTATTTACTTTTGTTTTGATCTCTCTGTGCGTTTGTGCATTCGTTTCTCCCTCCTGTTACTTCTTGGTCTCTGTACCTGTGTTTCTATATGTAATATATAAGTCTCTATATTGACATGTGCTAGCCTGGAGGTTACTTTGTGATTCAGCCTATACTCAATCTCACTGTAATCTGTGCTCCATGTCCTAAGATTCCAAACACTCATAACATACCATGCACAGCTATTGCTTGTGTGGTTTCTGAAGGATTATTTGCCCATGTATCTAAGATTCAGTATGGAAAGCATTTTCTTAGATTGTTAAAGAGGAGGTGTAATATCTCCTTTAGGACATAGCTTTCATGTGTTTAAAACTGGGGTTGATATTGTCTTTAAACTTGTGTGCTTTAATCACTTCAATTTCCAATAAAATGATTAAATTGATGAAATACATTTGCCATTTTTCTCTTATCTAATGCTCATCATAAATTTTGGTGGTAACTTATCATCTTGTGATAAATTTCAATGAGAAAATGATATTAATTCCATTAATTTCCTTTATTTACACTATAGTTGCTAATAGTATTGCTTTATTTGTCTATATTTTGAATTGGCTGACAACTAACTGAAACAATTTCAGAAATGTGTTAAATTCTGAAAAGTATTCTAGAAAAAGAGATCTCCTAAAACCTCATGAACCTAACTTTTACACTTTGAAATACATTAATGATAAATGCATTTTGATCATCTGCTCTGGGATAATGCTCTTGTACACTATAAACATTTGTCACTTGTATTGGTTTAATAAAATGCTTGCTGTGGGATAATGCTCTTGTAAGCTATAAAGATTTGTCACTTGTATTAGTTTAATAAATGCTGACTGACTGGTAGCCAAACAGAACATATAGGTGGGGAAACCAGGCTAGGAGAATTCTGAGAAGAGGAAAGGCAGAGACAGTCAACAGCCAGATACAAAAGAAGCAAGATGAGAATGCTTTATTGAGAAAAGGTACTAAGCCACATAGTTAAACATAGACAAGAATAATGGGTTAATTTTAAGTTGTAAGAGCTAGTTTATAATAAGCCTGAGCTAATAGGCCAAAAGGTTTTTAATTATTATAAGCCTCTGTGTGTTTCATTGGGATTGGATGGCTGTGAGAATGGGTGGGAAAGAAACTTCTGTCTCCACTCATAAAAGATATTGAGTTGGCCATGAATTAGGACAATAGTAGTTATCTTCTCTTTTACAAAACAAAACAACTTCATTCTTTCCTTTGTCAAATCCTGAACTAATATTTCAATTACATTTTTAAATTCAGATCCTCGCTACGCCTCTGTGCATCTGGCCGCCACTACGCCTCTGTGCATATCCTGAGTGAGGTAAGCCAGACCCAAAAAGAGGAACATGGGATGTACTCACTCATATTTGGTTTCTAGCCATAAACAAAGGACATTGGGCTTATAATGCATGTTCCTAGAGAAGCTAAGTAAGAAGGTGAACCCAAAGACAAACACATAGGCATCCTCATGAATATTAACCTTCATCAGGCGATGAAAGGAGACAGAGACAGAGGAGCACGGGACAGAAATCTCAAGGTCCAAATCAGGAGCAGAAAGAGACGGAGCACGAGCAAGGAACTCAGGACTGCGAGGGGCGCACCCACACACTGAGACAATGGGGATGTTTTATCGGGAACTCACCAAGGCCAGCTGGCCTGGGTCTGAAAAAGCATGGGATAAATCCGGACTAGCTGAACATAGAGGACAATGAGGAATACTGAGAACTCAAGAACAATCGCAGTGGGTTTTTGATCCTACTGCACGTACTGGCTTTGGGGGAGCCTAGGCAGTTTGGATGCTCACCTTAGGAGACCTGGATAGAGGTGGGCGGTCCTTGGGCTTCCCACAGGTCAGGGAACCCTGATTGCTCTTCGAGCAGATGAGGGAGGGTGACTTGATCGGGGGAGGGGGAGGGAAATGGGAGGCGGTTGCGGGGAGGAGGCAGAAATCCTTAATAAATAAGTAAATTAAAAAAAATAAATTCAGATCCTTTTGTTCAAGATTCATGGTATGTGGACAAATAATAGTCATGTTTTGAAGCAGTTTCATAATTATGGAAATGGATAAAGAAAGATTAATCATGAACTAGAGATAGAGTACAGAAGAACAGATGCAGTAATTCTCCAAGTTTGAAAGGTGAATCTACACATGTATGTGACCAAGTTTACATAAGCACAACTAAGCTTTCCTATTAGTTGGGATGGCGATAAAGAAGAGTGGCAAATTGAAAGCATCAATTCATCATTTTAGTTTAGGATAACTACAATATTTTGCATGATATTGTACATATAGAGCTTTAAAGTATGAAATACACTCAATTAGCTATCATACAAGTTTTCTTACATTTGCAAATGTTATAAACAAGTTTGGTTTGTAAATTTCAGGTTTGAAGCTACTTTCTTTTCTCTGGTCAATTTATTCTTTCTCACAAATAATTACTATATATCTGTGTGTATTAAAAAGTCTCAAAAACGACTAGGGAAATTGAAAGAATAAAATCCAGCTCTTTACTTAAAAGAGGTTAGTACTTATCTGGGAACTCAATACATCAAGTAGCAATTACAAGGTGCTATGATTGGCCTCAGTCATATTATTCAATAGGCATACAAGTGGCATATGAGAGAGAAGGAGAGGGAGGGAACTATCAAGCATTATTAATAAAGGCATAAATCTAAGAAGATAAAAGGAAGTTTAAGTGAGTTAAAAATAGAGGAAGAGCGAGCTGGGAACTGTGTAAGCACAGGTTTGAAACCAAAATGAATCTAGACAATTTGGAAGAAGAGGTCACATGATTCCCCAAGGAAAGAGCTGAGTACAGGGAATTTTCCTACATTCCCAGTCTCCTTCAAATTTCATTAACAGCATAAAAGGTCAGCAGTATTCAGTGCCTACTATGAAAATTATATTTGAAAATCAGTTTTATAACAAAATTGCACTATGGTAATTGTTTTTATGGTTCCTTTTATCTCCATTTTATAAGAGACGAAAAAATTGAAATCTATTTTTAATTTTATAGAAGACCCAGAAGGACTTTTTCTCAGTTTCTTTAACATTAATAGAAATATAAGGGCTAATGCCATCATGAATTCCATAGGAGATATGACACATTTCACAGAGTTGTTTTTACTGACCACAGTTCTTTAACTATGCATCACTACTGGTCATCAAACCTTTTTAGATTTGGGCCAGCATTTTTCTTGTTGACCTCCAGAAACTTAGAGTACATTCTTAAAATGTGTTGTGGGGCAAAGGACAAGGAGGAATTAAGGAAACTGGAAACCATGAAACACAACGGGGGTTTCCATGGCACCCTTTGGCCAATAATTCAATTAAGTGTAACCCATTTCTGGCACTGAAGGTCTCATTTGGTGCAGAGAAATTTCAAGGTGGGGCTTTCTCTCTCCCTTACTTGGTGATTCCACTTATGTTTCTTTCATACATGTGTATATTTTAAGAAACTTCTAGATTTCCATAAGAAACTTTAAGTGGTCCCTAGTTTTAACTATTTCTTCCCATATTTCTTTCCTTACTGCCCTCTTCCTCACTACCCTTCTTCATTTAATCTTCCCATTTCAGGACCTCTCCGTATACACTAGTCATTCCTAACTGTATGCTCTATTCCATATTCCTGAAGAGATCCTTTCCTTCTGTCTCAGTTCCTTACTCTCTCCCTAACCTCTGTGGTTATTCTGATTGTAACTGACTTATAGAAGATTTAAAAGATCTATCTATCTATCTATCTATCTATCTATCTATCTATCTATCTATCTATCTATCTATCTGAATGCATGCCATATCTCTCTTTTCAGGTCTAGGTTACCTCACTCTGAATGATTTTTTTTCTAGTTCCATCTATTTACTATGAATTTTGTGATTTTTTTTACATCTGAGTACTAGTCCATTATGCAAATGTACTAAACTTTTCTGATCAGCTCATCCCTTGACAGACATATAGGTTGTTTATAATATCTGGCTATTATGAATAGATTAACAGCGAACATGGTTGTGCAAGTATCTCTGTAACAGGATAAAGCAACCACTGTGTATATCTACCCAAGAGTGGTGCTACAGGATCTTGCTTGAGGCAGGTCAGTCTCAAGCTTCCTGAGGAACTGTGCACTGCTTTTCATAGAGGCTGTACAAGTTTGCACAGATGAATGCTCAGTGGATGAATGTTCCCCTTATTCCATATCCTCATCAGTATGGGCTGTCATTTGTTTTGTTGATCTTGACCATTATTATTGGTGTAAGATGAAATCTCAAAGTAGTTTTGATTTGCATTTCCCTGATATTGAACAATGTGTGTGTGTGTTTCTTCGTATGTATATGTGCATGTGTTGCCTATGATTTTTGTTTGGTTCCTTTTTTTAATTGTTTGTCTTGTCTTGTTTTTGTTTGCATTTAGTTGACTGTCTTCTAATGGGAAAGGGAAAAATGTTGTGGATTCAGGTGGATGAGAAGGTAGGGATTCTACACAATATTATAAAAGAACCAAATCTACTGAAAGACAGGAAAATGAAACTTTATTCTTAAAAATATTTAACAATACTTTGTCATTGCCTGATTAGCTTGTACAAGTTGTTCTTGTTGCTTTGACAAAATACAGTACATGAAATAATTAATGTAAAGAAAGAAAGGTTCTAGTTTACAGTCTGAGAGAATACATTGCATCATGGCAGGGAAGGCATGCAGCAGGAGCAGGAGGCTGGCTGGTCATAGTGTATATCTACATCAGGAAACAGAAAGCAATGAATGCTGCTGCTTAGCTTTCTCTCCCCTTTTTATTCACTGTAGGACTCATTCTATGCAATGGTGCTGCCCATAGTGTGCAGTTCTTCCCACTTCTTTTATCCTAATCTAGGTAATCTCTCAGAGGCTAACCTAATCTAGGTAATGCTTTATGGAATTCCTTTGTGTCGTGGGTGTCCTATGGTTTGTCTCCTAGGTGATTCACGATCCCGTCAAGTTGACAACTTTTTCCACAGGCTGTCTTTTTCTCTGCCAGCCCTTTCTTCTCACTGGCATGGAAAGAAGGGTGACTTTCTAATTTTTTAAACTTGTTCTTAATTTTGTTCCTTGCTCTGCCTGTCTTCTCTTCACAAATGACTGGAACATTTGATTTGGAAGTATAAACATTCCTTCTGTTGGGCTCTGAATATTGAAAGCATTAGATGTTTTGTTTTTAGAGCAAAGACATAAGAAATTCCCAACATCACAATGTATTCAGATCAACCAAGTCAATGCTGCAGAAGACATTTAGGTAAAGACATTGTTACAATGGTGGAATTGTTTTTCAAGTAATACCCTGGATATCACGTGTTGGCAATGTTAGTTAGTGAGGCAAGATAGGTGACACATTCGAGCTATGCGCATACTTGGAAGTTCTTGTAACCTGATGATTTTCTTATCTCTTTCTCTGAGCTCTGTTACTAATTAGCTGTAGCTGTAGAGACTTTCATTGCTAACGATTCCACTTGATTTCCATTTTTGATTATGACAAAAGTGGAAAAAGAGTTGATTCGTGTGGTTATTATTACTCGAATCAATATTATTAGTGACCAACTTTTTTAAAGGATGAAAAAAAGAAGTAATTATTTAGCACATTTGGCAATAAGAGCTCTGGAGATTGCAGAACACACAGGCAATTATCACATTCAGTGAAACCATTAGTAAGTAAGAATGACTGGGATTACATGAGAGCACCTGGTTTATGGCCCAAGATATTCAACACAGCAGTTGGAAGTGACTTTAAAAACTGAATTTTGGCCGGGCGGTGGTGGCGCACGCCTTTAATCCCAGCACTCGGGAGGCAGAGGTAGGCGGATCTCTGTGAGTTCGAGACCAGCCTGGTCTACAGAGCTAGTTCCAGGACAGGCTCCAAAGCCACGGAGAAACCCTGTCTCGAAAAGCCAAAAAAAAAAAAAAAAAAAAAGAAAAAGAAAAAGTGAATTTTGACTCTTTTTGACAAAGTCAGTAATATCCCACCAGTTTATAACCATATGGATGATGTGGCCTTTGTCAGATTCAATAACCCAGATGTCAGGATTCCTGTTTGTGTGACAAAAATCCAACTCGTACAACACTATTTTTCAAAGATTTTACAAGCATCTTTGGCACCAGCAACTTTGTCATCATTAAAAGCACATTTTGCTTCATTTAACACAGATTTCCACTAATATATCTTCCTTACTATAATGTGAACTTTTCAAGTGCAACTTTTATAACTGACGCTGAAGAATGCATTAAAATATTTTAGTGTAATATCTAGAATAAAATATGTCTTCAGAACATACATGTTTATGAACTATTTGATCTTGGAGTGCATGTGAATATTTGTTTTTATGTATATATAAAGGCTAAAAGTGAGAACATACCTTTAGAACGTATTACTAAGTAAAATTAGAAAATGTATTCATTTTTAAACTTAGGATTTCATTTAAGCTCTCTGGGGTTTTAAAGGTAAGTGAGACCATGTTAACCTGATGACATTTAAGTGAGCCATTTCTCTAACTAAATCAGAGAATTCCTCACATTTTTAAAAGTGTTGGAAAGACTCAAATGAAATTCAGTTCTTTTTGCTGAAGACAAGAAAAGCTGAAATAATTTTAACAGCACCACCATTCCGGTATGGAATAATCAATATTGCTGGTTCTCAGGAAAGCTATTCATTTACCATAAGCCTGTTCTCACTTGACCAGTCTTTGTTGTAATAATTGATAAGATAAACCTGAAAGGATTGTAGATCCCATGAAACAGCAATATTCAAAGCAATCTTGAAGAGAAGAAATAAAGTTGGAGGATGTTACTTATCTGCTGATTACATTGTATCAATATAAAAGAAATTGTGGTTCATTTTAATACTTGAAAAGTTCATTTTAATACTTGAAACAGGTTGATGAAAAAGTAATAAAGAAAAATAACCCATGAAAAGATGGAAAATACATGGAGAGTTTGGATTATGTGTATTATTGTGTTTTCTTTAAATTTTTTTGACTGTGCATGAGCTAAGTACAGAGACATTTCTTTGTATAGTCTGCTAAGCTAAACCAATATATATATATATTTTGAAGGTATCTTGACCTCAAAATTTGGTTCCAATTAGGACAAATACATATATACACTGATGATTAGATGTATTGTTGCTAATTTTTTTAAAATAAACAGTTTCAAAAATATTGAACTAGCAAGAAGCCAAGAATTTCACAAACTCAGAGAGAGAGAAATAGACATCCCAAAGCAGACAATATTTAGAATTCAAATGGACAGGGCTGAGAGCTGAAAAAGAACATCTCGACAACAGCTGAAGTTGCAGAACATAGTCCACCGGATTTTACATTTAAGATTTCATGCGCCACTGCAGAGTATACCACACTGCACACAGCTGCAGTGCATGCTCATTCTGTACTTGCTTGATATATTTCACTCTGGAGCACTGAATTGGTTTGATTTCTGAGCAGAGTTATTTGATCTTGTAGTTCCCATTGATTTCTTTCTAGCCTTTCCATCAATTTCTTAGAAAAAAATGAAATTTCCCATTGTTGTGAGTTTACCTTTCCCTGTAATTTTACCTCTTTCTAATTCAGATATCTTGAAGCCATTTAACAAGGTAAATAGATAACCATATTTTTTTTAATGCTTTTTCTGTATTGACTTCTTGATGGCTTGAAATTTTGTAGAAGCACTTTGCTGAAGTTTACTCCATCTGTCTCTGTAATTACACCAGTTTCCTTGTGTCTCATGCTGTACTGGGAATCTTCAATTTCAAATTCAATGCTCACAATTTTTAATTTTAAAGTATAATTCAGTTTGCAGTTTAAACTTTTTTTTCATTTGTCGAGTCTTATTTTCTGTATTTGATTGGTAAGTTCAGTCTTCCTATACAGTTGGTGCTATTGATAATGTTTGGATTTATATATTTTTGGTTTGTAATTTTTTAAAGTGTTCCATCTGTTTTTCTAGTTTTTTGTATTTCATCATATGTTTTATATATGACATGCTTGTACCTAGTATACTTTGATTTCTTTTAGATTTTAAAATATTACTTTTTATTTGATGGGGTACTAATATCTGCAATATTTTTTCTTTTCTTGGTTTTTCATGACAGGGATTCTCTGTAGCTTTGGAGCTTGTCCTGGAACTAGCTCTTGTAGACCAGACTGGTCTCGAACTCAAGAAGATCTGCCTGCCTCTGCCTCCTGAGTGCTGAGATTAAAGGTGTGTGCCACCACAGCCTGATTTACAATATTTATTCACATAACAATCAATTTAAAATTAATATTATACCATTTTATGGAAATGATCAGGTTAGTAAATATAATTTTATTCCTGTGAATATTCACATTTCTACTAAATTTAATAGATGAGTATCTAAATTGAATAGATAATTATGTATTTAGAAATAATTCTTTTATAAATCCCACCATATAAAATTTTAAGGCTTGCTTAAATGGCTTAATTTTTAAATATGAATAACTTCTTTTAGGGTCATATTAATTTCTGATTCTCCTCTCAAACTTCTTTAGAAGGCATGGTCTAACCTTTTGACATTCTGACACAGTATAGTTTTGCCTACAAATATCATACTGAGAGCCACACAAGTGATTTAAAAATCTTTAAAACTAACAGAGCTTTTAAGAACGTTTCTGATTTTGTTGGGTTATGTTCTCAGCCATCCTCCTCTGCATGCAACTGTGGGCAACGGGTAGGGATGCCTGGGTGACTAGAACATAGTTCACATCTGCGTACACTGTTCTCCCAGAGGACTGCATCTGTCATTTGCTGTAGTTCGAGGCTGCAGTAAATTCTGTTCTCTGAAACCAACGATAAGCCAAGAGAGGACTGTAGATGCTTGCATCTCTCTGTCCAGATTGCGCTATAGTAAAAGGAGTGAATTTAGGATAAATGTTATATAAAGAATACTGCTGACAGCACATGCTTCTCTTTTCAATGTTATAATATATAACATATATTATGTATCACCAGTATTATAATATATAATATATAAAAGAGACATTGTCTCTTTACAGTTAGTTCTTCCAAATAGTTCTGTCTTTGGGTGATTTTGTAATTCATGTTAAATTCATTTTTTTCTCGTGATAGATTTATCTAAGAGAATTCTATAATTATTAACAAAAGATCCATTCATTTACTCAGTTTTAAAGTTCATGTTATTATAGGTGATATCTCAAAGATAAATAAACATCAGGAATGAAGGTATCTAGAACTTCATGGGAATACTGATGGAGTCATCAGTCTGAATGTAATTATATATTTCAGGAGTATTTACTGAGAAGTGAATACATGCCTATAAGCTATGGGCCCAGATTTTTCTTAAATGACCTAAATGACTTAAAGCTAAACTTTCCAAATTTAGTGACGTACTAGTAGCATGCAGACTCCATTGCTGAAGTCTGGGACTCAGACTCTGCAGTGGTTCTAAGGCTCCCTATGAGGTTGCTACCGTGTGACAGTGAAACACACTTTGCTAAGAGCCAGGCATCTAAACTAGTGCTGCAAAGATTTTAGATCAGTAATCACAACCATTCTGACCTATGTCTGATACCCAGCTCCAAGACAGTGGTGCTCTGTGCCTTCACCCGATGAATAGCTAGGATAACTTTAGCACACTCAGCTGTGACAAAGACAGACTTCATCTACTTAGCAAGACTCAGGCCATGCTCCAGCCTCTGGGGAGTGTGCAGTCAAGACACGGAAGAACTGTAACACTAGCTAGTTGAACATAGCGTTTTCCAATGGAAGGCACCAAAGATAAAAAAAATGGTTTTCTTGAAATTTTCTAGTAATGTCATATTCCCATACAAGAAATTAATTCTCACTTCATTTTTTTTCTTAAAATATTAAGTCTGTTGAATTCATCACCACAACTCCCTTCCGTGAAGAACTTTTGATTTCCAAGTGTAGGCAACTTTAGGAGAGGAAATGAAAGGCTGGCAGAGTAGATAATGTAAAAGCAGCAGCAACTCAAGGCAAATTCGCCTGGCTCTCTAAAGAATTTCCTAGAAAAAGTGTTCTAAAACAAAGGCGTTGTGAAAAATCACTTTGCGGAAGAAGTGTGGCACCATAATTCACTTCATTAGACAAGTACCGATGAATTTTTAAAATACATGGGATACAAAATATTTAATTACCAATGTTCCCACTTTACCTCTGCCAAAATCAATTCTGGGCTAGGATTTACAACTCTCAGTTGTTAACAGCTGAATCTTGAGTCTGGATGGCAAGAGAGGAAACAGGGATGAATAAGGAGCCTTGGGGACAACAGTTCCCAAGCCCTCCCTCTTCCAGGATGAATGCCAGAATTTCTTCTTACTGTAAGCTCCAATTTTCTGTCAGAGAGGAGTTTGTGTTGAGGCAAAGTTTCCAGCTGCCATCATTGTGGCATCATGTGTAACGATGTTTTACTAAAATCTATTTGGTGAGTAGACTATTTAAGATGCTTTAGAGGACACTAGACTGCATTAGCCCAGAATCCACTCTCAACTCTTCCTTCCAGAACCTTTTCTAGTTTGGAAATGTGATTTAGGAATAGGGAGAGATGCTATTTAAGCTGATAATGCATCGTGTAGGTAGAGATGTTGTTTAAGCTGATATATGCATCGTGTAGGTAAAGATGCTGTTTAAGTTGATGTATACATCGTGTCTACTTCCCCAATGGCAGCCGAGCTGCTATTCATTCATGTGCATAAGATCACCCTACCCTACCAAAATTCAGGGACAAGACGAAGGAAGTGCAAACAAGTTGTCCAGTTCACTCTGTGCTATTACAATTGAATACCATTTTGTATGCATAAACAAACTATTTTCAACATATATATATATAAACAAACTATATGTTTTATGCATAACATAACTATTTTCCACAGCTTTGTAAGAAGTGCAAAATCAAAGTGCAGATAAATTCAGTGTTTGGTTATGGCCATAGTCCTGGTTTGCCTCCAATACATATATACACATATACAAACAGAAAGATATATACATACACACACACAGAGAGAGAGAGAGAGAGAGAGAGAGAGAGAGAGAGAGAATGTGCTCTCCTTTCTCCCTCTTATAAAGGTACTTATTCAAACATACATACATCTTACAGTGTGTATCTTTGAGCCCACATCCAGTTTTCTTTGAATATTTTTACAAATATACACATACAAAAGTGGTATACAGGTATTAAGTTTCTGATAAGTAGTACTTTAGCCCAGGATGTCAACTGGTCTTACATTAATATGTATGTTATTTTGTTCCCCTCTTCTACAAGATTTTGATTATTAAAAATAATTTCCTGAATAAGTGCAAAAACTTTTATTTTATAATATAATCATGAATTTGATTTTACAGGACAATATTTCATTTTGTAGAATTATTTCAAATAAGTCAATGAAAAATGTCTACCATGAAAAATGTCATGATATCAGAATAATGTTGTACATTAAAAAAACTAATTATACTAAGGAAGTAATTTTTTCACTTACAGGCTCGTAAATTGCAAGGTTGTAGAAGAATGTGAGCGAGCAGGGAGTGGAAATATCAAAAGTAATTAAACCATGTTTTGCTCTAATGGACCAAAATATTTGAGTTAAAAAAAAACTCTCAGCTGATCTACTGGGAGCTCACCAAGGCCAGCTGGACTATTACCAAAAAAAGCATGGGATAAAACTGAACTCTCTGATCATGTCGAACAATGAGGGCTGATGAGACGCCAAAGACAATGGCATGCAGTTTTGATCCGACGCAATCTGCTGGCTTGGTGGGAGCCTAGCCAGTTTGGATGTTCACCTTCCTAGATATGGACGGAGGGGGGAGGACCTAGGACTTACCACAGGGCAGGGAACCCTGACTGCTCTTTGGACTGGAGAGAGAGGGGGAGAGGAGTGGGGGGAAGGGGAGAGGGGTGGGAGGAGGGGGAGAAGAGTGGGAGGAGAGGGAGAAGAGTGGGAGGAGGGGGAGGGAAAGGGGAGGCTGGGAGGAGGTGGAAATTTGTTTTTTTTTTTCTTTATTCTTTTATCAATAAAAAATGTTTAAAAAAAAAAAAAAAAAAAAAAAAAAAAAAAAAAAACTCTCCTTATTAGTATCTGAGGAACCCAGCCATGAGCTTAAACATCCAATTTTTATTTCTTTAAATTATCTCCTACATGACTGGAATTTTTATATAATTTTTAATTTAATCATCAAAAATTTAGTGAGTTCTCCAGTGAATCAGGCACAATAAAAAGTTTTGACAGCAATAAGCCAAAATCATTCTGTTTTGGTTTCAGTGTCTCATACAGTATAAGAAAAAGAAAATTAATTAAATTGGAAAAATATTAAAGTAAAATTCCTATTGTATGAAACACTCAGAGATATAGATTAATACTTAAAAAGGGGTGAGATGGAAAAAATACTCCCAATAGATTTTCTTCTCATTGTTTCCATTAGTTTCTGGTTCATTCGGCTACTCGAGCTTCTTTCTAACTCTCACCTTGTTCCACAATTATTTCGCCTGTTACAGACTTCTTCTAGAACTAGGTATTGAACCTGAGGTCTCAGGCATGCTAGTCAAGTTCCTTACTGCTGAGGCACACCTCCAGGTTCTACAACTTACTTTAAAGAATGTAACATAGACCTAAATCTCAGATTGACTTCTTACTGTATATTTAATTCACATATATATGAACTAATGAGAAAATGAAAGTAATTCATTAAGGTATTTGAAATATATATAAACATGCTTTACTTATCAAGACATTACACTATTTTAGTATTATATAACATTGTATTTATAAATAGGAACTTTTAAATTAGTTTTCCACACTAAGGAGTGAATGTATTACTGATATTTTATTAGGATCACCATGTTTATTTCAGAGAGTTGACATTTTCTTTAGATTGCTGCCTGTTTAAGATTTCAGTGACTTTACATTTTCTCTAGTCTTCTGAGAGTCTCTCAGATGCTCTCACTGAACAGAGTTCTTGAGTAAAGAACATTAGGAATTAGAGTTATGAGCTACCACGATGGCATCTGAAAAAGAAGAAATTAAACTTGAGATGCTCAGTCTATCACTCCATCGTTGTCCCATTCTTGCCGTGCCACAGTGGCTTCAGTGGCGGAGGGATACAATAACAAAACAAACTCAACTTTGAGAAACTAAGAGAAAATAACTAGATGAAATCTTGCCTACAACTTTGTCATCTAAGACACACTCAGGAACAAGATAAAATTATGCCACTTCTATACATAGGCCTGCCTCTGCCTCCCGAGTGCTGGGACTAAAGGCGTGCTCCACCACCACCCTGTTTCACAGAAACTTAAAATCCTAACAGTTTTCAAAAGTAAGAGAACACAATGAGCATTAAGTATGTCTACCTTGATGAAGATTTTAAGTAAAATGCAGATGGTCACTGCCTTTTTCCACAAGCATCCTCTTGTGGTTTAAGTGTGTGCAGACGGACGGTTTGCACTGTGTGTGTGCACTGCGCTCCACCCGTTCACATGGAACCAAAAGCCAAAAGCTAAATTGTCCCCACACTAATGATTACTCGTCTTTAGTTATTACAGCTTAAATTTATTTTTCAGCTTTTTCTTCCTTTAATTTGCTGTCTTAAGCATGTATAAATATGTCTGGCCAGAGGTTTTCAGGGCATAGGATAGCTGATGATATCCGACTCTCTTTCCATGAAGGCCTAACCTTTTACATTTAGCATTTGTTCCCTTTATTTGCTTTCTGGCAGCCGTTCATACTTTATTTTTCCTCCCAAAGGACATAGTATAATGAGCATACATGAGATTATTTAAATGAATGGTTTTAATGAGCTTCTTTGAATAGATTCTTGAAAAAGCAAGCATGAAATTGCTTCCCATTTGGGCTGCTTTAAAATATTTTTAGAAAATTTATATTTAAAGCTTTAAGATTGGAACTGCTTTAAAGGAACAATGATTGAAAGGGGGCTCCTTTTCTAATGTAATAAGATTTATTTCTCTCATACTACAGAAGGCATCATAAAACCCAGCAGGATTTTTAACTAATTTTAAGGGATTCTCACATTTCATATTAATAAGTTCTTGCTTGTCAAATTTAAAGACTCATTTTATTAGGCACTATTTTTATACATTGGTATATGGAAATTTTATAATTGATGAATATTAGCAAAATAAAAATATTTATTTAATGTAGCTATGGTTATTGCTCTCCAAACTCCTTTAAAATCCTATTTAATGTGTCATGGTCTTAATGCTGGATGGAATGGACTCCATCATCATACTGATATGATTGCTGCAGGGGATGACATCCACTTCATCTGTTCCCATTAAAGTTTCTTCCAATTTCCACTCAGTGGTTTCTACACTCTCTGGTTGTGAATAAGGAATAAAAGAGCCTCCAGAACTTCAGAGACCATAAAGTCTAAGGACAATGTGGACACACAGAGATACACTGCACAGAAATGCAGACACTGCTATGGTCGAACTCCACATGACATTGGCCTTGTTTCTGGAGCTTTCTGTGTGAACAAATAGATCCCCTTTATCATGCAATCTCCTTTGGGGTAAAAAAAAATACTAAATTCATGAATGATATTAATGAATTTTGGCAAGTATCAGTATGATGTTATAAAACAAAGAATGCTTTGTTTCTCTTGGTTAAAATATTTTCACATGCTAATGTGCTAGTTTACGCAAACAGGGAATGGTAGCATCAAGACATCTTTAAAGTTAAGAGTTTACCATGGTTTGTGTATGTTCTTGAAAGCAATGAGCATTCACCATATAGAAGCATTATGGGAAAATGTATGTAATTTTTTATGCTTATTTTCTGTAGAAGTAATTTGAAACTGTGTGTATATCTCAGAGGTCAAGCACTTGCATAGTATATGTGAGGCCCTAAATTAGTACTTTCTAGAAGAAAAAGTCAGTGCAGGAGATTAAGATCAACTACTTTCTTCCTTTAATGTTCTATGACCATTTTCTTAGAATTTCTTTCAACTTTCATAGCTGTAGCATGGAATATCGTCATTACGACTCCCCCCCAAATCTTTGATTCTCATGAGATGTACAATAACTTACACAGAAAGTTAACAGTTTATGACCTAAACTGTATTTCCCTAGTGTAGATCTAATGACCTAAAGATCAACACTGTCATTTTTACAATCATATAAATGAAATTCTGTGCCTTTTAATGTTACCTAGTTATGTGCAATATGATTTATATAGTAAAATTATTTCTTTTAGAAATAAAATGTTTCAAGATTGATAGACATACTCTATCAATAAGCACATACAAAATGGTTCTCAGAAAAGCATATATTTATACAAGGCTGTGTATGAACAGAACGTATATTTCTTACCTGGTCTCTGACTTCAGTGTAGCCTCTATGCTTTTGGAGGAGCCTAGACTACTTTGTCAAGTCAAATAAGATGAAGAAATCAATTGACACTCCTTAACAACATACCATTTGTGAGTTATGATTTTCACATGAAGTAATTAGATCATCCTTAGAACTCACTGGCTAGCTGATCTAGCCAAAATGGAGAGATCTGGAGTTTCCAGCTGAGTGAGAGACTGACTCTAAAGTTAATAAATCAGAGAGTGGGAGAAGACACTGAAGATCTCTCTGTAACATCTGCATGCATGTTTACATGTGCATGTACCTGTACAATCGCATGCACACATCACACACTAAGGTCTCTCTCTCTCCCCCTCTCTCTCTCTTACACACACACACACACACACACACACACACACACACACACACACCCCTCAGGAACACCTCAGAATTATAGTTTAATGAAAGGTACTCAAACAACAACTTAGTGATGTTTTATAAGAAGTTTATATAGAACAAAATGGTAAAAATTAAAACTCTATCCAGCAAGTAAACATATGAATCATAATTACTTTGAATAACTTTCTATAATTTGAGAAAATTTAGTTTCCTAACCAAGGAGGATTACCAATATCTTAAAGCTACGTTTTTCCTTGACTGGGAGAATTTGCATATTAATGGCATTTCTATCTTTTGTGGTGATTTCTTGCATATTTCCGATGAAAGGCCCAGACCCTCACCCAGTCCCCCATTTTGGCAGCTGTGACAGACAGCAGAAAAGACCCAGAAAGATGTAAGCCCCAGACTCAGCAGAATGAGTTGAGTCCCAGACCTTGCCCTAATTACTGGGGAAAAACCGCCAGGTATTTTCCAGGTGGTAAGAAACCAATACCAATGAGGAACAGAAGGAGGGAGAACATGAGCAAGGAAGTCAGGACCACGAGGGGTGCACCCACCCACTGAGACAGTGGTGCTTATCTATTGCGAGCTCACCAAGGCCAGCTGGACTGTGACTGAAAAGGCATGGGATAAAACTGGACTCTCTGAACATGGCGAACAATGAGGGCTGATGAGAAGCCAAGGACAATGGCATGGGGTTTTGATCCTACTTCATGTTCTGGCTTTGTGGGAGCCTAGCCAGTTTGGTTGTTCACCTTTCTAGACAAGGACGGAGCGGGGAGGACCTTGGACTTTCCACAGGGCAGGGAACCCTGACTGCTCTTTGGACTGGAGAGGGAGGGAGAGAGGAGTGGGGGGAGGGGGAAAAGGGTGGGAGGAGGGGGAGGGAAATGGGAGGCTGGGAGGAGGCGGAAACTTTTTTTTCTTTTTCTCAATAAAAAATTTCTTAAAAAAAGAAGTTAGTTGGCAGGCTCTGTGTGTGTTTTACTAATAATGGTGAAACGCAGTAACCATAGAACTGTCTCCTGATGG
This sequence comes from Microtus pennsylvanicus, assembly GCF_037038515.1. Classification (NCBI taxonomy): domain Eukaryota; kingdom Metazoa; phylum Chordata; class Mammalia; order Rodentia; family Cricetidae; genus Microtus; species Microtus pennsylvanicus. The sequence continues at coordinate 14,980,137 of NC_134587.1, forward strand.
CCTCCAGGTATAGCAAGCTTTCCCTAGCTGCAGCTGACCAATCAGCTCAGGACAGGTTTCCTCAGCCGGGAGGTGTGCCAGTCCTGAGACTGTTACTATGCAACTTGCAGCCCCCCAGATACACCCCCTTGCTCTATCCCCAATAAATATCTTTTCTAATTATTCTGTATGGATTCCTCTTATTCAAATTCTTTTTTCAGATGGTTCAGTGATGTCCCTGTCTAAACATCCCTCTTTACACACCCCTATCACTCACAGTCCCTTGTGAAACATTTTCTCTTCCAACAAATCTTTTCATTAACACCCTGTATTGCCTTCATTAGCACCACATTCCATTCCAAATGATCCCACTTGCTTGTTTAGTCTCTTTACCAGCACATGCCAACTCCTTAACAGTGGTAGGTGGCGCCTACCTGCCTGAATCTCTGTCAGCTAAAACGAGAGAATGAATGGAGGGAGGACTGCCAAAGTGAAGGGTAGATAATTCAGATATTGACTGTTGTTATGGAAATACGATGAATAACAATTATATTACAGATTGTACTGCATTTGTCTTTTCTCTCTTTTTTTTGTTGAGTGATTGGCTTTGTATTTGGATACTAACATATGGGAAAAAATAAGAGGTAATTTGTTTTAAGGTGGGAGTTTGGGTGTTGTTACTACTTGTAACCCTATCTAGAAACCAGTAATATTTCAATATTCATGACAAATTGTTTGAGTCATTTGTAACAGAATTTAATGAAAAGAGAATTTGGAAACTTAGAGGCTCCCATATCCTGAATAACTGATATTGGATCATCAAATTTTACATTAATAAACTTCAGCAAAATATTTGTTTTCATCTTTATTTCTTTCAAAGAACTCCTAATTTTAATTTTAAATAAAGAAAAAAAGCCATTCTTTTTCATTTTACATACCAATCCCAGTTCCCACTCCCTCACCTCCTCCAAATCCTTCTACTTCCACCCCTTACACCCCCATATGCTCCCCAGAGAGGGTAAGACACATTGCTCCAAGAAAGGACTATATCCAGGCTGAGCAAGGCATCCATCCAAAGAGAATGGGTTTTAAAAAGCCAGTACAAGCACCAGGGGCAAACCCTGGTGCCACTTCCAGTAGCTCCACAGTCTGCCCCAGTCATACACTGTCACCCACATTCAGAGGGTCTAGCTTGATCCTAGCTTGTTCCTTCCCTGTCCAACTGGAGTTGGTGAGCTCCCATTAGCTAAGGTAAGCTGTTTCAGTGGGTGTCCCTATCATGGTCTTGACCTCTTTGTTCAGATTCTCCCTTCTCTCACTCTTCAGCTGGACTTTGTGAATTCAGCCCAGTGCTCCAATGCAGGTCTCTGCCCCTGTCTCCATCAGTTGCTGGATGAAGGGTCTATGATGACATTAAAGATAGTCATTAATCTGAACATAGGGCAAGGCCGATTCGGGCACCCTCTTCACTATTGTTTAGGATCTTAGCTGGGGTCATCCTTGTAGATTCTTGGGAATTTCTCTAGTGCCAGGTTTCTTGCTAGCCTCATAATGGATCCCTCAATCAAGATTATCTCTTTCCTTGTGCTACATCTCTGTCCTTCCCCCATGTAGACTGTCTCATTTCCTCAAGTTCTCCTCTTCCCTAACCTCCACTCCTCCTCCCCTTTGTCTTCCCTACTCTTCTGACCCCCATGCTCCCAATTGAGTCAGGAGATGTTGTTTATTTCTCCTTCCCAGAGGGATCTATGTATGTTTCTCTTAGAGTTAACCTTGTTACTTGGCTTCTATAGCATCATGAACTATAGACTTGTTATCCTCTGCTTTACAGCTAGTATCCACACATGAGTAAGTACATACCATGTTCATCTTTCTAGGTCTGGGTCACTCAGGGTGTTTTTTTCCTAGTTCCATCTATTTGCTTGCAAAATTCAAGGTGTCATTTTTTTTTTCCGCTTAGTAGTACTCTAATGTGTAAATGTGCCACATTTTCTTTATCCATTCTTAGGTTGAGGGGCATCCAGGTTTCTTCCAGATTCTGGCTATTACAGATAATGCTATTACAGATTATGAACATAGTTGAACAAATGACTTTGTAGTATAATTGAACATCTGTTGGGTATATGCCCAAGAGTGGTATTACTAGGTCTTTAGGTAGGTTGATTCCCAATTTTCTGAGATACTGTTATGCTGATTTCCAGAGTGGTTGTACAAGTTTTCATTCCCATCAGAAATGGGGGAGTGTCCCCCCCTTTTAGAGACAGCTTTTTTTCTATAGCTTTGGAGCCTTTCCTGGAACTAGATCTTGTAGACCAGGCTGGCCTCGAACTCATAGAGATGCACCTGCCTCAGCCTCCTGAGTGCTGAGATTAAAGGCATGTGCCACCACCGCCTGATCCTCATTGGTATTTTTTTATCATAGCCATTCTGACAGGTGTAGGATGGTATCTCAGAGTCGTTTTGATTTGCATTCCCCTAATGACTAAAGATATTGAAGATTTCCTTAAATGTCTTTCTGCCATTTGAAATTCTTCTGTAAAGAATTTTCTGTTTAGTTCTGTACCTCATTTTTAAATTGGATTATTTGGAATTTTGATGTCTAATTTTTTGAGTTCTTTATATATTTTGGAGATCAGACCTTTGTCTGTTGTGGGGTTGGTGAAGATCTCTCATTCAGTGGGATGCCTATATGGACTGTACCAGTTGACATACAGAGTTTCTGCATTGTTTGTGTTATAGTTTAGACCAAGATAAATTTTGCATCCCAGTTTTAAATACTTGGAAAACTTTTTCTTGCTTTAGACAATGTCTCAAATACTCCAGAATGTCTTAGAAGTCTTCATGAAGTCAAGGATGGCTTTGAACTTGATCATCCTCCCATCTTCCATAGTGCTGTATAAAAGATTCGGACCTCTCTCTACACAAGGCTCTTCAAGAATACATTAAAAACATTCAGAAACACAACTCAAGATCTATGTCTTCTAAAAACTTACCCTTCAGTCCTCTAAAAATATACGATTATTAACAAAGCCAATTCATGCTGCGTGTACATTTTAGTTGTTGGGACTAGAATGTGACAGGGATTCTAAGCAAATATTATTCTATCCAAGGTCCTAACAGAGTTTATTATGAGAAGCCAGAAAGAAGAAACTGCCCCCCCTTGTCTTTTAGATTGCTCTGGTTGCAAATTATTTTTAACCCTACAACTTCTCAGGTGTATGATACAATCTTCTTTCAGTCGTAAGACTCTCTGGAATATTGTACATATGTTTTACTCATTCCAAAATTTTATACCTAAAAAGTGTTTTTTTTTTTTGAAATCTAAGAAAGTGAAGAAGTGAAGATAGTGAATATCTGGGGAAAATTAAATTAAAGCTATGCTCTAGGGGAGAAACAGATAAAAAAAATTAAGAAGATGGGATTTCAGATGCCCTCCCACACACATCAAGTAAAGAAATTTCTTGATCTTATATGCAGTTCCTTACCTAGCTCTCTGACTGTGAATGGCCCATAGTTACTTCTGACAAAATTGGGGGAAAAATAAACATTTGATCAAAATTCTTTAGTGTTGTCAAAGGCAGAAAATTGGTATTAAATTATCTGGAGTAGCAAAACAAACATACAAATAAAACAATAAACAAAAAACTCTCAGATTTGAATCTGTTTCTGATGACTCAAAAGTAGCTTATAACACATATTCGGAGTGTAGACCACCCCACAGCCTGGAATCACTGGATCAACTATAGCATCCCCATTAAGCAGTCTGAAAGCGTATGTTGATGACATTCTGACGAATGTAGATGAAGCATGCTTAAATGTTCTTTGGCGTCGACCCTTTTGATGCTGAGGAGGTCAGTATCTGTCCGTGGAAGAACAAGTTCTAAATGGCAATTAGTACAAAATGGCTCAACTCTCCTTGTTAATGGCTCTGCTCTCTTCACCCAGAAGCAAGGGTTAACTCTGATGTCTGCAAAGAATTCTCTTAACTGCAAGTTTGCCAGCAAATCTGCGACACACACAGACCCGGGGTACCAGAGTGTGCGGTGGCACTTTGTATTAGCGGTGCTCTTCATATTCATGCTATGCTAATTAGGCAAGTAGAGCAATCTGATGCAATGAGGGTACTTAAACTGAGCTCTCTAATGGCGGTAATGGGCCTCTGAGGGCACAAGCTAGTGTTCTGCCACTGCATTTAATACAAGTCCGAACAAGATAAAGGTCAGAAGGGTGCCAATGGAACAATAAGAGCTTCCAAGTAGGAGGCTCAGAATAAACCTGATTCTGCCTTCTCTGATAAAAGCTCTGGGCTTGACTTTCACTATGAAGCATTTTGCAACTATTAATTATGGTGTGTCTACTTCTATTGAGATAATCATCTCGATTTCAATGTTCTGACTGGTATGTGTGAAGAAAATACCCACAGAAGCTATGATTTCCATGTTAACTTAACTTTACTAATAAAAAGATGTCTGGAAATCTGGGATTCAGAGGATACTTGAAGCATATTCTTTAATAAGTTTCCATTTCAATAATTATTTCAGTGTGAAAGGAAGGAGATTCATCCCTTCCCAGGTTTCCTTACATTTGGCAAGTTCCCTTGTGATATAATCATCAAAGCAAGTGACTCATACATGGATCCAATCTGATTTCACCATGATGTTTTGGATCTAGCTCTTTGAACAATTCATTTGTCTTTTGTTTTATAACGACAACCGCCCTAACTAAATTGGCAGATTCACACCTTTGACCTTACTCTCCTTCTTGTGTTCTTCTCCTTACTCTATGGGCTTTATATAAAAGGATATTGTTGTTGGTATTTTATTTTCCCCTAATTTTTTTGTCTCACTTTTTCGCTGTTCAATTAAGATATCTCCTCTCTACCAAGTGCTCAAACCTCCAACATTGTGATTGCATTAGTTTAAAAGCAACCTCACTCTTATCTTATTGTACTTACAACTAACAGATACTATACAGAGCAAAATGGACTTTATTGCTAGGCATTTTTCAAATAGTAATATTTGTTACTTCGGAAATTTTCATATTATAGTTGAGCAACAGAGAATACCACAGCAAAACTAATGATGCACTATTATAATTGTGATTTGAAATTATTTTTAATTTGATCAATTATATTTTCCTTTTCTCTAAACCTCAGATACAATTCATCTTCATTTTCTTAAAGTGGCGTTGTTTATCAGTTGCACCGAATAAGCCTTGTATTTAATAGACCTTCTTGGAAATACAGAAATAGCTGTTGGAATTGTACCCTCCGAAATAAAAGCTTTTAAAACCGGGAGACTTGTTCCCTTTCATGCATGAATTCATAGTCCAACTACCAAAAGTACAACAAAGATGTCAAAGTCCAGCTATAAAAAATGAATATGAGGGTGCCGAGCCCTGCTACAATGCAATTTCAGAGTGGACATGGGGATTTATGTATCCCGAAACCTGTGTAATCATGATAAGTTGAGTTTTAAATGAAGCCAGCCAGATTTTCTCCAGAGCTTTCCTGTGTGCTACTTTCTCAGTTTCCTATCCAGAATTGAGGAAATGTTTCATCACACTCTCTTTTCTTTGCATTTCTAAAGCAGGACACATACTTTAAGTACAAATCTTATAAGAAGCATTTACAGTAAATGGGATTAAAAATCTAATCACATAGCTGTACTTGTCTCCTATCTTCATAGCTTTATAGAAAAGCTTTGCATTCTAAATGCACAAAAATAAATTACTGTAGTAGTTCATGGAAGGTATCTGTATTTCTTATTTTATCCAATCCTCTCCAGGTATAACTTTTCAAGACAATTTTTTTAAAGAGCACTGATTATTTATTTATTTATTTTGGACCAGGGACACACACAATCTGTTGGTGATATATGTTCAAGATGCAAGTGAGAAAACAATACTGCTGCTACCAATAAACACATTAATTGATGCCCTCCTGAGTCAAGATGACAATCACCACTGAAATTCTCAGCTGTCTTTATGAATATTTCTACTTTAAAATATTATGAGAAATAGACATATTCCTACCTAAGTATTAAGGGATATGAAGTAGTCACTGCAGAAGGCAGAAAAGCTTGAGATGGAGTTCTCCATCTGTGAAAAAAAAGATGTCTTTGGAACATCTCAATTCCTTTACCACTGACATTCCATGAGAATAGAAGGAGTGAAAGGTGGGTTATTTAAACTGTAAGATACATGGACAAAACTGCATACACTGAAGGAGAAAAACATAGTATTAAAAAAAAAACTCTTCTTCAGTTGAGGGACATCTAGGTTTTTTTTTCAGGTTCTTGCTATTACAAATAATACTGCTATGAATATAATTGAACACATGTCCTTGTGGTATGATTGAGCATCCTTTGGGTATATACCCAACAGCGGTATTGCTATTTATTGAGGTAGATTGTTTCATAATTTACACACTAAAGTACTACATAGTGGTAAAAATAATGACATCTTGAGATTTGCAGACAAATGGATGGAGTTATAAAAAACATATTGAGTGAAGTAATCCAAACCCAGAAAGAAAAATATAATATACATTCACTGTTAAATGGCTTCTAGAAATAAAGCAAAGAAAAACCAACCTTTCGTCCACAACTCCAGAGAAGCTAGACAACAAAGAGGACCCTAAGAGAGACATACACAAATCTACATAGGAAAGAGAAAAAAAGACAAGATCTCATGAGTAAATTGGGAGTGTGGGAGTCATGGGAGAGGGTAGAAGGGAAGGAAGAGGAAGGGAGGGGAGCAGAAAAAAAATATATAGCTTAATAAAATAAACTCCTCATAGAAAGCTTACAGCTAATATGATAGATCATTATAAACAGTAATGATGTGGGAGATCCTTCTGTATTTGTGTTGCTTTCATTGGCTGAATAAAGAAACTGCCTTGGCCTTTTGATAGGGTGGAACTTAGACAGGTGCGAAGACAGAACTGAATTCTGGGAGGAAGAAGGCAGTGTGGCAAATGCCATGAAGCTCCTGCCTGAGACTGACGCTGGTTAGAATCTTTTCCTGTAAGCCACGACCTCATGGTGTTACATAGATTGGTAGAAATGGATTAGATCAGGAAGAGAGAGCTGACAAAGAAGAGGTTAGATTTCTGTGTGGTTATTTCGGGGGTTAAGCTAGCCAGACGGCAGGATGCAGCTGCTCCTCATACAACACAGTAATAATGAACTCTTTCAGTTTCTTGACTTTGTCCTAAACCACAAAAACATCACTACGAGACTAGCACTGTTATTAATCATATTATCAATTTTCTATTTTACTTATTTTATAAACGGAAAACCTCAATGGAAGTGAGGTTTATTCATGTACCTATGATCACACATTGGAGTTGTAGGTCTGTCTACAGTCAGACTAGAAACAATACAGTTCCAGGCCAGCATCACCAATACTTGCCTGAGTCTATTACTCTACATCTCCAGTGTGCTTTTGTTCATTTATGGGAACAAAAACAAACCCACCCTTCATCTCCTTCACCGGATTTACCTGTTACCTCTTTGTGGTTAATCAGTTTGGTTGTTATTGCATCTGTATCTAATTTATATAATTTCCTAATTATTTAATGACCATCCCTTACAATTCTCTGAAATGTGTCTAACTACCTACTGATTCATAGTCAGAAAGCCATATGTACTGAGGGATTTATACAGGAATGTGAGGCAATAAGTTGATATTCATTACTGCAATCCAAAAAAAATTGAGAAATCTCTTCTATTCCCCCCAATAGACGACTCTTCAATTCTGAACTCTCTAGTCTTTGTGGATTCTGAGAATATTATCTCTTCATTAGTTTGTAATTCTACTTACACATCAACACACAGTGAATAGCTAGCAATCACATTGAGAAGACGATATAATAAAGCATAGGCAGTTGTCAACAGAGTTTCAAAGGGAAATCAGTTGTTGAGTGGGTACACAGTTTTACAGTGTAGTAGCGTCTTACAGGGGGTTGGGTAATAAAGTCAATGATTTGATGAGAAAATCAACTAGACAAAAAGTTTCCCCAGAAGAGACCTCAAATCATTTATACTATTCTATTATCTACATGGCTTGATTTTAAAAATGTCTCTTGATAGAGTCACCTGATGAATATGGGAATAAGAAACATTTCTTTTCATAAGTGCAACATGCAGCACTTTGATTGCATTTAAGGGTTATATTTTATATTCAAGCTCTGTTCAAGAAAACTATGTACAGTTAAATTGCATGTATAAAATATACATTTTATGCACTATCGGGCGCATTCATAAACACAAAGGTAATCATTATATGAATTCACTTGGTTCACCTACTTATTGAATCATAACTGCAAATGAACATATATCCTCCATTTATGAGTTTTTATATGTACCCTTTGCAAGCTGTTGGTTCTAAAGGCCCTAGAGTTTTCAAAGAAATGCAGGTTCTTGCCATTACTCTTTGTTAGAACTAACTGACATGCCCTTTTGCTGAAATAATATACACCTTGACTACAAGACACAGAGAAATCAGCTAGAACTGAAGTGGATGCTTTCTCCCCTGTTGGCTAAATTCTATTGTTCTGAAAGGTGCCGCACAAGCTGCTAGAGAAGAAAAGTCTTCAATAGTACTATTCATCTGTGAACCACTAAAACTACAATATCAACCTGCCAGACAACATGTTTCCACTTGAGTTGATACATTTTTCTGAAAATGTCGCTTGACTCCAAGGAGACTACATTTTTGCTGCACCTCACAGCCCAGTTAAGAATATCCCTTAAGGAGCCACTTTAGGTTTGGCAAGAGACCTGACCCTAGAGGGGCTCCCAGGTGCCCAAGCCGAGGTCCCCAGTTAGTTCCTTGGGCAGCTGAGGATAGGGAACCTGAAATGACCCTATTCTAGAGCAATACTGACGAATATCTTGCATATCATCATAGAACCTTCATCTGGTGATGGATGGAGATAGAGACAGAGACCCACACTGGAGCACTGGACTGAGCTCCCAAGGTCCCAATGAGGAGCAGAAGGAGGGAGAACATGAGCAAAGAAGTCGGGACCACGAGGGGTGCACCCACCCACTGAGACAGTGGAGCTGATCTATTGGGAGCTCACCAAGGCCAGATGGACTGTGACTGAAAAAGCATGGGATAAAACTGGACTCTCTGAACATGGCGAACAATGAGGGCTGATGAGACGCAAAGGACAATGGCACAGGGTTTTGATCCTACGTAATGTGCTGGCTTTGTGGGAGCCTAGCCAGTTTGGATGTTCACCTTCCTAGATATAGATGGAGGGGGGAGGACCTAGGACTTACCACAGGGCAGAAAACCCTGACTGCTCTTTGGACTGGAGAGGGAGGAGGGAAGGAGTGGGGGGAGGGGGAGAATGGTGGGAGGAGGGGGAAAAGGGTGGGAGGAGGGGGAGGGAAATGGGAGGCTGGGAGGAGGTGGAAACTTGTTTTTTTTCTTCTCCTTTTCTCAATAAAAAAAAAAAAAGAATATCCCTTAACACTATGTACTTACTTAATCTGTTCTCCTACTGTGTTTTTTAACCTTCCTTTATGAGAACCACGTTAGCAACCTTATGTGGATTTCCTACACAATCAGCTTAAACTAATAAGCTAATACTTAACTTTGCCTTAAGTTATGGACTTTTCCACACACCTCCCCCCCGTGTTTGTATATGCATGTGTTGTGGTAATCTTTTGACGAAAGCAGATTTGAAGCAACTTTAAACAAACCAAATATCTAGCACAAATGTTGGTATATATTTATATACACCACATGTAGATATAAGATGATAGGGTCAGCTTTTTTGTTTGCTATTCTGGGTCAGATGAGTCTAGTAACTTCTTCCCTTCTAAAATACAGGCAAAGGTCTGCAATAAAACATCCCTTGCTCCTTTCCCACACTGTAATTTCAGTGTTATTCAGAAAATACAGAACAAACGCTTTGTTAAGGACAGGCATGGCGGACATCAAACACACACACCATGCTCACACATACCACACATGCACACTTACACAGACATCAGACACAGGCAAAAACACACAGAACAAATCACACACATCCAACAAACAGAGATCAGGCATACTAACAACCACAAAGTACAGTCAGAGAGAAGACAGGAAAAATGGAGAATTCACATCTGTGCTCACTCTTGGTCAAACTAATCCAAGAGGAGGTTCCTCCATCTTCATTCCTCCACTCATCACGGCTGCACGTGTTAGTGCAACATTCATCATTGATGGACTTGTTGGTGCAACAGTAGCACAAGTATTAAGGGGGCAGACAACTGCTCATTGAAAAGTGGAAGGCCTCCTCCTAACGAGAGAACACCTGGCAATGTAAACCTGGTCAAAACTCATTGCTCTGAGGAGGACTTAGACCCCATGATGGAATCCACCACTAATGCTTAGTTGAATAGTTGTGGTGCCAAGCTGCCTTCTAAAAACCTTTCTAGAAGCCCTGCCTCTGATAACTAGCTCACCTACCTGATGTATCAATACAGTTGAAATATTGATTGATGATTTTATCTGTTCAGGTATTATAAAGATCTTATGAAGTAGCAGCCATACTGAAACATGGATTTGTCGTGAGCTAAAACTTGGTTTCCACACCAGCATTAACCATATTTGACTAAAGAATAAAATGTCTCTTATCCTTGCTGCTTTAAATGGTATATTTCTTGTATCATGAGATGACTTTGGAGTGAGAGGGGAGCGCTAATTCTCTGCCTTGGACTAACTGTTTTCCCTAGAAGAAAAATCAAGCAGCCAATCTGTCTAAACCATTCACTTTTGGTTTAACCCTTAATTCTCATGCAGATGTGCTTAACTATTAAGATTATTTTGAGCTGGACAGTGGTATATCATGGGTATGAACTCCCAGATATTATCCAGGGAGTTGTCAATAAGACTGTGTTCCTCTTCAATGTTGAACACTTTGGAAAAGGCAGTTGCATTCGCCTGCACTTTGCTCTTGGTGGTTTGGAGTACACAGTGTATTTTCATTTTTTAGAGCCTCTAAAATGGCTGGAATTTGCATTACAATGCAGAGATAGTACTGTATGCTTTGTGTTAAGATTGGGTCACCCCTGCACTTGCTCTAAATTACATTCTATTTTGTAAAATATAATGATGGTTTCTCACATTGTCCCTGACTCTCAGATTCCACTTTTACAAGTATCTCCCATTCTCCATTTTGACCAAAGAGGTGACTCTAGACCTGGGTAGTTGAATGAATGGCACTATCTGTCTAACATCATCCACATAGCATAGACGATATATGTCTTATTCTCAGGAGTAGAAAAGGTATATTCTAGAAGTTGATTATAGTTAACTGAGACTGTAAGGTCATGTGGGAGTTTTAAAGTCATATTAGGGAAGCCAAGCATGTTCACGAACTTATCAGATAATTCCAAATCAAAAAAGGATATGATTCTTTCACCTGGACTCCAAACAGGGTTAGACACCCAGCATTGTGATGGCAATCACTGTACTTGTCTGTCTTCTGACCACTCTGTGTGTGCAGCAAGAGATCGTCCCCTAGACTTTAGTTCAACTTGGTCCCTGCTGTTGGTTTTTCCTATTCAACTGTTCTCTGCTGATCCTATGTTTGTCTCACCAGGACTGCTGTTCTTTCTCCTTAGCTGGGGTTACCAAGGAAAGTTTGACTATCTGGCAGATTGCATCATTGAAACTACCACACATTGTGAATTTATTGTTGTTCTATAAATTCTCACAGTCTGAAATGACAAAAATGTGTTCATGTTTGTTTCTGTCATAATGTAGTCAGTAGTTAGAGGTTCCCTAGCGAGTCTTAGAAGGAGTAAGGTATTTTTGAGCAAAAACATCTTTTTTATTTCCTTTACGGTTGTAGAGTTACTTGACACATCTATTTGCTAGCAATAGTAGTTTAATAAAGCTTCATCTATGGGAATACTTATACGTTTTTTAAATAGAATTTGGCTTGGGACATATTTGTGTAATAAAAATGCACAGGCTAGGATGAAACTGAGGACTTTATCATTTGTTTTAATTGTCTACGCTAGAGATAAACGAAGCCGAGAGTGCATTATCTATGTATTGAAGCCAAGTTATTGTCTAAAATTAAATTTTTATCTAAAATGAGCCATTTAGAACAATGATTGTCTGAAGACGAAAAAGCAGAATAAGTGCAAGCATAAATGTTCGTCCACATTTTAAATAGCCTGGCTGATTAAAGCTATGAAAAGACACTAAATCTTCAGCAGGCTTGTCCCGCCACTGTTCCCATGGGATGCCACCATCAATCCAAAAAGGGTTGGAATTGACAAGGGTAAAAAATCTACTAAGTGAGAAGAAGTGTGAAATTTGTGTGTTTCTAGATGTGTTTGTCATAATTTCAGAGTTCTCAGATAGTTTATCATATTTCTGCATGGTAGTTCTTAAATAAGTTAGCTCATGAGTCTAATTAGATCATATGACAATATTAGAAGTTCACGTATTATCTAATTGAAAACATGTTATGACCTCAATTTTGTTCAATTATAATGCAGAGTGATTTTCAAAGTGTGAATGGCACTCAGGCCATCATTAAATTTGCTCCGAAGTCCACCTTCCTAATAATGCATGACCAATTTTCAAAACTAGTTTGGCTAAAACTTTTAAACTCATGAACAAATTTAAGCCCTAAAAGCCTAAGGAGGGGGTAGAAGAAAGGGGAAGAGGAGGGTCGAGGAGAACTTGAGGGAATGGGATAGTCAAGATGGAGGAAGAAGAGATATGAGAGAAAGGAAAGAGATATCTTGATTGAGGAAGCTGTTATGGGGTTAGGAAGAAACCTGGCTCTAGAAAACTTCCCAGGAATCCTTAAGGATGTCCCCAGCTAAGAGCCTAAGCAATAGAGGAGAGGGGGCCCAAACTGGCCTTGACCTGTAGTCAGATTGATGAATATCTTAAATATCACCATAGAACCTTCATCCAACAATAGATGGAAACAGGCAGAGACCCATATTGGAGCACTGGACTGAGCTCCCAAAGTCCAGTTGAAGAGTAGAAGGAATGAGAATATGAGCAAAGAGGTCAAGACCATGAACGGTTCATCCACTGAAACAGTTTACCTGAGCTAATGGGAGCTCACCAACTCCAGCTGGACTGGGAAAGAATAAGCATAGGACCAAGCTAGTCCCTCTGAATGTTGCATGGCTGGGGCAGATTGAGGGGCCATGGGCAGTGGCACTGGGATTTATCTCTACTGCATATACTGACATTTTGGGATCCTATTCTTTTTGAATGTATATCTTGCTCAGCCTAGATGTAGTGGGAGGAAAGGCTTGGACCTTCCACAAAGCAAAATGCCTTACCTTCGCTTAGGATTGGAGGGGGGTGGGGTGGGAGGGTGTGTGGAGGGAATGGGAGGAGGGGAGAAAGTGGGAATTTAGATTGGTATTATTTTTTAAAAAAAAATCTAATAAAAAAATCTCATCTGTTACCCTACAATAAAGGCTTCTTTTACTGTATCTCAAATCGATAAAATTTGACTGAGAATTTTTTTTTTAAAAAAGCTTAAGGAGCATATTGTCTCATAAATACTATAAGTAAGTTTCAGGAAGCATGAAGACACAACAATTTCCATTTTTATTTGTATATGGAACAGTTTCTTCTCCAGATGAAAGTATCCCTCTTCCACGTACACTTCTTCCAACCCAAATCTTTGCTCTCTGAAACACGTTCTTATCTGAGTACAACTGGTCCAGCATGGCTGGAGTTTGTGGTGAGAACAACATTCCTGTGCTGGGTCTGAAAATGCCTAAACATCAGCCCTCCAGGTCTGTGCAGGGATTGTCAAGCTAAAGCGACTATGTAATCATGTGTTTCCTGGGTGTTTTGTTTATTTAAAAACACGATTCACTTTATTTTAAAAAAAATTAATAATGGTGAAAATAGAGGGTGGTAGTTGTCTTACTGTTCCTTTCGACACTGATGTGTGTGGATTCTTTCTTTAGAGAATCTAGAAACATGGGAACCACACTATGCACAAAGAGGGGCCTTGGGAAATGAATACTTTTCTTTAAAAATCAAGAGAATTCTAACATTATAAATGGTTGTACTGGTGTATAGTGATAATAATTAAATGTTCCTTGTTATCTCCCGTTGCCCATTAGTTTTATTGTTATGTCTCTGTTCATGTCACTGTGGAGAGGATTCTGGAACAAACTAGGTAAGAAATCTTGACTTGTGTTCACCCTTCTTCAGTACCACTGGCGACACAGAGTAAGGCACTGTGCTCTGGACAAGTGTCGCATTAACTTACTTAATGAGAAAGACTCAACGGCATTAGAGAGATCTTCGCACGATTTGCTCTTTTCAATAATCAGTGACGTGTTGCCTTTAACAATTTGTTGGACTGCTTTAACCATGCTGAAAACTGTCCTACCAAATCACTCCAAGCAAGGAAACAAACAAAAATAAGCTTTCATTCCAGCATTCAGTTTTAAATTATGAAATTCAGTGTCGGACAGTAATTTAAAGAAATTGATTGCAGTGTAAAACCTGCTTTTCCCCTTTATCTTCATGTCAGTTGAAAAGTATTTGAATACAATTTAGATTTTATTCTACAATAGTTCTCCATAATTATGCTCCTACTAATTAAGGCTTTTATGGTCTGGATTTAATTCAGCTTTCCAAACTATTTTCTATCAGGTTTTTATCTGTGAGCTGTCAAAAGTAACAGCTCTGCTCTTATTTCCCCTTGCATAAAAGTCAGAAACTACTCCCAAGACTTCACCACAATTAAGCGCGTGAATGCGAAGACAGATACTATAATGGAGAGAAAATTAGTTTTTCACTCAGTGACAACAAGTACTTGAGATTCTAGGACAATCTTTCAAATAGCAAAACAACCAGGGCGGGTACTTTAGTGGCTACACAAACAAGCACCACAGGCAGATAGCTATTCCAATCAAGAGCACCATTTGTATTACATTTACAATTTGATTTGCATTCCTAATTTAAGTTATTCAGTGTGAAATATTTTATTGAGAATTTTAGGTGTTGCCATGCATTGTTGTCTGTAGAACTGTTTGTATGCAATTAACTACCATTTGCTCCTCGTGACTTCTTCTTTATTATCACATGTGCGGTTTGATGTGTAGTTTCCACTCACTAAAAGACAACACTGTTGAAAAGGGAAGGGAAGGAAAAAGGCAGGAATTTGATATTGAGTTTGTTATATTATCTTAATCACACACTTCATAGGAAGACAATTTTATACTTTAAAGACTAGTAAAACTATTCAAGTACTATAATTATAACCACAATGTATAGCATCTGTGTGTCTTTTCTTCCCTGTTCTTATCTTTCTGTATTCTTAAAATTGTTTATTACTATTAAAATTTTATTGTTTTTATCATGCTATACAATTTCCTTCACTCCCCTCTCTTCCTCCCCTTTCTTCTTCTACCCTCTACCTTGGCCCCCATGCTTCTAATTTACTCAGAAGATCTTGTCTTTTCTCCTCCTATTTAGTTTTAAGTATGGCTCTCTTAGTGTCCTCATTGTTGTCTGGGGTTGTGGACTGTAAGCAAGTTTTTCTTTGCTTTATGTCTAAAATCCACTTATGAGTGAATACATATTACATTTGTCTTTCTGGGTGTGGGTTAGCTTATTCAAAATGTTTTTTTTCTAAATCCATCCATTTGTTTGAAAATTTCAAGATTTCATTGCTTTTTTTATTGCTGTGTACTACTTCATTTTGTAAATATACCACATTTTCTTTATCCATTCTTCTGTTGAGGTACATCTAAGTTGTTTCCAGTTTCTGACTATTACGAATAATGAACAAAGTTGAACACCTGTCTTTGTGGTATGATTGAGCTTCCTTTGGGTATAACCCAAAAGTGGTATTGCTGGGTCTTGAGGAAGTTTGTTTCCTAGTTTTCTGAGAAATTGCCATACTGATTTCCAAAGCAGCTGTACAAGGTTTCACCCCCACCAGTAATGGGGGAGTGTTCCCTTTACCCCACATCCTCTCCAGCATAGCATATGAATCTCAAATGGCTGCAAGACACCTAAGGAAATGCTCAATATTTAATCAGCAGAGAAATGCAAATCTGAGATTCTATCTTACACCTGTCCGAATGGCCAACATCTGTGTAATAACTTCAAGCAATGATACATTATGTTAACGGTTGGCACTGAGACCAACCCGATGTAGTGTTTGATTAATGACCTAGTCTTAAGCATCATAAATATGGTATCTGATTTGTTTTGATATTGAATTAATCAGAGTCACTGCTGGGTTGTCTGCCATGAATAGCGCTCTCATGAATTTAAACAAAGGGAACATGATTCATAAAGCACACCACCACTGGAACACAAGGCAATATAGAGAGGGAGAAATAAAAACAGGAGAATGAACGCATGTCTAGAGAGAAATGATGTTCACACACTAAAAACCCGAGCCTTAAAGCTGCTGTAGCCCAACCTTGTGGCTGTGTGAGAAGAGCTCTATGAATCTATGAGCTGTGGTGATTTGCTAAAGCAAGATCTATTAACTGTCAAAACACCTCATAAGGCAAAGTTCATGATGATTATCTCATGTTGGAGTCCCACTGTCTCTACTGCAGGATGTGATTCTGCTTCACTGACATTGACCAAGGTGTCTTATATGCCTACTCTGCAAATGGGTGCATTCTAAATAAATAAATAAATAAATAACAAAGTCACCTGAGGGTCATAGGATATTTGAATTCTATTATTTATTGGTGACCTTAATAATTAAATGATTGACATGAAGTCAATGAGTACTTTTTAATTTTTTTTGTAAACAACTTTTTCCTGGATCAATAGATTATAGAAATATGAAGCTACACCAGCATTGCTTGCACTATCTGTAAAATGAAGGCAATTGCTACTGATTCCTAGAATTATGGGATGATTTACAAACAATAATGTTCATGAGGCACCTGAAATGGATTTGGCATATTCTCTTTAGTATTCTTTTTGGTTTTCTTTCCATTTTTATCTTTAGGTTTTACAATCTAAAGTTAGAAAATGAATGGTACATCATGTTCGAGTATTGGCTTTGAGGCCAGCTCTATGTAGTGTTTATTAATGACCTGGTTTTAGTATCAAGATTATCCTTCCAATTTGATTTGATATTAAATTAATCAAAGCCACTGCTGGTTTGTCTGACACAAATGCAACTCCATACAAATTTAACTCAATGCAAAAGATTCACAAAACCCCAGGCAGAAGATGTAGTAATGTTCTGAAACCACAACATCACTTCCTATAGCATCGTTTTCCGAGCAGTTTTAAGGTTTTTAGAATGATTGAGAGGAAGAAAGAGTTTTGACATGTTCCCCACCCCTGTACATGCAATGATTCCCCATTGAGTATCAGGCTTGTCACAGCTGATAAACCCAGACAAGTCATCCCCCTAATCACACAAAGTCCATCGCTTATAGTGAGATTTGCTCCAGGCATTGCACATTCTGTTGTTTTTGACAAATTAGAAATGGCATAAATCCATCACTGTCACATCAGACACAATAGTTTCAAAAATAGCATCAGAAGTGCTCTCTGCTAATCGTATCTATCTCTTCTTTCCCTTTTAATGGTGGTCAGCACTCTTTTATCTGTTTCTATAGTTTTTGCTTCTAAAAGAGTCATTGGTGTAGGCTTTCATATGACATCATTTCGCTTAGTGATGAATTTAAGTCGACAAATCTTTTGCGGTTGACATCTCATTTTTTTCCCTTAAAATTGATGTAGTCTGTTGTTTGCACGTGCAGAGCTATCATTCACTAGAGGAAGCTACAACTTCAATGTTTTCAAAATTTGCAGCTGTACATAAATATAATATGAATATAGGAATGCAGAATTCGGTGCAAACAGAGCTTTTTTTAATTTCTTTCGGTAAAAAACAGGAGTCTTGAGTAGTGTACCATAGGGGCAAGATTATATTAATTTTGTTGTAAAATCACATCACTTTGCCTTCCCATCAGCAATTTTATTCACAGCAGAATTTTGAACACCACACTTGAGTATATGTAAATGGAAGTGACAAAGAGAGATGGAAAATAAACCAAACATAACAGAGACATATACAAAATAAACAGAAATGCCTGATGTGGTTGGAATGATATGTGCCAAACAGATTCACATATCTGAATACTTGTTTCCAGGAGATGGAAGTGTTGGGAGATGTGGAATCTGTAAGAATCTTGCTGGAGGAAGTCCATTACTTAGGGTGGGATTTGAGTGTTTATAGCCATGCTTACTTCCTGTTTTCTGCTCTGTACTGCTTCATATGTACAGATAAAACATGATTATCCTGCCTCCTCTTCCTGTAGCCCTGCCTTTTCCACCATTATAGAATCTGATTTTGTGGAACTACAAGTAAAAAAATCCCTTTCTTCCCTAAGTCAACAACACATCGCCAAAGCTATATTACAGAAATAACATTTAAGTAAAAATTTGGCTTTCTTTTTTTTTTTTGAGGTTAAGATTCCGTTTTGGGGCACATGCAGAAGAGCAAACAAGTAGAACTTACAAAGGAATTCATATCAAAGAGACTAGGATGTGCCCAATATCTACATCACAGTCTGTACATCTGAAGCTCAGGGAACAAGGCAGAAGACGAAGACACAGGAAGAGCCTGAGGACCTGGGATGTCTTTTGTGAGGTAATGTCTAATACAAATGACAAACACGCTGCATCGATGAAATCTCAAAAATATGGCTGCCTAAACAAGACCTACACAGTGGCAATAACAGCTGACCTCCAAATGTGGATGGATAGCGTTTCTCAAGGCTCTACCCCTGAATGAAGAGCTATATACAAGCTATTAATTCCTTCTGGGAGAATGGATCTTCTCCAGGGACAAGTCCCCGAATAGGTCCATGTTAGTCAACCTTATACAAATTCATAGAAGAGCAATACAAAATGAATTCAGTGGGCTATAATGAATTTATAATTATATGTTACAAATGTCTATGCTATGGTATATACTGATATTTGAAGAAAAGGAAAAAGTTTATAATTCTAACAGGGAGCAAGGAGGATTTCAGAGGACTTATAGGAAAGCAGGTAAGGGTTAAAATGGTAAATACAATTCTCATACATAAAATCACCAAAAAAATTAGCTGAAATAAAAAATAAATTTCGTTGACAATACTGTCTAAAGTATTTTCTGGTTTTACAACGTTGTTTATTAAATACTGCATAAGTCTGGGATAAAAGGAAAAAGTTTTCACATAAAAGATATAGAGATGCTTTGTAAATATATCCCATGAAGGACTTTAGAAAGCTGATTCTACAGCCCAGTCCAGAATGAGGCAGTAATCCGGCAAGAGTCTGAAACGTCTTGCATATTACTTATGTGATGCTGACTTTTGACATTTTCTTTAAATATTACTACTTATTGTTATTATTATTATTATTAAATACTGTAGTTCAGTGTTCTCAGAGTCTATGGGGATCTTGCCCCTTCTTATGTTTGTGAGCCAATTCAGCTTCTGTGAGCTTTAAATAATGAATAGCTCTGAGAGTAATATTTTCCCTCTAGAGTTTCAAATTATATTCAGTAGGGAGTGCTAGAGCAGGGCACCAAATATCATCCTTTAGTCTTATTCATTCTCTCCCTGTCTCTTTGTGTCTGTCTGTATGACTGTCTGTCTCTCTTTCTATCTCTCAAACACAGAAAAATGATTCTAGAAATACTCAGATTCCACCGAAGGATGCTTTTAGCCATTAGTTATTCAGGAAGCCTGATTTAAGATCTGTGGACTTTTTTAAAACCCACGAAACATTTGAAACAAGAAACGCCAGACGAAGAAAGCCAAAACAATAAAATGTAAGCCGCTTTCTAGTTAAATCTGTATAAAAGCAGGATTCTCCGCAGAGCCCACTAGAGCCAGTCTCGGTTCAAGCGCAGACAATTTTAACAGGCTCAGTTTGAAGAGGACCGACTCTCAGCAATCTGCTCCTGGAACCTAAGGACCATTTGAGCTGTGCTGTTCCAGTAACAGCTCTCAGGAGATGAGACATCTGCAGGGAAGGGACGGAACAAACGGTGTCAGCATATGGGAGGGTAATTTGCCACCCTGTTCCGTACCACCTCAAAATAAATGGTGCCACTTAGCCGCTGATTAGTTTTATGACTTTTGCCAAAGCACCTATAAATGAGAACTCTTCAACTTTTGTTTATTCATAAAGAACCTTATAATCACAGTCATTATTCTCCATATTCCCGTATTCTAAATATCCTCAAAATATGCACACTCTCTGGTGTTTCACTGAATGGCATCATTCCTGAGAAAGCAGGCAGTAGAAATTAGAATGTGTTTTTTTTTTCTGTCCTGTCTGCCCAGCAATTCTCAGCCCTGTTTCATACAGTAACGTGTTCTACCCTGATGTTATGGAAATGACCATATGGCTTAGATAGATGAACTATAATATACTCCCTAAGGTCAATAACCTCTGACTGAGAGAGGATGGCTTCCTTGTCAAATTGAAAGGCCAGCATAAGAAGGAAACGATGTGGCCAGATCCAAGAGAAAAAGAGATCACACCATGAACTGAAAGCCACGTGATGAGTTCTTTGGCTTAAGTCCCCACTGGGCTCCAGGATGACTTAGGCACCCTGAGTTACTCTAGTCTATAGATTCATTGCACAGTCTCTACAGTAAAGCTGCTTGAGGTCAAATCTTGGCCTTGCTGCTGTGTTCCACATAGTTCCAAATATACTGTTTGCTTCATTCTGAGACAAAGTCTTGCTCTGTAGCCTGGGCTAATCTGCAGCTCACTGGGCTCACAACTCCACCTCTGGGATTCCAGGTGTGTGCCACCACAACCAGCTCTGATTAACAGATACGAATTAAAATAATAGTAAGGCCTCTGTGATGGCTCATCCACAGAGGTGACAACCAATCAGGTGGTAAGGAAATCTCATAAGGGTTGGGGCAGGCTTCTGTTCTTGTCTTTGCAGAAAAATACTCATCTTCAAAAACTTAAGAGAGCCTGGATATCTAGATGACTAAAGAGAAAAAGATAATTATCTGGATAGGATCACTAAGCAAAGAGAATTATGACTTGTGAAGACATGCCATCTGAGGGTAAGAATCTCTAAATACTAAATAGAATTATAGTCACGATTCACTTAGAAATCAAAGCTGACTTTAGAGTTGGACAATGGCTCTGTCCTTCTCTAAATCCGAACATGTTGTCAAAAAAAAATTCAGAGTTTCTGTCTCATGTCAAGAGCTGTCTGGTATAGGACAGAAAAAAGAAAAAAAATAGAAAATATTTTACTTTTCTTTATACCTATTTTTTTCCTGTGGTGCCTTTCATTGAATATATGTCTTTATAAATAATGTTTAAATTTTCTACAATGAAAAATAAATTTTCTGCAGTCATCTTTGAAGTTAACCAGAAGATGGGGCCCCACAACAACAACTCCACCTGGTTGTTATGACGTCATGATGCTGATAGCACTACTATAAGACCTGTTTTACCAGCTGCTCAAGATGGTTCCAACTTGGTTATTAAAATGGTGCACTTTTTTTTTTACAACGTTCTGGCCAGAACTCCAACTAGGAACCTCAGAAAAATTCTACCAAATACTCAGAGACTATTTGTAATTCTAGCAGACAGTAATCTTGAAACTTAGCCATCATTTTGCTTTCAAAGTCTCCCAGAGAAAGAACATCGCCCCCATGACAGCTGGAAGTAATTCTAGAAGACGATGCCCCCTCTCCCAACAAAGTTTATCCTGAGGGTTATGGATATCATTTAGGGGTTATTTATAATTGTTGTAGGGTTGGAGATTGGGGGAAATTATGTAAGCTCAGGGATCTCTTTTAAAGAAAGATAATGGACGGGATAATAGATTATGTGAGCTTATTTACACTAATTATAATAGTGAGTAATAGAGTAAATACTTGTGAGCTATTATTTATAGGCAATTTACATTGGTATAGATTCTTATATTGATACATTGATACTTAAAGTATATTAAATATGTTCCTATTTTCATCTAATATTTGTATATATAGGCAAATTTATTTTGTCATATTGCACGCATGCATGCATCTACCTCTGCTTAAGACATTTTGTTTATATTTATCATATTGCAATACACATTTCTACCTCTAATCAAGATAATGATACATCGTTTAAATTTTGAGATCATTGTCCTTGTTTGTTGCACAGTTCTTTAAAGATTGTTTAATATTCTAATATAAAGTCTTAGACTTTAAGTTATATAGATATTAAAAATTACAGGTCAATAGTCATTTAGTTTGTCATACTTATAGACTAATCAGATTCTTTAGATACATAGAAATTGTATTCCACATACATAGGTAATCTTCAATCACTTTAAGGAGCGTATAATATGGCTTTTAAATAACTTGGGGTTCTGTTGACCTGAGACATGATTGCTCCTAGAAACACCAATCTATTCCTGAAAGAATGTTGAACACCAAAGAAACTCAACTTGAAGCTTGTTTTGTTCTTGGCAAAACTGGCCTTTGAGCAAGGAAGTGCCCATACATCAACCACTGACAAATGCATGGTATCCAGACAGGACAAGCAGAATACAAGAAAAAAGACTGTCAAATCTTGCCAAGACAGGGAAAGATGGTTTTGAAAAATTTCCTGCCTCTGAAAATTGTTTGTCAGTTACTCTAGGCCTTAGTCAAAGTAGGTTGCTCCAACATTGCAAATGAGACTTTGGGTGATTGCCCAGGTAACCAGTTGTTTCTGTTATTTGTTGCACATTTTGAAAGTTGCTTGATTGGGCTTCCTGCTTACTCAAGTAATATTATTTCCCTTTTCGGGTCTTCAATGGTGTTGAAGACTAGATAGCTGTAGTTACTTTCCTCTTATGACTTGGCTGAGTTATTTATTATACAAGACTTAAACTCATTAGGATAGGATAATTATTAAAACATTTATCACATGTTTCTTAATTGTTTATACTGGTTGTAATTTTAATTTTTACACCTTATATTTGTTCTTATTGTAATAATTTTGTTTTAGGCTTAGAACTTTCTTACTTAAACAAAAGGGGGAGGTGCTGCATGAATTCCTACATCCAGTAGCCTTTAAGTTATCCGACTACTTGGGCATGGCCTCTTATACTATATATACTGATGTAAAGCACACATCTAGGCTCTCTTTCATTGCTGTGATTCGGTTCATGTCCCCTATTTGTGCAGACGACTGTAATCTGTGAGTATAACCCCAAATAAGTAACCCTCTATTATACCCAAATCTGAGCGACTGTGGGTTTTCTTTTAAGCGTCCGTCTTCAATATTGTTGAGATAAAATGGTTTAAAGCTTACAAGGAACTCAGAAGCATATGCAGAAGACAGTCAATCATATGCCTGAATGTCAAAATTATTTGTCTCAGTTAAAGGAATATAATGCATATATATCATATTTTTCTTACATTTGAGTTTTGATCATAGGACTTGAAATGGACATAGCTATGCTTATTAAGGACACTTCTCTAGTCTTTCTTCCTAACACAGGGATATTAGTTTCCACTATTCTCTCAAAAGCGAGGTTTTTGGAAGAACTGCAGCATAGTACTACACCAGGATACAGACGGCAGTGGTGTTATCCACTCTACAGGACATAAAGCTCTTTCTGATTCCTGCATCATCGTCCCAAGTAGACTTCTAATATGCAATCTCCGGACAAGAAGCACAGTAATTTTCTTTGAAGATCTGATCCAGTGAATCCAAAGTAATGGATTTTTCTTTTGATAATAAAAGTTAATGGACTAAACATGATTTAAAAAACACATTTGAATAAAATAATCATTAGTAGTCAACTTCATTTTGAAGTAAACTAAAAGCACTTACACATCACAACCAACACATGCGAAGTCAAGTAAAGAATCAACAAAAATAAAATATATAGTTAATTAAAAAATAAATATTTTTTTATTCTTTGAAAGTTTTGTATATAAAGAAAGTACAGTATATATAAATGGTCTGTAAGTTAAAGTTCAACCTGCATTGTGGAAAGACATTTTTTCTGTTTTTTATTTCAGAGGGTGAAAGCAAGAGAGTGCCAGCATTCACATCTCACTTCTCATTGCTTGCCATTTCAACTAATTATATGCACCAGGAACTTTATTGTGTCAGGATGTTTGCTGAGAAGTACTTTTAAATTGGGTGTAATCAAACTGGACAAGAAATCAAATGCACTGTGAAGAAGGAGTCTGTACTCTAGAAAGAGTCCTGAACAAAGTGCTAAGGCTGAAGATCCCACCAATGGAATGAACCCTCCTGCACCAATGGAGATAATCAAATGAAGTTTTTTTTAAATGTTTGAGTTCCTTCCTTACTAAACAAGCAAAATTCAGAGGGGCCTGGCTGAGGCCAGTCATTTCCCTCACTGGCCTGTCATTATGATGTGACAAACACAGGTATGTGGTATTGTACCCACACTGACACAGACTACAGTAGAAAGGTTTCTGACGCATATGAAGGCAAAATGACACGAATACCAGTCATCAGATGATGCTCCATGGGTTTACCGAGGCAGTTGAATTTTCAAACAACTACAAAGCAGATCTCAGAACAAGAAAGAAGTACAGACAACACAGCCATTTCGTGAAATTCTCTTACCAGTCTTTTGCATTCTAGTTCCTCTGTTGATCTTTTATAGTCATTAATCCCATTCCATTATACATAAAAAGTTAATTCTGCATCATTTTATCATTTCTGTAAATCAATATAAATCTCTCTGTATATTATTATCAATGCCACAATCAAGCTTCACAATAGGTTTGTCTTTCTTTTAATTATCTCCTCAAGTGAATATTGAAGACCAAGAGCTTTTAGTCTGAACAGCAAAGAAATTAAAGTTTCTTAAAGAAATACACCAATGGAGATAGCAATTATCCTATTTGATATACATTTATTTGAGTTTAATGGTAGTCAAGCCAAATTTAGTGAGAGCAGAGTTTAATACTATTCACCATTCCTGAAATATAATTCTAGATAATTCGTCTATATTTCTGGGCTTTTTATTATTAACAAGAGATGCCATTTGAGAATTAAAGTGTAAATGGTATTATTTTGATGCTGTTAATTACTCTTAACACTTATACCAGCAATTTGATTGATGTTGTAAAGCTTAAAATTCAACATAGTCCCTCTGCTTTTGTTTTGCAGTTAAAAAT
This sequence comes from Microtus pennsylvanicus, assembly GCF_037038515.1. Lineage (NCBI taxonomy): Eukaryota > Metazoa > Chordata > Mammalia > Rodentia > Cricetidae > Microtus > Microtus pennsylvanicus. The sequence goes on from NC_134587.1 coordinate 15,005,282, forward strand.
ACTAACAATGATATTTCTTATCTGATATAAATGTGTACAAAACAGAGCTGTTTGACGAAAAGATCATGGTTTGAAAATGATCGTTTAAGCACTTTCTGCCTTCTCGTAGGAGCCATTTATCAGTAATAGTCTATGAAATATGCATAATCATAATGGTCTTTAAATAATAAATGGATGTTGACGCTTGTGGTTGAATTTTACAATGTTTTATGGAAAGAACATAGCGTTCCGTCTCTCATTTGGAGGCTAGTTGGAGGACTGGTTCTCGCACAAAGTGGGTGTCCTTGGGCCACCTACTGCTGCCAACGAGCTCATGTGTATTCAGATGACTTTGATTTCTTCTGTTTTGTAGTCTTTGTCTTGAAAAGACAAATTGAGAAATCCCCCCTCCCACAAAGAATGCTGTACACATTCAAGGACTGCCAAAATTCAAGGTAATTTTGTTAAAGGGTCGTGGCTAAGGGGGAAAAGAAAAGCTAATAGAATGTTTCATGATTCCCTCTTGTTCTGCTTGTTTTTGTTGGTCATTCTGAAAATGCACTTTGTTTTTACTTTTGTTTTTTATGTCTGTGTCTGGGTATGTTCATGAGATTGCAAGTAACAGAGGGCAGGGGTGTAGGGTGCCCCTGGAGCTGGGGTAACGGGCAATTGTGAGCTACCTGATGTGGACACTGGGAACTGAACGTGGGTCCTCTGAAAGATCACGATGTGTTCCTAACTGCTGAGCTCTGTCTCCAGCCCTGTTCATTTTTTTTTTATCACAAGAATCATCGTAGTATTCAAGAGACACATATAAAATTGTCATGTGTATATCTAAGACAGCTATAAAGATATAAAATTTATAATATCAAAACATTGAGAATCAGACACAAATAGAAAGTACAATTTAACAGTTTGATACATTCTATCGCTTGGCTTTGTGTAGCTTCTTTTACAAAGGAAAAATATATACTAGGTGTGAGACCATACTATGCATTTTTTTTCTTGTAGCATTACTTAGATGTTATTTCATTACACCACAAACTTAATTCCTTAAAGAATAATTATTGCTACCATTTTTAACAGACTTCTAAATGTTTTATAATGTTAAGCATTGATTATCATGATCATAGTTTCAGGGTCACCCGTTTAATCAACTCTAATACACAGGCTCCCTCAGGAATTTAATACTTTCTTTAAAACGTCTCTCAGCATACATTGGCTTGGAAGATGGTTCTTTATTATCCTGCATTTGACAAATACTGTCTATGTATCTTCACATTAATCATGATTTTTAAGAGGAAGAATACAACTGTCAGTGACAAAGCCAGAAACATTATAAAGGAAAAAATATACTTAATATTTTCTTAGGGCCTCCTGGGGTGTCACAGGCCACAGACATCCCTACAGACTCCAGCTGTAACTGGGCCACAGATCCCAACATGATTCTCTGTAGCAGCTTGGGCCTAGTAGACACCCTGGCTCTGGTGAAGGGACTGGTGACTCAGGTGGGAATGGTTGTGACCCTAACCTAGGGCCTCTTTGAGACCTTTGGTGGCAATGTAAGACCCGGACTTCAACACAGACCCCAGCCACAGTAGAGCCATAGACCCCAACATGACCCTCAACAGTGGCTGGGTATGGATGTCACCATAGCCCCAGTGACAGTATGGTCCTGAAACACCAACATGGCCCTCAATCTCTGGTGTCTGCACAGCCTTAGATGGTAACGGGTGCATTGGACATCAGCACACACCCTGGCCACAGTAGGGCCATGGACCCTGACATGGTCCTTAGCTGCAACTCTGGCCCAGACATCACCATTATCTTGTATAGCAGTGCAGGCCACTCAGATCTGGATGCTTCCTGCCCCTTGGACACCAACCTGGCTTCAGGTGGCTAATCTGACCCTGGGCATCCTCATGGTGCCCATATGTCATTCCAGACCCATGACTATAAAGCCATGGACCCCCGACATGACTCTCAGTCTAGGAAGAATGTGAGATGAAATCAGGGGGCCAGGCTGATTTGTCCACGTCCTTGGCTGGTCCTGGGAAAGCTGGACACCACAGCAAGAGAGCTGGCCCCTGCACAATGGAGAGATGACACCCACCCCTCACCACAGGCCAGGGTGTACTGATCCTGAGAGTATTCATGTGAGAGAAATGCCTCCACCCACTCGCCCCAAGTAGGCGGCCCCAGGGTCTGGGCTGACCAATTTGGCCACTATCCAGGCCTACAGCTGGGCCTTGGGTTGACCCATCCTAGCATCTACACCATCTAGGACCAGCTGGAGCTGGTGGAGAAACTGGTCCTTTGAAAGGATATCCACAAGATTTCCAAGACTCTTGGAAGCCACAGGATATCCCAGAGGAGTTCCAGTTAGGATTCAGTGAAGATGCTATATCTGAAACCAGAGACCTTGAACCAGACCAGTGACTCACTGCAATGAACATTTGACAGTAAAACTGATGGGACAAACAGGTATTCTATATGGCACAATGGAGCCTCCATTGCCACCAGGATGAATAAAGAGGTGATGGAGAAGCAGGAAAGAACGAGAAGCAAAGAGATTTTTCTGATGTTGTAGACTTTATACCATTTTGGTTGTGGGATTTCTGTTGGTTGGTTTTTTTTTTTTGACTTTTGCTTTTGTTTGCTTGATTGCTTACTTTGATTTGTTTCATTGTATGTAGGGGGCATGGCAGGAATAAGGGGAGAACAGGGAGGCACAGAAGGTGAATGGGATTGGGGTTTGTGATGTGAAACTCCAAAAGAGTCAATAAAAAAGTTATTACAAAAATAGTTTCTTTGTGAGCTTTGAGAATTCATTTTACTTTGCTAGGTAATTGTTAAAATCCCAAATTTTCTTTATAGAATCCCAAATTTCCTATTCTCTAGTTTCTATAGGACAGAAGTCCAGATTTTATAATTCAGGATACGACCAAGTTGTTACTAGGATTCCATCATAGGCATTGATGTGAAAGAAATTGATTTTGAAGCCCCTTTATGCTGTAGGTATAATTCATTTTCTTGCAGCAAGGGACTCAGGGTTGAGGTTCTTGCTGAAGGCCATGCTGAGCACTCTGTATTACTTACAGTTTCTTGCTACATGGTTTTCTTCATATGATGGTTTAATTTGTGGTAACATACTTCTCTAAAGCAAGCAAGCGAAAGATTTTCACAATATAGTTTCACGTACAGAATAACATGATCACGAGACTAGCAGATTGTGCTTCTACACTATTCCAATCATTGCAGGCTGGTCTCAACCTCACTGAAAGCCTTGAAGCTTTGAAGGCAAAATTGTTGGAGGTCAGCTTAGGTCTTACACAAAAAGTTATGAATTTGAGGCATTTCAGTTAAATTGTATTATTCGTGATTTTTAAAAAGTAAATATTTTTATATTTATAAAGTGGTCTTACATATTTAAGGCAGGATTCAAATAACAAGACAGTTACAGTGTACCATCTTAAATAATCTTAAAGATAAGAGAAATATGAATAATTTTAGCAAACTATATGTTAGATGTCTATATTATAAATATGAAATGCTCTTAAAGGAAAAATTTAAATACCGATATAACCAGAGATCTTTTCAATTAAAAGATATAATGTATTGCTGTCAGTTCTAAGTTGTAATACAGTTTAATTCACCTCCATTAAATTTCCAGAAGGTATTTGTGGTGTGTGTGTGTGTATATATGTGTGTGTGTGTTAACTAACCTTATAACTTAAAAGGAAATCTTGAAAAAGAAGAGAAATTCACCAGATTGCAGTATTTATTACAAGATAACATGAATTTATATTAGTATTTGTCCAAAGTGAAAAAAATTGGCCAAAGCCATAAAATGGCTGATGTAGAAAGAAGTCCACATGTAGCTGGTACCTCACACAAGTGTGCCATGACAGTTAGTACACAACAGGACAGGGTTGGTCTTGTCAAACACTGGTGCTAAGATACATAGTTCGCTATAGGGGAGAATCTAGAGTTTTATCTCATACTACAAATAGAAATTATTTCAAAATGAATTGGATTAAGTTCCTTGAGAAGGTGAAGAGACATTTTTGTCACATTACAGCTGGTGAATATTTCTTATACGGAACATTTATGTACGTTTTATAAATAAAACTTCATTAAAATAAATCACTCGTGAAGACAAGGAGGACATTATTTGGTGAATATATGTATTCGCCAAAATCTGTGTATAAATCATTGTGGTAGGTTATTTGAAACTGTTGAGTAAAGTAGGAAAAAACAAAAAAAAATGTAATGCAGCAGCAACAAGAAAACAGAGACAAAGCTTACAAAACTGTGTTCTGCTCAGTCTCAGAAACATACAGGCTCATGATCTCTATGGAAAAGTTTTGGTGAATATTCCAAAAATATACAGAGGGAAAAATATTCAGATACAAAAGTATATGCACTGTAATTCTCCATGTATGTGAACTTATAGTCGCCAAAAATGAATCTATTGCTCTGGGAAGCCAGGAAGGCTGCCCCTCTGAGGAGTGTGTGATTGAGTAGAAGGAAGCATGGGAGAAGCTGTCAAGGTAAATGTCGGGTTTAATTTATTCTCTAATGGGAGGATTGGTGTATAAATATGTAGAAGTCAACTGAGCTGTTCACTTGAAACTTGTATGTAAATTAAGCAATTCAATTCAAGAGCCTGTTTCCTATGTCACCGCTTTACTGGTTCAAGACTTAGAATTAGTCTTTTATGTTCATGTTCAATCCCATTTGACTTATACTATTTCCATTTTCATTTTCCCAATGTCTTCCTTGTTAGTCTCCAGAGAGTTCCTAAAATTGTGGCATTCTTCACTGAGTTTCTGACATCATGCTAAGATTTATCTGTTCTGATAAAGACACATTACATTTTACTCTGATGCTGCTCAACCCACCCTGGCTTCTAGAATTAGCAATCATTTAACCTATTTTCTGCGCCGAGAAACCAAAGAATTGGAGTTGAGAGAACTTAGGTAACAGTACAGTGAAAATCAACAACCATCAACATAAACGAACAAGGCTAATTCATTGCTGTCTAGCTCTTTTCATCAGTACTGTTCTGAAACAATACCGGCTGATTTTAAGGTCAGGAGTGGATGAGAAGAGGGAGACACGACAGGAGAGAAGCAGAAGAGCTCCACGGGCAGTTTCTGTACTCCTCAGTTCAAAAGGAAACTCATGTTTAGAGCTTAAAATGTATCACTGATATCAACAGGGAATTATGTTAACTGCACTTAGGAAATAAAGCACATACTGGTGCATATGCCATCTTTCCTTTGCTTCTATCGCAAGACTGCTCTGTCCTAAAAGCTACACAAGCACACAAAGTTAATTTTCATCTTGACTTTTTTTCATTTTTATCATCTATTATGTGTTTTATATGAAGCTACTGAAATACATAGTACAAATGGAAATTTAAGATGTCATGAATAGCATTCTGCCTGTAGTAGTAGTGTACGTGACAGAGTGTGGACTATGTCTGTCACAAAGAGAATGCCCTTTCAAGACTTTGATTAAGAAAGCTTGTTAACGAACAAGAATGGTCATAAGAAAGAAGATGTTGATTAACCTAATCCTAATATGCCAACAGTCTGGTAAAAATGGTGTGTGTGTATGTATGTGTGTGTGTGTGTATGTGTGTGTGTTTGTGTGTGTTTGTGTGTGTGTGTGTAAGAGAGAGAGACAGAGAGACATGGAGAGACACAGAGAGACAGAGAGGCACAGAAAGACTGCAGTGAGTTTGCTCTGACTTCTGACATCTATTTCACAAGCTTCTATGAGGTGCCATTGTACAATATTTAAGATTAAATGAGCGGTCTTTGTTTAAAAATAACTGACTTCTCACTCATACTGTTAAATACCATTCAGATCTAAAAACTTCCCAATGAAGATGTACAAAAGTATAGGATCAGTACAACAACTTCAAAGCAAAGTTTTAAAGAAACAGAATTTTAAGGGCAATCCATGCCAGTAACTGTAAGTCCTCACTGTGTATTCTCATCCCTTGGGGTTTTCAAATTTCAACAATGACATCAGACTCTAACTATTTTGACTTGTGTCTGAAAACCATTAGGTGTGTGTGTCTGTTTTTATAACATTTTTGTCTCTTTTTATTATTTATTTTTATTGGGCTCTACTTTTTTCTCTGCTCCCCTTCCAGCCTCTACTCTCCCCTTCAACCCTCTTTCAAGGTGCCCATGCTCCCAATTTACTCAGGAAATCTTGTCTTTTTGTACTTCCCATGTAGAATAAATCTATGTATATTTCTCTTAGGGTCCTCATTATTGTCTAGGTTCTCTGGGATTGTGAACTGTAGACTGATTTTCTTTGCTTTATGTCTAAAAGCACTTATGAGGGAGCACATATGATATTAGTTTTTCTGGGTTTGAGTTACCCCAATGGATATGATCTTTTCTAGATCCATCCATTTATCTGCAAATTTCAAGATGTCATTATTTTTCTCTGCTGTGTAGTACCCCATTGTGTAAATGTACCACATTTTCCTTATCTATTCTTTGGTCGAGGGGCATTTAGGTTGTTTCCAGGTTCTGGCTATGACAAACAATGCAGCTATGAACATAGTTCAGCACATGTCCTTGTGATATGATTGAACATCCTTTGGATATAACCCAAAAGTGATACTGCTGGGTCTTGAAGACGGTTGTTTCCTAGTTTTCTGAGAAATTGCCATACTGACATTCAAAGGGGCTGTACTAGTTTCTACTCACACCAGCAAGGAGAAGTGTTCCCTTTACCCCACAACCTCTATAGCATAAGTTGTCATCAGTGTTTTTGATCTTGGCCATTCTGACAGGTGTAAGATGGAATCTCAGAGTTTTGATTTATATTTCCCTGATGGCTAAGGATGTTGATCATGTCCTTAAATGTCTTTCAGCCATTTTAGATTCCTCTGTTTGAGTTCTCTATTTAGGACTGTACTCCATTTTTTATTGAATTATTTGTTCTCTTTGTGTCCAATTTCTTGAGTTCTTTGTATATTTTGGAGATCAGTCCACTGTCTAATGTGGGGATGTTGACGATCTTTTCCAATTCTGTAGGCGGTTGACCAGGCCCTTTGTTTTACAGAAACTTTTCAGTTCAGAGGGTTCCATTTATTAATTGATTCTCTCAGTGTCAGTGCTACTGGGGTTATATTTAGGAAGTGGTCTCCTGTGCCAATGTGTTCAAGTGTACTTCTCACTTCCTCTTCTATGAGGTTCACACTGTTTTTATATCTTATCTGTCTATTTATTCATAATTATCATCTGTGTGTGTGATTCCTAATACTAGCATGAAAAACATTAATTCAAGTCCAAAGAATAAATTTACTTTTTTATTGTAACTGATAATGTATATTGTCTTAAAGAATTCAATACAGAAGGAGCAAGAAGTCTATTTCCAAAATGTCTTTTATAGTTTTTGGAAAAGTAACAAGAAAAATAGAAGCAATTAAATAAGATATACATATATGGTGAATTACAGTTTAAAACTATCAACTGTAGAATAAAACAAGAGGGTAAAAGAACAAAAGTCCTTCTTATTGAACTACATAACCAAAAATGCTTTTCAGTGACATGCCAAGTTTTCCTAATCACTGTAATCCAATGACACGATAATACAATGCTATCAAAATTCTCAGTAACATTGCAATGTCCAGCAGTGTGCACCCATCAACTCAAGCCAGAAGAGCAAATTAAGTCTCCCAGAGGTGTAGAAGAGCTGTAGGAGAGCAAACTTAATTGCCTGCAATGAGCTTTGCTGTTATTACTTGTTGTCAATGTGGCTTTAAGGGTGGTAAGTGGGGAATGCGAGTTTATTGGGAAGAAGTTACGACAATTCTTACTAAGGATCAGAGCTCACATATTTGAAGAGCGAGTGCTCAAATGGAAAGGTCTGTGTTCCAGCTACAGGGTCAGTCCAAGTCTGTGCTGCCAATGTGAGCATCAAAACTAGCTAGACATCTTTCTGCAATTCAGACTTTTTAACTGACCCATTTCCAATTCAACAGGTGTTGGTGGAAATCACAGATGTTTGAGGTTAACAGACTTCTTTGGCAAAGTCTGGTTGGGCTGCTGGTTGGTTTACCTTTGAGAATAGCAACAGAGTGTTTACAAAGATATAGTTCTGCCCAGTTGTAAGAATTCTAATGCTTCCTCTGCTTTCTGTTACAGTGAATTGCCGCTTTCCTTAGCAAATATGATGATATAAGAACATGTCCCCAGAGTGATACCCTCCAGGCAGTCTCAGCGTGGTGCAGATAGTCTACAACATGCTTCTCCTGTGCTTGGCACACTGATCAACAGAGGGATACTGGGATGAATTTAACATAGTCCTTTCCCATGGGTATGGGTTAGTGGGAACAGACTTATTTCCAAATATTTTAGTTTGAATATTGGAACATGGCTTTAAAAACAGTTGGTTGCAGCAAGAGATTAAACTGATTATACTGCTTGAGGCATCTCATAAGATGAGAAACTGAAATTATGTTATATATGAAAAGTAATGTAAATTTGGTATCTTTTGGATGGCAATTCTCAGAATATACTTAGTAATTGGAAAAAATAGTATCCTTGTGTGTATCATTGGTCATCCAGAAACTGTAGAGATTTGAAGAATTTGAAATCTAGAAGAGTGAAATGTAAACTTAGAAGTGGAATTAAATGGCTCAGTGGAAACCTTATAAGCCTTTCATACTAAGTATTCAATATCTAATATTAAGACTTCCCTTGGTTTTTTAATCAACGTCTTGCTCGGTGGTATTCCCTGGCTAGTGAGTGTATACAGTGGACTCCTGTAGATCACTTTGACAGCTCCATGCACCCTTCTATAGACACGTTTCTCATTCTTTATAATCTCACTCTGGTTTGAGGACTGACAATTTTACTTTAGGACCTTTATGTTAAATACATCTGTCGTGCAATTCACAAGATTTAGTCAATATGAAAGAATGGTGTCTTCTTTATTATAAGGCATAACAACTGCTTTGTTTAACCTTAATATAAGTGATAAATATTGACAGACTGAAGTCAAAGAAAAAATAGTATTAACTCTTTTCATCAGTTTTCTTTTTTAAAGGTCAGTAGATGGATAGTTTTAGCCTTTTCTTTTATTGATTTATTTTAACAATTTGATCCATCTCTTTCTTTATTTGTGTGTGTGCGTGCATGTGTAAGCTTGTCATGGTATGTGTGGATGTTGGAGGAAAATTTGTAGGAGTCAATTTTCTCCTTGTAACAAATGGTTGCTGGGGATTAAAGCAGTTCCTTGGCATTATCTTTTCATCCTGTTTTCTCTAACATTTCTAATTTCTACAGCTAGATGAAGGGTTGTAAGCAACTAATAAATGCATTTTAGCAAATGTAAAAGCAATATACATATTTATATTTTTCAAACATGATCTTAATTGTACGATTGTGGTAGATTAGTTCAGACTCCCATTCCCACATCTTCCTCTTGTAATAGGGACTTCATCTTACATTATGTGAATTAGTCCAGTCTGATTAAAAGAGGTAATAAAATGGGGGGAAAAAGCAGAAGTAGAAGCTAGAACAAGATAATGCAATAATGACTTTTACAATTGTTTAAATAGAGTCAAAGTGCCATGCATCAAAATGTACAGCAGACATCTAGAGGCTGGCGATGATAAAAAGTGGAATCTTCAGAAGCCCCATCTACGCAAACTGCTTTGTCATGATCGGTTCCCATCACCACCCCTCAAGGTCTCTTTGTCTCCCTGTCTCTACCTCTATTCTCTCCCTTCTCTGTTTTTTTATTCAGCCTTCTTTTTCTTGGAGATGGGGGGTCTTACTATGGTATACCCTTTGGCTTGGAACAACTAGATCAAGTTTGCCTTTAACCCAAGCCTCCCAAGTGTTTGGGATTGCAGATACACACCACAATACCTGGTTGACACTTCAATTTTACCTTAATGAGATGCATGTTTATATGTATTTATTTTATTTTGTGTGTGTGTGTGTGTGTGTGTGTGTTAATGTGCCACAGCGGTGCTGAGGATATGTTTAGATTCAAGGAAGAGTTTCAGGATTTGGCTCTCCCCTATCCCTTTGTGAAATTCAGTCATAGAACTCAGATCTTCAGCCCTACAGACACACTAAGTACTTGTGCCTGTTGAGTCAAATAGCCATTCCCATGAAGAGCTTTGATTTAAACCTTAAAATTATAAATTAGCATAGCTGAAGTCATTAAGATAGAGATAATTTGTTATAGCAGCAACTGGTGACTAGTACTTTTATATTCATTGGAAATTGGACTGCTCACCCTAAAGGTACTTTGACTTAGTGACTTTTCTATTGCTGTGACAGAACACCACAGTCAAGGCAACTTGTAAAAGAAAATGTTTAATGTTGGATTCACGGTTTTGTAGGGTTTAGATTCCATGCCTGTCATGGAAGGTGACATTGCAGCAGGCATCCAGGTATGGCACAAGAGCAGTATTTGAGTGCTTTAATTATATCTGCAAGTAGGAGCAGAGAGAGTTTGAAGCAATGAAACAAAGAATTGGTTCTTTGAGAAAATCAACTCTCCAGAAAAACCCTTATCCAAACTAATTAAAAGGCATAGAGTAATATCCAATTAACAAAATCAGGAGCAAAAAGGGGGACATAACAAACACTGAAGAGATCCAGATGATCATTAGGTCATACTTCAAAAATTTCTGCTCCACCAATTGGAAAACATAAGAAATGGCCATTTTTTTTGATAGATGCCACAACCAAAAGTAAACCAAGATCAGGTAAATAATTTAAACAGCCTATAAACCCTTAAGAAATAGAAGTAGTCATTAAAATTCACTCAATCATAAAAAATTCAGGTCAGAAGGTTTCAACTCAGAATTATACCAGACTTTCAAAGAAGAGCTAATACTAGTAGTCCTCAAATTATTCTACAAAATAGAAACAGAAGTATATTACCAACCTCTTTTTATGAGACCACAATTACCCTGATACCTAAATCACACAGAGATCTAACAAAAAAAGAGAATTATAGACCAATCTCCCTCATGAACAATAGTATTTTAATTTGGGAAGCCAAATTAAAAACCACATCAAAAAGATCATCCATTACAAGCAAGTGGAATTGATCACTGAGATGCAGGGATGGCTCAACATACAAAAATATGTCATTGCAATCCACCATATAAACAAACTGAAAGGAAACACACACACACACACACACACACACACACACACACACACACACACACAGTCATCTCATTAGATGCTGAAAAATCTTTGACAAAATCCAACATCCCTTAAAGATAAAAGTCTTGGAGATATCAGGGATACAAGGAACATACCTAAACATTACAAAAGCAATTTACAGCAAGTCGATGGTTGACATCAAATTAAATGGAGAGAAATTCAACGAAATTCCACTACAATCAAGAACAAGGCAGGCTGTCCTCTCACTCGGTATCTCTTCAATATAGTACTCGAAGTTCTAGCTAAAGCAGTAAGACAACAAAAGGAGATCAAGGAGACACAAATTGCAAGAGAAGAAGCCAAATTATTGCAATTTGCAAATAACATGTTGATATAACTTCAAAAATTCTACTGGATATCTTCTACAGAAGATAAACATCTTTAGCTAAGAAGCAGGACACAAAATTAACTAAAAAAAAAGAAATCAGTAGTTCTCTTATAAACAAATGATAAAAGCACTGAAAAAGAAATCAGGGAAACAACACCCTTCTCAATAACTACAAATAATATAAAATAACTTTAGGTAACTGACTAAGCAAGGGTTTTCTCTGTATAAAAAGAACTTCAAGATTTTGGTGGAAAGATCTCCCATGCTCATGGATCAGTAAGATTATAGTAAAAGTGGCCAGGTAGTGGTGGTGCACACCTTTAATCCCAGCACTCTGAAGGCAGAGGCAGGTAGATCTCTGTGAGTTCAAGGGCAGCCTGGTCTACAAGAGCTAGTTTCAGAACAGGTTCCAAAGCTACAGAGAAACCCTGTCTTGAAAAAATATATAGTGAATGTGGTCATCTTAAAACAATCTACAGATTTAATGCAATCTCCAATCCCCATCAAAATTCCAGATTTTGAAAGATCTTGAAAGAACAATACTCACCTTCATTTGAAAAAAAAAAAGCCAAGATATCTAAAACAGTCCTGTACAATAAAAGAACTTCCTGAGGTATCACTATCTCTGATCTCAAGCTCTACTACAGAGATATAGTAATAAAAACAACTTAGTATTGGCATAAAAACAGATAGGCGGATCAATGGAATCAGATCAAAGACTGAGATATTAATCCATACTCCAATGGACACTTAATTTTCCACAAAGAAACCAAAACAATACTATGGAGAAAAGAAAGCATCTTCAACAAATGGTGCTGTCTTAACTGGATGTCGACATGTAGAAGAACGCAAATAGATCCATATCTATCACCATGCACAAAACTCAGGTTCAAGTGGATCAGTCCTCAACATAAGTCCAGTTACTCTGAACCTGATGGAAGAGAAAGTGGGGAACAGCCTTGAATGCTTTTGGCACAGGAGATAGATCCCAGAATAAGACACCAGTGGCAGAGACTCTAAGATCAGCATTTAGTAAATGAGATCTCAGGAATCTGAAAACTTTCTGTGAGGCAAAGGACTCTGTTAATAGGACAAAATCACAATCTATAAAATGGGAAAATATCTTCTGCAACCCCATGTCCAACAGAGGGCTGATCTATAAAATATATAAAAAACTCAGAAACTAGACAACAAAAAACAAAATAATCCAATTAAAAAATTAAGTACTGACTGAAACTGAGAACTCACACAGAAGAATCTTAAATGGCTGAGAAACACTTAAAGAAATGTTCATCATCCTCAGCCATTATGGAAGTGCAAATCCAAACAACTCTGAGGTAATCTTACACTTGTCAGAATGGCTAAGATCAAAAACACAAATGACAGTTCATGCTATAGAGGATATGGAGTAAGGGGAACACTCTTTCATTGATAATTGGAGTGAAAACTGGTACATCTACTATGGAAATTCATATGGCAGCTTCTTAGAAAATTTGGAATCGATTTATCTCAAGACCCAGCATACTAATTTTTGGACCCTAAAAACTCTCAATCATACCACGAAGATACTAGCTCAGTTATGTTCATAGAAGCCTTATTTGTAATAGCCAGAACCTGGCAACAACCTAGGTGTCTCTCTACCAAAGAATGGATAAACAAAATGTGTTACATATATATAATGGAGTATTATTCAGCTGCTAAAATAATGCCAACAGGAAATTTGAAGGCAAATGCATGGAATTAGGAAAAAGAATCATTCCTGAGTGAGGTAACCCAGACCCAGAAAGACAAACATGATATGTATTCACTTGTAAGTGTATATTAACTGTAAAGTAAAAGATAGACATGCTGCAATCCACAGACCCAGAGAGGCTAGGTAAGAAGGAGGGCTCAAGGGGGACAGCATGAATCTCCCCTGGTAAGGGAAATAGAGAAGGCCTCCTAGTTGGACTGGATGCAGCTGGGCATGGGAACCTTTGGGATATGGTTGGGAGATAGGCAGAGGATAACAATGCTGTGAGAGCTGACCACAACAGGGTGCTATACAGAGTCCGTAGAAGCCTAATGCAAGGGAAACTTCCATGAGTCTACAAGAATGGCCCCAGTTAAGACTCCTGGCAGCAGTGGATGCATGACCTCAACTGGCCATTTCCTATAATAGGATTTGTGGCTATCCCAGTTGTCATTGGAGAGCCTTCATCCAGTGACTGATGGAAACAGATTCATAGACCCATGCCAAACATCCAGCTGAGCTCCGGGAGTCCTGATGAGGAGAGAGGATAGGAATTGTAGGAGCCAACAGGGTCAGGAAATCCCACAGAAACCACTAATCAGGTTCATGGGAACTCACAGGGTCTGAACCAACAATCAGAAAGCCTTCATGGGACGGACCTAGGCCCTCTGCATATATGTGATAGTTGTGTAACTTGGTCTATATTTGTAATTCTCAGTAATGGGAGAAGGGGCTATCCCCAGTGCTTTGACTGGCTCTTGGGAGCCTATTTCTCATGCTGAACTGCATTCCCAGCCTGAACAGTGGGAGAGGTGTTTGGTCTTATGGCAGCTTGATATGCCATGCTTTGCTGAAGCCAATGGGAGGCCTGTCCTTTCTGAGGCATTATAGAGGAAGTATAGATTGTGAAGGAGGAGGGCACATGGGAGGAAATAGGAGGAAGAGGGAGGAGAGGAGGAAGGGGAGGCTGTGGTCTGTGGGCAAAATAAGTTAATAAAAAATAGAAATTAATTAAGTAATTAAGATTGTGCCATACACTAAAAAGTAAGATAAGTTTGGTGATTTTAATTATGATTTCCAGTACCACATCTAGAAATTGGAAAAATAGAATCTCTGAGTGGCCTTTCAACACTTCTGAGAGTATAGAAGCTTAAAGACTTTGTGATCTGAAGTCAGATAATGGGCTCATACCTGTAATCCCAGCTAAGGCAAGAGAAATACGATGACTTTAAGAGCATCCTAGCCTACACAGTAAGACCCTGTTTCAAAAAAATATTTTTGAATGTAATTTGAAAACTTTATGAAATTCTATATTGAATATTAAATCCTAGTCTTGAGACTTACTTACAGGCTTCACAGTATATTGCTGAATGTAGTTGACAGCTGTCCAGCTTCATGACTGATCCAATTTTTGATAAATACAGTTACTACCTATTATGAATGAAAGAAAAGCCTGTACTACTTTTTGAGATAGAAAAAAATGCATGTTGCTAAAACAGGTCCAGTACTCTGTAGCATGGGATTGAAGGTTGTGGGACAGTAGAGAAAGGGCTCCCTCTGTGGGAGTTATAACCACATTCTTAACATTCAAACCAGATTTACTTTCTGAGTGAGATCAAATGCAAACTGTTGGATTGACCTTGAGAAAGGAATCAACATTTTAAGGGCTAGCTGTATGAAATCTTCTGCAATGTCTGAATTTAATGATATCTTTTAAGATTAAAGGTATCTTTATTCTCCCATTACTCTTAGAATCATACAATACATCAAGATTAAGATGAAAGAGTGTTACAGGGCCCAGTGTGTTGTAGAGCTAAGCACTGAGAGACAGGGTTCACTGTGTTGGAAAAGGTGGGGGTTGGAAAAAAGTCATGGTCTGGTTTGTTCTTGAGAAACCTCTTCCGATTCCACTCTTGTTTCTACTCTGCTTCGACTGACAAAATAGTCAATTGCCCTGGGACTAAGATGCTGTATGCAAGCGTAGCCACTACACCCTACTCAAAGAATTACTGCATATGCGCTTGTCATGGGATTTATACTTAGAGAAAAAATATTTTTAAAAGTCAAAAATCTTATGATGCATTTGTCACCTGCCTATAAACAGGACAATTTGTTCACTAGAAAGGTGTTTTTCCATGTATAATGGAGCCTATATTTGTCAAATGGTCTGTCTTCCTAACCTGTCTTTTTACAAAACCTAGAGAAAACTCACCAGTGGCATCTGTCTCTTTATATATCTGAAAAGTCTACATAAGCCTTGTAACATATTTCTCACTTTTCCATAAACAGATAGGCAAACTGCAGTTTTGAAATAGCTTCAAAAGAGAATCTGTAATGTATTGGCTGATGTGTTAGTGCTGCCTCTTTAATTGGTGTTAAGTTTTGTTTTGGGGAGGTGTACGTGTCTTCTCTTATTCTGAGCCTGCTGGGCTGTGTCATGTCCTTGTCGTACATGGGTTTGGCCCCAACCCTTTCTACATCAATAAGGAGTATTTCTACCTCACCTCCCACTGCTAAACTCTGTCCTGCATACTAAAGGTTACTCATAGCCTGTCATTTCCAAGGCAGCAAATAGAGAATTATATCATGTTGTTTGAAAAGACACAATTTGACTGAAAATGTGAATGTTCTCAAGGGGTACATTCTGTTTCATGTAAATATGAACCTGAGTTATTTATTGACGTGTCGGGAGAGCTTTGTGGAAGTAGGAACTCCTTGAAGCAGGGTACACTTTAAAAGGAACACAGGCTGCTGCCGCCTGTGTGGGAAGGAAGGCAGATTCCAGCTTGAGTTTGATTTGGTGACATCTGACTTTCCTCCTTCAACCTTTATTTCTATATGAAAACTGGTTGTCCATTATTTTGAATGATCATTTATTTTGAAAATCATCTGCTGTTTAGAAGTCAGAACCCGAAGCCTGCAATGCATCATCTGACTACAAATTCACTCTGAACACAGAGGCATCGCGTATTGTGAACCCAGAATTGGCCTTTACTTGAACGGTCCAACCTGAATGAAAATATCTGATGATTCTCCAAAGGAAAAGAAGACAGTGTTATTCTACCCCGAGGGGGATTTATTAGCTACGTTCATTGTGGAATGAAATGATTTATGTGGGAAAATGTATAGGTTTTTATTATCATAAATAAATAAAAGTGAACGGAACTCAACTTGTCAGTAATCTCTTATTGAGGCCTCCTGAGCATCTGGAAACCATCTTGACCATTTATGCCAAGTAACTCCATTGGAAACTCAAGGAAAAACATGTGCTTTACCTTCTACTGTAGAAAGCCATTTATTACAGATTGCTACTCCTCAATGCACCTACCCTGGAGCTGCAGGTCCTAAGTGACTGTTAGTGGCATCTAAGCTTCTCATTACTGTGCTTTTCCTTTTTCTCATCTCTTTCAGTCTATACTATGATAAGATTGTTTGTATTCATAAAATGAAAACACCTTTACCAACAGAGAAACTAAGATTCTGAATATCTTTGACGGAAAGAGCCTCTTTTTTATTCACTTATGAACAAGAAATAAAACATGATGTATCCAACACAAATAATTGGCTATGTAGGATATAAAAATCTTACTCTCTCTAGGGAAAAAGGGAAGAGGGAGACAGGGAGAGACAGACAGACAGACAGACAGAGAAGGATAGATAAAGAGAAAGAAAAGGAGAGAGAGAAAAAACTGACTTAATTTTAATGCTGTGTGTATATATGCAGGGTGGGCAGTATATATTTATTACTTACTCTAAATCCTACATTCTCTGGGTTTGCTTTCTCCTTTTTAAGGCAGGTTTTTGATATATTTTACATGAGAAGAATTTGGACATTAGCATCAGTAAAGTTTTTGCTAGAAAAAAAGTCCCTCAGCTTCCTAAGAGGAACCAATATAAAAAGGATTTCAGTACCTGGGAATCTTTATCTAGTCCCCATTTCACTTTGATGCAGTGCTTCAGGGAGATGTAGAATATATTTTCACACTTTTCTTTATGCTTAAAACAATTTCTCCTTTAAAAAGCATGAACAATAATTGATTATTGTATGGTAATTTTGAGACTTCTAAAAGCAGATCAAACAGGGGAAAATATCAGAACATCATAGAGGGGCTTCCTGATCTGGTGGTAACCTTCGCATTATGTGCTGGTCTGCAAATTCATGAGGTAGACTCCACCAAGAGTTTATGTAACAAGATGAAAGCTATTTCTGAAACTAGCTGTATATTCAGGTCACAGTTTAATAATTCACTGTGGAAAATGGGATAAATATGCATGCAGGAGACAGTATGTCCTTTGGGAGGCTGGCCGACAGTTTGGTGTCAGAGTAACATCAGGCGTCAGCCTTTAAAAGAAGGGTCAATAAAAGGTGTATTAATTCCTCACATATACTTCCTGCACCGGTTTCAGAAGTGTCATCTGTCAGGCACGAAGAGTGACAAGACAGGTCGTCCAATCCACAGAAGTTGGAACACAGCCATAGGGAAGGACATTCAGTCTGCTCTGACCATTTGCCAGGGGCTAACGACATCTGATTACGTGGCAGATGAGCAGAAGGTGACACCTAGATGCAGTGCAGACTGAGGGATTATGACCTCAAAAGCTAATGACAACTATGTGCGGGGAGTGGTGATATTTTGTTTGTGCTATAACAAATAAAGCTTGTCTGAGGATCAAAGTGTGCAGCGAGCCCGCCACTAGTTAGCCATCGAGGCCAGGCAGTGGTGGTGCACACCTTTAGCCCCAGCACTTGTAAATTACACACTTTAAAACCCATCACTAGGAAGATGGAGACAGGAAAGGATATGGCTTAACAGAGAGAGGAATATAAGGTTGGGGGAGACATGAACTCAAGGCATTCCATCTGAGGACTTGTAGAGACAGGTACCCCATTTGGTCTGAGGGGGTTCGTGGAGGTAAGGGCTATCTCTATGAACTGGTAGCTGGCTGCTCTGCTTCTCTGATCTTTCAGTTTTTCTCCACTAATACCTGACTCTGGGTTTTTATTACTAAGACCAATTAGAATTCCTGCTACAGTAGGGACTGAAGTGAGAATGTCAAGAGACTTGAGCTCATCTTACCAAGAGGCTTTGTTCCCAATGGCACACAGGCTTAGTACTCTGGGAAAAATCATGGGAGAAAGAACAAGACAACTTGTGACTTCTGTCTTTTCATTAAGGTGAATATTTTTTCAGGGCTATAAGTTTATCCAAAGCAAAAACTTACCTTTATTAATTTAGTAATTTAATTATGTAATGTATTTAGCAATTAATAATTATTCAGGGTAAAGTTGTGTAAATCAGGCAGTTTTTCACAGGCTTGCCATGCAGATGATAAAAATATAATATAAGTAATAGCTTATTACTATTTTTATTTGAGGTAGTAGGAATCAAACTCTGGGCCTTTCTATGCCAAGAGAGTGCTCTGACACTGAATAGCAATTCAAGACTTTCATGCTTAAATATTACTTTGCAATTAAAATTTAAATTAAAAGGTCAAAATAAAAACAATGTTGTCATAAGGAAAGGGAACAAAATTATATCAATGAATTAGAGTGTCAATTAAAAGTTAATGTGTTTTCCAATTAATTTTAGAACACAGAAGCAAGATAATAAATGTAAAAAATGAAGAATCAATATTACACTTTCTCTAAATATATAGTGACCAGAGTGGCAAAGCTTCAGAAGCCCAAGAACAGCAGATGCTGTTCTGGATACAGAACAAAGGAGTTCTACTCATTGCTGGAAGAAACACAATGTCTTTAGGTTTTCTCAGTCACTTTGGAGAACAGTTTGACATTTTATTACAAAAGTAAACATACTTGTACAGTAAAATCCTCAACCATGCTCTTTGATGAATTGAAAGTCCATGTCCACAGCCGTTACAAGCCAAACTAATTAAAAATATGCATCTACAGCATACGTTTAACAGAAATCTTCATAGCAGATCCTTCCATTACTAAAATAACTTAGAAGTTTCTCAGTATGTTAATGAATAAATGGCATTTATTTCTACAAAGGAACATAACTTAGTGATAAAAAGCAATGAGCTACAAAGCAAAGATGTCCATATTACTAAACAAACAAAAATATGAAATGTCTCTATATAATATAATGTCAAATTCTGGAAAAGACACAACTGTGGACATGGTAAAAAGTGATTTCTGAAGCTCAGAGTCAAAGTGGGCTGAACAGGCGAACTGTGAAGGGTTTTACTGCTTTGATGTTGAAAATATACTGCTTGATTATGTGTAGTGGACACATTCATTAGACATTTTTCAAGACTGATTGAATACAGTCAATTCTCATACAAATTGTGAGCTTTAGTGAATCATAACCATTGCTAATGACTCCTCACAGTATCAAGTGCACAGTGCTGATGTAGGCCAATGGCAGAGGAAAGAGAGTTGAGAGGAGAAGGCATATAAAACTCTGTCCTTGCAGTGTCTCCCTAAAGCTTTAAAATCAAGAATGTTAATTATATAAAAGGAGCTACCAGGCTGAAGGTTGTCATGAATAGAAGAAAATCAAAGAACTTTCCTAAAAGCCCTAGAAAACATAAAATAGGACCACTGGATAGCTGCCTATAGAGATTGTATAGAAGGTAAGGAGAAATATGCACTCAAAAACATTTAAAGGAGAAAATGCAGCCAATCATTCCAAAACCATCCTCTGGGCTTCTACTAATTGATTCTAGAACCAATGATGCACTTAGCATTTGTGATACACAGATCTCTGCAGGCATATTCATGATGTTCTGTTCTCCTGTCCTCTGGCATCATTGCAGAGAGAGCTTCTGAGAACATTGAAGCTCAAAATACAAGCACATAAACTACCAGGGACATCACTCCAGGGTAGGAAGGCAGGAATGTAGAGTAATATAAACTAAGAATATTCTAAACTTCTATAATATGAGGAAAAGGGGAAAGGAAGAAGTTAGACACATGTGTAGAGACCGTTAAAATGACAAGTCCAATGGGTATATCTGTGGGGATACACTTGTGACATAGAAAACAATTGTTATAGATATATAAAGCTAGTTTCTAGCAATGCAACTAGTTATGCAGAACTTGAAGTATCACTAGAATGACTAAAAAATGAGTTTAATTTATTTCATATTAATTAATTAGAATTGAAATTAGAAAAGTTATTAGATGTGACTAGGGAACCAGGATTGATTATATTGCCATGTAAAATGGATTGTAAATTTATGAGATTAGGCCTCCAAGTCCACTTCTGTGGAAATTACAGGAGTTAGCTTAAAACTCTAGGGTTTACTCTGCGGAAACCAGGGTACTAGAGAAGCAATATAATAATGCGGCAGAAGATGATAAGGATAGATGTTGAATGGAAGACAAAAAAATATACAGATCTGAAGAACACACTAGGTTTCTACCTTACCCCTGAAATGTACCCCAATTCTATTTCTTTCTCTCGGTACTCTCCCTTCACCTTCACCTGAACCCGCCTGTTCCCATCCCAATCTGACCCCAGTACACCCTTGAAATCTAGTCTATTACCCCTTCCCTGGGAGATCCATGAGTCCTTTATTAAGCCCTCCTTGTTAATTAGCCTCTCCAGGTCTTTTGATTGTAACATAATTATCCTTTACTTTACAGCTAATTATAAGTGAGCACATAATGTATTTGTTTTTCTGGCTGGGTTAACTTACTCAGGATGATATTTTTCTAGTGCCATTAATTTTCCAGCAAATTTCATGATGTTATTTTCCTAACAGTTAAATGACACTCTATTGTGTACATGTACCACGTTTCTTTATCCATTCTTCAGTTGAGGGATATCTAGGATGTTTCTGACTATTATGAATAAAACTGCAATGAACATAGTTGAGCAAACATCTTTGTGATAGGGTAGAGTGTCTTTTGGGATTATTCTCAGCAGTGTTATAGCTGGGTCTTGAGGTAGAGTGTCAATTTTCTGAAAAAATGCCACATTGATCTTTAAAGTGGCTGTGCAAATCTGCACTCCCGCCAGCAATGGAGGAGTGTTCCCCTTGCTCCACATCCTCGCCAGCATGAGCTATCATTTGTATTTTTTATCTTAGCCATTTTAACAGGTGTAAGACAAGGAAATGACCCACAGAATCAACTAACAAGGGCCCATAGAGGCTCATAGAGCCCCTGGTGTGGGAAGTCCTTCTGTATATGTGTTGCTTTTATTGATTACTGAATAGAGAAGCTGTCTTGGCCTATGCCCCATGTTGGATGCCAATCTGTAGGCAGAGGCCACTTGTTTGTTCCTGTCTGCCCAGAACAAAAATAACCATAAGAAACTGTATTAATTACACCTATTGACCAATCACTTAAGTGTATTGCTAGCTAGCTCTTATATCTTTGGTTAACCTATTTCTACTATTTTAGATTTTACTACAAGGTTCGTGGCCTACCAGCAAGGTTCCAGCTGGCAGCTTGCATCTTTCCCCTCTGGTGGTTCCATGGCATTTCCTTGGTTCCACCTACTCTCTATATATATCTTACTTCCAGCCTGGCTATCTACTGTTAAGTCACTGGCTGAAAGCAGCTTCTTTACTCATTAACCAATAAAAGCAACACATATACAGAAAGACTTACCACACCAAGCCTCTATTCAGCAATACTGTAGAGACATTAGCATCTGAGGCCTACATCCTCATGATTTTACATTAAACATGAATCTTTGTTTCCAGGTTCTGTGGTAGTGGTGGGCACACTAATGGTTGTAAAACAAAAAATATATTTGTTTGGCTCTTCTTGAAATACCCTGCAATTTTTTTCATATATGAATTTCATCAAAAAGGAAAAGTAATAAAAGTAGGAAAGTGACTTGGGAAGAAAAGATTTGGTGAGAGGAAGAGGGTATAATTTTAAATGAATGAATAAAAAGTGAATTGCACTTAAAATACTCCTAAACTCCAAAATAAAGAAAACAAACAGGAAAAATGAAATCTAAATAACTAAATCATTATTAACAGAAAGAGAAGCATTTTATATACTCTTTATCTTGAATAAAATGAAGACAGTCAAAGTTAAAATCAGAGGATTTAATTTCAATGTGTGGTCTTGATGTTTGTGTAAATGTGAGGAAGAAACTACATTGCACCCATTATGATGCATAACCACGCTCTAGGGCAACTCTTCTGATGATATCTAATAAATGACTTAAACTGCCACAAAAGAAGTTAGTACACTATTAAGCACCATAAATCATCATATTCAGTGGTTGTTGCAGATGAGAAGCATTAATGGAGCTTGAATTTGTTTCAGGTGTTTGGAACTCATTGACTCACCCACCACTACACATTATGTATGTAAAGAAGTAACTTTCCCAATAGAAAACTGTGTTAACTATCTATTTCCCATACAAAATATTCTGAGTACTGGGTGTGCTGAAATGAAGGACCCTCAAGCTCCTGAAAATTGCTTGACCTCCAGGATGTGATGTTGGACTTGTTACTTGGGGTCTCATCTATTCTGAAATGTCAGCACGTGTATTGCACTCCATGCTAAACATCTTTTGTTTTAATAGTGACTTTTTGTTTTAATAATGACTTTGTTTTAATAATTACTTTTTGTTTTAATAATTACAGATGTCTATGGGCAGATGAACAACTCAGTCTGAGGCTAGCAAAGGAGAGACTATATCAAAAAGTTGCATCAACGCTGAGGTTTGCTTGACAACAAAGGAGACCAGACAGAGTAACCAATACCATTAAAGAAGCTGGCTATTCAAGGACCTTTGTCCTAAACAGAGGGAAGACAAATTTTTCTCTTTTCTCCTCTGCCCTTTCTCTCTCGCTACCTCATTCCCTTCCTCCATTTCTCCTCCCTCCTCTCTAGGTGTACACATGTGGCGTATGTGTGAATATAGATTCATGTGCATGGGGAGGCGAGCAGACCACCTTGAACATCATCTCTCAAGAGCTTTCTACCATTCTTTTTGAGATTTTTGTTCACTGGAATCCAGAGCTCAAGATTTGAAGCTAGACCGGCTCTCCAGAAATCCCTAGGAATCCTTCTATCTCCACTTCCTTAAGTCTGGCATTACAGGTATAAGAGACTTTGTCTGTCTCTTTGGGTATTTTCTGGAGACTGAATTCTGCAGCTCCCTATGCTTACATAGCAAGTACTTTCTGATGGAGTTTTCTCTCCAGCCCAAGTTTTCTATCTCATTAATATTGTTATAAATATTCGTGTGATATTTTTCAGCCAACACCAATGTAATATTTCCATTTTCCATGATTGTGTTTTATTTTATGGTCCAGGATTAAGAATAAATCTCATACCCAATTTGGTTTTCTTGATGCTTTAGATTCCTCTAACCTGTAAAAGGTTCTCAGTCTTCTCCACCTTCTTGCCTTCTAGAAAGATCTGTGGTCACTTGTTTAAGCAAATGCCAACTCTATTGGTTTATCTGATAGTTTTGTTGTAGGGAATTTCAGGTAAATCAGTGCAAAGAAGTTCTGCCATCAAGATGCACCACATAAACAAATACATGATGTTGGTGTTGACATGAACTTAAATCAATTGGGAAAGTGCTTTCTTCCAGCTTTTCCATGTTGAATGGGCACTTATGTGAGAACTGTCATAGAAGAAATCTCCATGCTGACATTCAGGAAGGGTTTTGGATTGTTGAAGGATGTTCTGTAGTGGATTTTCAGGCTGTCTAGAGTGACATCTCTCCTGCTTTTAGAACCAAAGAAAATGATTAAGAGTTCAGTTTGCCCTATTAAATCACTCCTATTATTTGAAGTTTTCTCTTTCCCTCTCTTTCACTGAATCCCGATGCTGATAAGATTCTGAGAATAACTTGGTAGAGTCTGAGTATCAGTAATGAGAGGACAGTGAACGGTCATAAAAAAATCAATCTAATTGAGAAATAATAGAAGTTGGATGACCATTAAGGAAAACAAAATTGGGAAAGGCTGAACTCTAAACAGAGGTACTAGAGTTAGCAAGGGTACTTTTAGCAGGGGAGTAAATTGCCAACCATTCTAAGCGAAGCATCAAGCCTGCTGTTCTGAGAGCTGAGGGCAGCATTCCCAGCTGAAGTCAAGTCACTACTATATAACATTCCTCTGTGTGTATTGGCACAGCATTATTAAGTAGTGTCATATTGTGACTATATACTCCACTATGGAAAACCAATGAGAAGAGATGGCATTCGTTTTTCTCTGAAAGTCCTATAGGCCATGTAAAAGGAGTTGTTGGGAGTTTTGTCAGTTACTATTTCAACTAAAATTCAATACCTCATAAAAAGTGTTAAACTTATAAAAAGTATTAAAGTAAGAAATACATTAAAAAATTAAAAAGACCTTAATCTCAGCACTTGAGAGGCAGAGGCAGGCGGATTTCTGTGAGTTCGAAACCAGCCTGGTCTACAAGAGCTAGTTCCAGGACAGGCTCCAAAAACCACAGAGAAACCCTGTCTCAAAAAACCAAAAAAAAAAAAAAGATAAAAAAGAACCAACAATAAAATTTTGCATTATTTTGAAACAACAAAAGAACTACAGCATAAATAAAGCTTCCTTAAATAGAACACAATGGTACAGTCAATGTACCTTATCCATGCGGTATCCTTGAGGTCTTGGTTTAACTTGGCATGTGTGTGTGTGTAACCATAATAAAAACTCATATTTAATTGGATTTGGATTTTGAGTTCCTGAGTGACAGGGACTTTATTAACTGGTAAGAAAAATGACAATGATAGACATATCACTCTCTAAGTTTTGAGTAAGTTTTGCAAAGTACAAATTACAACGTGTAGTTTTATCATCTCAAAATAGGATTCTTCTATTTTGCTGGAAAGTTTCATAAGCATCTGCCCATTTCACCCACTTACTGTACAAGGGAAATTCTTCTATATGGGACCTTTCTAGACCTAAGACCAATGTTCTGTTAAATGTAAAATCAAAAATGCCAAAAAAACCTTCTGCTGTGGGAAAATGCTTTTGTACACTATAAGACACCTGTTGGCCAGTATCCACGCAGGAAGTATAGGCAAAGAAACCAGACCAGGAAAATTCAGGGAAGAGGAAAGGCAGAGACACAGCCACAAGCCAGATGCAGGGGAAGCAAGATGAGAATGCCTCACTGAGAAAAGTTACCAATCCACACAGCTAAACATAGACAAGAATTATGGGTTATTTTAAGCTGTAAGGGGCAGTAAGTAATAAGCCTAAGCTAATAGGCCAAACAGTTTGTAATTAACATTAGCCTCTGTGTGTTTCTTTGGAACTGAATGGTTGCTCATCTGGGCAGGACAGAAGCTTCCATCTGCAGCCTTCTCACCTGTTTCAGTTTGTTTTGATAATCACTGTAACCAAAAACAACTTAAAGTGCGGTAGTGGAGAGGCTTTATTGCATCTTACAGCTTACAGTCTATCAAGTGAAGCCAAAGCAACAACCTGGAGACAGGAATGCAGGAATTTAGAGACATGGATACAGGAACTGAAGCAGAGACCATAGGAGAACACTGCTTATTGGTGTGTTTTCCCTTGCTTGAACAACCTGCCTTATTATACAACCCAGAGATACCTACCCAGTGGTGGCATTTCTCACTATGGACTCAGTCATACCACATCAACCATCAATTAAGGCAATCCATCACAGATATAGCCACAGGACCATCTGATGAAGGCAATTTGTCCATTGAGGTCCCTTTTCCTCAGTGACTCTAGTTTGTGTTGTGGGCAAGAGCAAATAAGTACAACTGACCCTTTGTAAAGTTGACACATAAACAGAGCACCATTAAACCGCACGTTTCCTTTTTTGTTCTTGTCAAACCTCATTTTAATATCACCACGTAAAACATAGCACAATTTTTAAAACCACAGTCTTTAATATTTTCAACACTTTAAAAGTCTAAAGTCTCTTTCAAAATCTCAAGCCTCTTACCTATGGACACCAGTAAAATAAAAATAAAATTAAAAAATAATATATATTCTCTCATTCCATTAAGGAAGAACCAGGGAATAAGAACAATCAGATCAAAGCCAAACCTGTCATTCATCAGTGTCAATCACCCAGTGTTGGATTTATGATACTCACTCATAATCTTTGGATTCCAAAGGGCTTGTGTAGCGTTTGTCCCTGACCTGCCATCCAGAGCATGCAGAACTGTCTTACAGGTTCAGATCATCTCCATTGCCTCTGCCCTTACTAGTCACCCAGGGTCCTAACATATACAATATCCTTGGTCTTCACCGTGGATGACACTACAATCAGGTTTTCTTCTCTCTTTAGGGACTCTAATCACGGCTCATGGAGATAAGCCTTAGTCTTTTCTTCATGACCCCTGCAATACCAAAACCAGTACCACCTGAGAGATTTTTACACATTACCAAGTTTGGCTACCAGCTTTAGATGCAGCCTTGGATCCTGTGGGTCATAGCTTCCAGATGCTGACCCTGAAGAGGGAAATCTCCCCAGAAGTTATCACCTAAATGATACTCTTGTGAATCCCCAACAAATCATCAGCCCTAGCAAACCAGCATCCTCTGTTCTATAAAACAGTCTTCACATACCCAATCTGATACCAGTTTCTAAAGTTTCGTTTTCTGTTTCTGTGATAAACGCTATGGCCAAAAGCAGCTTGGTGGGAGGGGCCTTTTAAATCTTACATTCTATATTCCATCCTGAGGGAAGTCAAGGCAGGAGCCTACCAAAGTAAGTGAAGCAGAGACCAGGGAGGGTTAATGACTTTGCTCCAATGGTTTGCCTTGCTGGCTTTCTTATACAACCCCACACTGCTCACACAGTAAGATAAGCCCACAGTGGGCTTATCCCTCACCTGTCAATCTTTAAGGAATGCAATGTCCCACTGACATTGTAGCTCAATCTGATACAGAGAATTCCTCAATTCAAGTTCCCTTTCCCCTAGTGTCTTTATTTTTCTATCAAATTGACAGAGAGTAACTAGCCCACTATGTATAGAAACCACAAGTGCAACTGTCTTCCTTTCCAAGGGGGAAAATGGAAGTCTATTGAGGTTATACGTTCCCAAGCATAGCAAGAAACATTTAGGATAGGGAAAAGTAAGAATTCACTCATTTGATGTGACTTTGGTGCCATTTCTTAAATTTTATTAGGTCTGCCTCTTAAAGACTTCTCCTTCAGGTGTCACACTGCTTTGCGTTCACAAAAATCCCATGCTGTATAATTTGTTCATTTTATATACATGAAGATTAGAAATAGCGAAGTAAAATTCATCATTCAAGTTTATGCAATCAGGAAGCTATTGAGACAAATGTTCCAACTGACCCTTTGTCATCAGATACGCTCCTGTGGTGTGCTGGGATGAACGGGATCAACCTGTACAATACTCTGCCTAACTTGGAGGGAAGTAGTAGTTCTTACTTAGAACTATAGTTCAGCTTTATGTGATGATTTTTTTCCCAATTGTTCAAGCAAAATAAATATGTTTTACTTCTTCCAATAGTTCTATATTCATTCTCAAGAAAGAACATTCTATTTATTTTTTCAAATTCTGTTTGATAATTTCATAGATGTTCATAATTTATTTTGATCCACTCACTCTCTCCCCTTATATGTTGCTCAACACTTTGTCTTCCCAAATTTCTTAGACTGTTTTGCAAGTCCACTTAGTTCATGTAGGGTTTCCATTATGTGCATCGGTTTCTGGCCATGCACTAGAGTTTATTACTGTATTTTCATATGTACTAATTTTTAATTTTAAAGGTTTTAATGTTTGTAAGAGTCTGGTACACATATTTTTAGTAATCTTTTTCAAATTGTGAAAATGTTTATTCTTTTGAACACTTTCATTGAATGCAGAATGTTTGTGATAAATGATTTCACAAGCTTTGGTGAGAAGGCATACATTGGGTCAGCGGGCTGGCAGAGAAGTCAGTCTAAGGGGGAAATCGTGCCCTAAGTACTCATGCATCCGAGGTTAAGGGGCACAGGTAAGTTTCAACTGCGAATGAGGTGATTTTGTAACGCAAGCAGAAATAGGGCTTCTGATTCACCTATGTTTTCAAGTGCTTGATTTCATTCAGAACTAAAGACTGGATGGTTCCAGACTTGCCATTTAAAAAAAATGGATGTTTTAATCATTGAGTTGAATGGAAATAGATAATATTGGATGACATTGACTATCTTTGATTAGTCATGCCATATAATAATTGATGCATATAATTTCATAGTCTTACTAGCTTTAAGTCTTGTTTTCCCCATGCCTTCAACTGTACAATAGATTCAGCCAATATATTTTAAGGCAACAGCACAGTCCGTGTGTGCCAGCAGAGTGTTCTATGTTAAGTTTGTTTCATGTTTGAATGGTCTTTGTCAAAATCCCAGGGAACCAGATAAATTATAGAGACAGCCACCGTTAAATATTAGGCATACTCATCTCAATTCTTCATGTGAATGGTTTTAAGGAACAATTAAAGCTGTTCATTGAAAACACAGAGAGGCATTAAGCCACATAATGCAATAATCATATTGTTTACCAATGGGGGCCCAGGAGACTCTGATGGAACAAAGTCAAGACTGAATAATTATATCACAAAAATATTCATTACCCATGGAAACAAACAGAAGGCTGCAGATCTCTCAGGGAACAGTGTTAGGGGCTTCATCCTTTCAATTCTATGAACAGCAAATGGGGCCTTTGAAGGGGAGGGAAAGAAGTCCACTTCCCGTTCTTCTCCAGATAAGACTAAAGTTTGCTCCAATTGAGAAATAGCGAGTCTGAGGTGAGTAAATTGTATTTTAAAAGCATATGTATTTCCACCATGTTATGCATAACCTATAGAAGAAATATGAATTGAGACAAATATATCCGAAATGCTTTTCTGTGTTTAAATCTTCATTTCTAAAACCTTTTATAACCCTTTTATCAGTACAAACTTCCTATAGTCAATTCTCCATCAAGTTTACTGTGTAAGCTCCTTGCATCCACAGGACTGTACTCGATCTGCAAAGTCCAGGTTAGAGTTGTTTTCTGTGCTGATTCTTGGAGAGCCAATGTGATCCTCAGGTCATAATTTTCTAACATCAAGTCTTCTCTTCCTTCCTTTCAGAATCCTTTCGTGTGTGTGTTATTAATCCAGAATTATGTGGGAAGATCCTAGTTTCTCAAGATCCCTATATCATATCAGTATTATATCAGGTGGAAATTAGGATATATGTGTTCTTGGGAGGCAATTATCCTATCTAGCCTACAAGCTCCCATTAGAGTAGTTACATAAATCTAAGTGAGGAATAAGACCAGTCACATCCACTGATAGTTGTGAAATGGATCGTTTTTTAATGTGGTCCTGCTTCTAAGTGTGTTAACTCATAACATATTGAACCATTCAATAATTAATTAAATAATTATTACTGTGTGAGAGGTGAGTCATATGTACCATAGCATATTTGTGGAGATAAAAGAACAAGTTGATAGAGTTGTTTCTACTTACCATGAAGGTTATAAGAATCCAGTTCAGAACATCACACTTTGTGGCAAGCTATTCTACCCACTGAGCCATTTTGTCGACCCCCATTCTTTTTTCTACTTCTTTCTTTCTTTCTTTCTTTCTTTCTTTCTTTCTTTCTTTCTTTCTTCCTTTGTTTCTTTCTTTCCTTCTTCCTTCCTTCCTTCCTTCCTTCCTTCCTTCCTTCCTTCCTTCCTTCCTTCTTTTCTTAATTCCACACTAAAACTCATATATACAATATAAAACTGAAAGATGTACTATCTTTTCTAAGACTTATAATCCCTTAAGTTTACATTCCACATTACTCATTTGTGATGAGGCTTATTGAATCTGTATCATTAAGATATAGTCTGTCCCATACATATAAAGTATTCAGGTTTAAGGTCAGTTTATGTTTCATAAGTGGTGTATTTTATAAATTCTTGGTTAAGATTGTACACATCTGAAAATTGTTAATATAGCAACAAATAAATCATTTTAAGAATTCCTTGCTAATTTTCTCTTGTTTTATATTAGGATAAATTGTTTTAAAGTAAGGTTCTGCAATACAAGGAAAATTTTAAAACATAAGTATCTCTATTTAATGAGCTTCCACTTTTATAAAAACTAATATGAACAGTGAAGATAATATCAAGCTGCTCCTAGTTCTTTATTTTTTTGCTGAGAAATTATTTTCTAAACCAAACTTTACTCAAATGGATATTTAAATAAGTAAGACATAATCTCATATTAGGTGAAAAAGTTTTAGAAAGAATATTTACATAACATATACACCATGTGTGTTACTTTTGCATATATGTGTATATATACTCTTTTGACATTTAAAATTCTGTAGGTTTTCTTTAAACTGAAACAGATCCTTGGTTATCCCAAACCAAGTGCCTATAGCAGGAGTGTTTCCTTTTGTAGCAATGTTAGAATGCAATTGATCATTTCTTATTGCTGAAATAATTTGCTGGTTGTAAACAATTTTCTATATTTGAAATTACTTTTAGCCCTCACATTAAAAGTCATAAATATTAAAGACCTTTCACCACATCATCAATATTCTAAGACCCTCCGTAAATATGCGTCTGAGTTACAAAGTAGCTGGAAATGTTGCATGATTTATGCAAATAAAAATTATCTCATTACTTTATAATGGCACCTAATAATATAAAGTGTTGACAAGACGGAGAGAGGACATACAGAGACAAAGCGCATTTTGCGTGTGTTATTACTATGCAAAGGGTGAAATATCTAATTTCAAATTCAGTGGGACTACAATTGTGCTCAAAAGCCTAACAACACATCAAAATGTTTCACTGATGAAGAGTGATTTAATTCTTAATTGACTTATCATTTTCCTTCCATACCACATTGTTATAGAAGCAGTGGAATCTGTTCAGAAAGAAAATTTTGCTTACATTTTGAACTGTTCCTTATGTAATGACTTTAAAACATGTGTGTGCTGTGGATTAAAGATTTGTAAACACACAATTAATGCATTATAAACATAGAGAAATACCAAATATGAGATGGTACCCTAGAGATGTTTAAACATATTATATAAGATGTACTAAATAAATCACAATTTTCAAGACAAATAATGAGCTTTTTGTATATTTTTGCTATAATTATTTTTTGAATACTAGGTGGCAAGCCATATACCATGCTGAATAGTAGTCCTCTAATATTTTAAGGAGACCATATTATTAATGCTTCATTTCTCTATTTTAAAGAACCTATGATTCATTAAGATTAAAACAGATTATAATATTTATGTAAAACTTTCATGCATTTAGCCACTTTTTTACTAAGTTGTTGCTTTCTGAGTTTATTAAGAGAAAATAAATAGCACTGTTGTATTCAATTAGCTGTCAACCAACTAAATAACCTTACCAAAGTAAAAACGAAAAGGATCCTGGCCATAAGAATATTGTATAATACAGAATTTTTGTTTTGTTTTGTTTATTAGTCTAGATAGAACTTCAGAAAATTAGGGAACAACCTTCCTCAAGACCCAGTAATAGCACTATTGGGTATATATCCAAAGGATGCTCAATTGTGCCACAAAGACATGTGCTCAACTATGTTCATAGCTGCATTGTCTGTCATAGCCAAAATTTGGAAACAACCTAAATGCTCTTGACCAAAGAATGGATAAGAAAAATGTGGTATATTTACACAATGGAGTAGTACACAGCAGAAAAAAAAATAACGACATCTTGAATTTTGCAGGAATATGGATGGAGCTAGGAAACATTATTTTGAGTGAGGTAACTCAGACACAGAAAGACAATTATCACATGTACTCACTCATAGGTGTTTTTTAAACATAAGGCAAAGAAAACAAGCCCACAAATCACAATCCCAAAAAGCTTAGACAACAATGAGGACCCTAAGAGAGAGACATACATAGATCTAATCTACATGGGAAGTAGAAAAAGTCAAGATCTCCTGAGTAAATTGGGAGCATGGGGACCTTGGGGGAGGGTTGATGGAGGAATTGTAGGAGTGTCTAACCAAGGACTAGTCTCTCCTCAGACCCATGGGGGTTGGTGTTAGGAGTTGTGTGGAGATTGTGGGAGTTTCTAACCAAGGAATAGTCTAGCCTCAGACCCACAGGGCGTGTGTGTATGTGTGTTAAGGGTTGTGTGGAGATTGTGGGGGTGTCTAACCAATGACTGGTCTAGCCTCAGACCCATACCATGACAGTGAGATTAACCCCGACACTGCTTGGAGGGCCAGGACCTAGAGGCTGGATGGTCCAAAGACCTAGGATAGAGTTAAAAACTATTGAAGGAAAAAAAAGTCAACATAATCATGCCAAATGATATTCTACTATAATCAAAGATTGCTGATTACCCAAATTGTCATTAGAAAGCCCTCATCCAGTAACTGACAGAAACTGATACAGAGACCCAGAATCAACCATTGGGCTGAGCTTGAGACATTCTGCTGAAGAGAGGTAGGAAGGATTGTACAAACCAAAGGAGGGGGCGGGGGTTCGAGGGCATCACAAAGACAACCAAAGAAACAACTAACCTATGCTTATAGGAGCTCACGGAATCTGAACCAACAGCCAGGGAGCCTGCCTGGAACTGACCTAGGCCCTCTACAAAAGTGTGATAGTTGTGTAGCTTGATCTACTTGTGGGACTCCGAGCAGTGGCAGCAGGGGCTGTTCCCAACGCTTTGATCGCCTTCTGGATCTTATTCCTCATAATGGGTTGCCTTGCCAAGTCTCCGATATAAGGGGAGGAGTTTAGTCCTTCCACAACTTGCTATGCCATGTTCCCATGGGAGGCTTTCCCCTTTCTGAACAAAAACAGAGGAGGAACGGATTGAGGGAGAGAGGAGGGAGGAATGGAAGGAAAGAAGGTAGAGGAAACTGTGGCCAGGATGTAAAATAAATGAATAAACTTTAAAAAGAAAAAAGAAAAATTTTAAAACAGAGTTCAACATGTTACTGCAGTTTGGAGAGAGCCTCTACTTTCAACACAACCTCACAAATGTAATTACCTATCGTTTTTTTACCGTTAACTCAATTAGTCATTTGATATTTAAGAAGCACAGAGGGCTATGTAAGTCCCACTAGGCAAAGTAGGAACAGGGACTGTGGAGACAAGTCAGTGAGTATACTAGTGACTCTCAGCCTTCCTAATGCTGGGAACGTTTAAAATGGATGTTCTTGTTGTGGTGAGCCCCTACTTCATAATTGTACTTTTTATGCTGTTATGAATCCTAACGTAAAGATCTGAAATGCAGAATTATTGGGAGCTACTGAGTACTGGCCTCAGCACTCTCTCCGGGTTCAGAACAGGACTTCTACGACAAGCAAAAACTGGCTTGGAAATGGGATCTGAGGGGTAGAACTAACTAACTCAGGCACATTTTTTCCTGCATGTTTCTTTACTTCTACATGGAAGATGAAAGAAGGGAGAAGAAAAATAAGCATGGGGCGTAAGAGGTTAAAGGTAAAGACATCAGGCATTAGGGGTAACGGTAAGGGCAAAGGGGATAAGACATAAGGCATAAGGGTCAAAGAGAGGGTGATCTCCATAAAGCTTTCAGTTTATGTAGGCATACAGACAAGTTAGCAATCCCATAGGGGGTAACAATATTGTCAAGCATGCATTTTTATAGTCACAAAAACCAGTGGATCTGGCAAGGAGGCACCTTATGTCTCAGAGGGGACATGGCTGTGAAGTTCCCTTGCATCTGGGAACACAGCCTTGGTAGCCATAGTAACCCACGTGTGTGATTTGCATTAGCATCTACCTGGTTGGATTAAAAGGAGTCTCAAGGTCTCCAGAGGG
Source organism: Microtus pennsylvanicus (assembly GCF_037038515.1). Taxonomy (NCBI): domain Eukaryota; kingdom Metazoa; phylum Chordata; class Mammalia; order Rodentia; family Cricetidae; genus Microtus; species Microtus pennsylvanicus. The sequence continues at coordinate 15,039,286 of NC_134587.1, forward strand.
AACCTTGCTTTTGACTCCAGCAGGATGCCCAGGTGAGAATGTATCTCTCTGAAGCTAGTTTTAGCAACCCAGGCTTTTTTTTCCTGTATAAACAGCTAATTTCCTGGGCTATGATCTTATGTTGTTTGAAACCAAGGTAAAGGTAAATATAGAATATCAGTAGCTTGTTAAGTCAGAGCAAGAGACCAGTAGATTACACCTTCTTGAGTCAGCTGCTAGAGCAGACATATTACCTCCAGTATGAGACTCCTTACTTACCAGTGACTACTGTCAATAAAGAAAATCTGTGGGGGACTATTATTACGTAGAGTTTGGTTATGAGAACAAAGGCTTGACTGAATCCTTTGCACACCATGACTTCATGGTGTGCAGGCAGGTATCCGGTTGCCCTACAGGAAAAGTCAGGTTTACACACTGCTGGGAAACTATAGAAGGGAGAAATGCCATGATTTCACAAGATTTCTACAAACTGACAATGACTTATCTAAAGGGCAAATGTCCCCGTAGCTTTGCAAAAACTGCTAGTGGAGTGTCCGTACACTTCCAGTGGATTGTTCAACAGATCTGTCCACTGTACATTTACCGTATACTACACAGAATATCTGATACATGACCCTCCAAAGGAGACATGAACTGCAGGTTGAGAATCACTGCAGTAGAGTGCTTGCTGCACGAGCCATGAGAATCTGTGTGCACCTGCTTTTAATTCAGAGGTGGAATCCGACAGATCCCCATGATGACTGCCCTAATTAGCCAGCGCCAAACCTGTGAGAAATCCTGTCTTAAAAGACAAGGCAGACCACTCCTGAGGAATAACAGCGAAGCTAAACATCTCATCTCCATACGTGAGTACAGACATGCACGTCTCCACACGCAGAACCATGTGTGCACACACGCATACACACAAAATTAAAAGAAAAATTAAGAATAGATAACAGCAACAATTATGCTAACAGGGAATTTGTTTTTATAATGTCCTCTATGGAAACTAATTATACATAAGCAAGAGTAGGGTTATAGCATCATGACAAACATCCTTAAGTTAAAGCCTCAAAAGCCAAGCATGAACTTTGCTTCCAGATGGGATGCGAATATCACGTGCTTATTATTAATTAAATTCTTTTGTAATTTGCTTTCTGTACAGGCCCTAAGATGTGTAATATGTTTTCAGTAATTTAGACACAAATGATAGTTATTTTGTTTGACCATGGAAATAGAAAATGTGGTCATTGTTCTCAATACTTCTAATCCTGTTTTCTGTCTTTGATTAAAGACCCGTTTATCTCATAGACTCAGTTCATACAGCATCACAAATGATAATAGTCAGCCATGAAGGATCATCAAGTACCGCACAAAACTCAAACTCAGAATGTAGTAACGTGAGAATATTATACATAATTTCTATGATAAAAAGTGAAGAAGTAGATTAAAACATTCATGTTTATAGGGTCAGGTGTTCTGTTTCAGAAGCTAATCACAGGTTTGCGGAAGGGAACCCAGGCCATGGTAGTTTCAAAGCTTTCTTTCATTTCATCTCACAGCATTACTGATAAGTCTGACTGGACTCCACAACACTTTGCCATGAATTGTTCCCTTTGCATTTTCTAAGTTTGTTATTCAGAAAATGGCAGACATCTGCAGACATAGGGGAAATGCCCATTACAGATGGTTGTGAGCCACCATGTGGTTGCTGGGAATTGAACTCATGACCTTTGGAAGAGCAGGCAATGCTCTTAACCACTGAGCCATCTCTCCAGCCCCTCAACCTGCTTTTTAAATTCCAGCTCTCATGACCCTGGGGAAATGTCCTTCAGGAAAAATAAGCTCACATCTATCTCCATCAGTAAAGAGCAGATGCCAGCAATTCTCACCAGTAACCGCCATTCTCAGAGGGGAAATATTTTCATGTATACAGGATCTGACACCTGGCTTGGGAAGGTCTGAACGCAGGCTTTCATCTGGTGACTGGTATATAGGAGTCTTTTTCTACTTGATAGACCAATAGTCACTCCACATTTCTCTTCTTGGCAAGGCTTACCTCAACACAATACAATTCCCAGCATTCTGCCCCCATTCCCTTGTTCTTCTTGCAATCAACCTGCTTTTTAATATTTATTTATTTATTATGTATACAATATTCTGTCTGTGTGTGTTTGCAGACCAGAAGAGGGCACCAGACCCCATTGCAGATGGTTGTGAGCCACCATGTGGTTGCTGGGAATTGAACTCATGACCTTTGGAAGAGCAGGCAATGCTCTTAACCACTGAGCCATCTCTCCAGCCCCTCAACCTGCTTTTTAAATTCCAGCTCTCAAGCCTGCTTTGAGCTTCCTTCTGCATATGCGACTTCCATGCTTAGAAACATGACAAATTTTGTTTTCTGCTAAGTTAGTGTCAGTTTGCTTTCCACATATCAAACATCAACAAAACTTCAAAGTGAAAAGAAAAAAATTCAAACTTTTCCTCACAGTCCATCCTAAGTTTGGTGCCATGGTTTGATGTATGAAACACAACTAATGATTATAAATTTTCCTTGCTACCAAAGAACTTATAACTGACTTGTGCAAACCAGGCACACACACAAAGACCCACCAAGACAAGAGAATGTTATCAGAATTGATTTTGGAGAAGTGGAAGAGTCAAGTCCCCATTGACACAGACTATAGAGAAGTCAATGATAGAAGATGTCAAGCTTCAAAGTTCCTCTATGATGTGACACAGACAGCTAGCTAGGGTACAGGTGATGAGAAAAACAAAATGCACTATATACTTATTACTAAATGTCAACCTAGGCAAGTCTGTACATTTGCTGACTGCAATTCTGAAATCAATGGCTTCTTACCTTTTGCAGATATTCAGCTGGTCCAGCTGGGCAAATTCCACTTTTAGGAGCCTCAAAAACACTTCTCAGCTCATCAAGAGCAATGGAAAAGCGTTCAATCCTGCGCCGGCCAGCCAGGGAATCCTCCTTCAGAATTTCTGGCTGGCCAGAGGCTCTGAGTTTGTCACTCTGGTCCTCAGGAACTTGGTCTTCAGGCTCCCCACTCAATACCTCTTCCCCTGTGCTGCAGGACAGACTCGGTGGCTCTGGAGGGTCAAACGCAGAGAGCCCATCTCCTTCAGGTTCAAGCAAGGTGCTTTCCTTAAGCTGGAAGAGCCGGAACCCACTACCTCCAGGGTAATTCTCACTTCTCTGGCAGTCACTGGATTCCCACTTCTGCCTCAGGAGATTCAGTGACCCCTTCTGGATGGGGAAAGCAGACGACTCCAGGTGGTCCTAAAACGGCAAAGGTTCTTTCATTATAAATGTGCCCAGACGTCAGTTGTATTCAAACACATCACTGAAGGTAGGTACTTGACTTGATGGCACAATGCCATGACAGTGAGCCACAATTCACACAGATTGAGAGGAAGAGTCAGCATAGACACAGCCAAGTGACCGTAAAGAGACAAAAATACAGCCAGGAAGACACGATTTCTTTCCTCTTCCTTTCATGCAAAATAAGCCTTGTAAGTTCATTGTTGAATAAATTCTGAGGCAAAGGGTCATTTATGAACGAGGCAATGAAGCAGAATGGGGCCATTTCCCATGTGTAACAGTATAATATTTCTTTTGAATTATTGGTGTTTTGTAAACCTATTACTTCAGAAGTAACAGACTAATAGCTTATCATTATTAATCCTTGGCTGTAAGGCAAACACTACGATAATTGCTTTGTATATGTCCCCATCTTGTTCCCCAAATTATCAGAGACGAATTAGTTACAACTATTATTAGTGTGTTGTAGGCTTGGGCTGAATAATTTGCCCAGGTCCTCAATGACCAAGTCTGAATCTGAAAAATGTATCTGTGTAATTTTAGCAACTGCTCCTGATACCATTGGGGTTTATTGCTACTTTTGTAATTTTTAAGTGTCTCATGGTGAAGCTCATTTAAACAGGACTCTGTTTCAGAGTTTTATGGTGAACAGAAGAAACTTCAGATGGAAAAAAAAAAACATATTCTTACCATAAAACACACAGGCTCTCACACACATGGAGGGAGATCAATCATGGTCAGCGAGCCTTACCAGCTACCATGAAGTTTATCACTTAAATATAAATAGCTCTGCTGCCCACCTAGATTCTGCATTGCAAACTTGAAGCTTTAAAAAATAAATTTTGCTCTTGAAGGATGTTGCATTTTCTTTTAAAATTGTCAGCAATGTGGTATACAATACCATTTAAAGTAAGTTTTGGAAGTATCTCAAGTGTCATCTAAATTAACGGCCATGTGTTTCTTCGGATGTTGGTCTCATTTGGGAAAAATACTTCATGTGTGAGACTAATGTACATATTAGATTAATACATGCGTATAGAAGAAACAAACTTTGTTTTCATTAAGTAATATATCCTCTTACTATGTAAAAAGGCTGATAATAGTTTATGTTTTGCTTTCCTCCATTTGTAATAAAGTTTGTGAGGTACTGAGTAGATTTAATGGTGACCCTGGCACCACTGTATAGTTTGGCCTTACAGCAGACAGATGCCCATTTCCAAGATGGGGTTCAGCAACATTGTGACCTTAAAAAAGCTTCAATGGATAAGAGAAACGAATGCCTTAAAGTTATGTGACTCATCTCTATTTGGTCAGCCTTCTCCTAGCCCTCGTAGTAGCTCCTACTCTCCTCAGCCTGTGGTGAACACTGCTCTACACTCAGTTTCTGCCCGGTCAGCATCATGATTGATCATCTCTTTCTAAGGTTTAGTACATAGTACATTACCATAGATAATTATGATGCACTGAATATTAAGAATAAATGATTCTACATGTTTTCATCACAACAAAGTAATAAACATTCAAAGATATGGCCATGCATAATTTGAATGTTATGAAATATGTACATGACACATCACACAGTAGCTCTAGAATGGGTATTACTTTATATATATAGTAATTAACCCTCACTTCCAGCAAACTGTCTTAGTGTATATTATAGCCCTCAACGGAGTTACTAATTTCTGCCATTAACTCTAACTCTATTTTTTTGGTAAAACATTATTTTAATTACTAAAATATTTACAGTGCTTATGAGCCCCTAGCCTGCAATACTTGGAAAAAGAGAAGAGACTTTTAAAGGGACAGATTCTTAGACTAAAACATATTGGAATTTTTGGCTCCAAAAAGTATTACTAATTAATACGTTTTTGTTAGTCACTACTGAATGTCTGAATGAAACAGAGGCACCACACAAGACCTGAAAATCTGTTTTAGAAACTAACTAGCAAATGGCAAGACTTATACCAAGAAGATCTGTAATTCTGTGTCTTGCCTGTAAATAAACAAGTGATGCAAAGCAATTTATTTACATGTGGTTATTTCCTTTTCGAGACAGTGTCCCAGCTGGTAGGAATAAGCATATCTTGTCATTTAATATGATAATTATTTTGAATCCAGACTTGCACAGTTAGGAAAACAAAGCTGAAAAGAAAACAACACAAAATAAGACAACACTCCAAGAAGATGACAAACTTGTAAGCTTGAGCAGAGACCCATTTTCTTCTATAGCAAATGGGTCCCAATGATTTAGACTTATTTGATCATCTAGTTCTGGATCAAGCTGGAAGATACCTGCATTTTCCAGTCCCTCCTAGTGCACATACCTAAAGACCCGGACATTTTATGTGAATCAAGTTTAAAATGTTTAATACTGAAGAGAAGGCATGGTGCCTAGGTCCCCACAAAGCTGAGGGACAGTATGACAGTAGATTTCCCGTATTTTCTTTTATCCATCTACCACTGGTTGCTAGAAGCATCGATAAGATAGAAGCTTTAATAGAAGAACATCAGGAACATTTCACACGTGAAAAGACTACTTGCCCTGACAAAAGCCAAGACAAATTAAGAAAAGGGCAACCTAGAATAGAAAAAACAATCTTAACCATGGGCAAGTGCTTTGCAAAATGTGCAACTTACTTTCCCCACTTCCCACGACACTGAGCAGGAGTCTAAATTTTTTTCTTTTTCCTTTGCTCTTCTCATAGTCATCAGTTCAGAGAAGACATAGAGAGCAGAATATGTTTTAACCATTACTTTTCTTGAAAATGTCATGCATGTATATAAGAGATTCTGATGACTTTCCTATGCTATCTATTATCTTCCTTTTATCTCTACCAAGTTCTTCCTCACCATCCCTGTCACAGACTCATATCTTTGATTGAATTTATAACTTCTTTTGTTTATACAAGGCCACCTGTGAGCCAACTGAATAGGCACTATCCATGGGAGAACTGTAGAACCTCTAGTGGGTATATGTTTGAAGGCCATTGCTCTCCCCTTCCTGAATTTATCATTAGCAAGTAGTTCAGCAGTGAGGCCTGGGGTCCATTGATCTCCTCCTCCATCCATGTCTGACTATTAATTGGTACATATTTGTGCAGATTCAGTGCAGACCTTCTTGGTTATGAGAGGTCATGATTGCAATGGCTATGCAACCTCCAGAAGGTGGCAGCTCATAACACTTCTCTCTGGCTGCAGCTCTTATGTCCATTATAAAATAAAGGGATGATGCAGCTGTATAAAAGTGAATTTTTATAATTCAAGGTAAGCAATTGGAACTAGAGAAATTATACTGACTGGGGTAATCTGGCACAGATAAATGTTGTAGGTTTTCCTTCATCATGGATGCCACATTTTAATCTGCAACTGTATGCATTTACTTTGGAGTTTCTATAGAAACCAAGGAAGTAGAAAGTGGACAATGGGTGGGGAAGTCTTAATGCATGGAGGTATCAAAATATAGGCAATATGGAAGAAAAGAAGGGAGTTCTACAGACAGAAATGCTTAAGAATGAAGCAGGATAGTGGAGACCATGAAGAGAGGTGTTAACACAGGCAAAGAGGGAATGAATATGCCCTATGGAAGCTTACTATCTTGGAATCAAATAGAGGAATGTAATTTTTATTTTTTTCTTTTTAAAATGGATATTAAGGGACATTCTTTACATAGATGGGGAAAGTTGCCAAAGTCATGGGTAATAATAAAACAATGACTCTGCTACCAGGATTGAGATAGCTCTTTATAAGTTGCTCTTCAGACAGGCATCAGAAGCTCCCAAAACAACAAAGGCTTCTGCCATTTCTCTAGGTTACCCAGCAAACCCAGAAGGTAAACTATATTGCGGAAGTGAAGATGTACCACAGTTGCTGAATACAGAGAAATCCAGCTGGAACTGAACTGGAAATGTGGTTGATGCCTGTAGTACTCAGAGTTCTGGAAGGTGCTATGCAGGCTAGGAGACCAAAGGACATCAGCAGTCTTAAACATAAAATGCTAGGACAATGAGACCATCCTAGGAAGAGGAAAAAGGACTCTCATTTTCATTTGATAACAAATCTTCACCAAGACCTTCTGAGAAGACCCTTCTGTGTCTTCACCTGGGGTTGAGAAAATATCCCTCTGCTCCCTATTTATGCCATAGGACACTGTGCCATAACAATTACCCATGAAGCCTCCTTCTCTTAGTGCTACAAGTTGAAGACACATGGAGAATAGTAAAAAAATAACTTCTTCTTTCCAGTTATACAGAGATGATGGACAGTGGAGATACTGGACCCCCCTACGATGTCACCTAATGGCAATGGGGTACTCCTCTAGGGAATATAAGGAGCCTGGCTTTTATCCTTGTCAATTAAGAGACAAATCCTGATCCACAACTCCCTTTGCCTGAAGCTGCACAAGCTGTGATCTGAAGGTCTTTTGTCTAGACAGTCCAACTCTAACTGCATGGCTTTGTCACCAAGTGCTGACCGCATGCCCTGCTGTGCTCTACCATGGCTACTATGTTGATGCACATGTACATGGCAGATGTTCTGTTATCCCAGTTATCAACACGACATTACTTTTTTACTGTTCATCTTACTGTAGGGCATCTATTTCCTAATTGAATGCAGACTACCAGATGCTCTCATTCCATAAATCATACTTTTTCTCTAGTTTCAATAGTGGGTCACGATGACCATTGTTACCAGACTTGTCAATAATAAGTCATGATACTGCTCCCTGATAGCTGATTGTGTTCACACGTGAAATGACATTTAGAAAGTTCTTCATCACTGGTCTTTGATAGCGGAATTACAAGTACAGCAGAGGGCAGCGTGCCTCACATCGGCTCTGCGGGACACCTGTATGAAATACTGTCGTTCAAAAAACCATGGAGAAAAGAATACATGGGGAAAATTGAGCTTAAGACACTTACTATACCCACCTTTAAAACTTATAAGGTACTTGGAAAATCCTGTGAAAAGGTCTATAGAAAATAAGTGCAAGTAATTCAAAAATGTTATAAATTTATCAGGTCAGATATCTCATAAATGTATTTTTCATTGTATTCTTCTATCAGAGCTGTCTTCTATCAAAGCTATTTTGATAAATATTGATGGGATGCAAAACCCACTAATCACAAAAAATCAAGTCTCATATATATAATACATATTGATTATTATATAATACATTCTATTATATATTTTATTATAATATATAGCTTCATATTAATATTATATAATATAATTTATTGTATTATAATTATATATTTAAATATAATATATTAGGCAGAATAATATATTATATTGTATATTAAACTGATTAAATATGTTATTCATTTTACTTAGTTTTGACCTTAGCAAGATCTGATCACTATTTTATTCACCACTTTTGGGTATTTTTATTTTATTAGAACCTAAACATTGTTAAAGATAATGCTGTAAATTGTGATTTATGTATAAAACAAGAATGCTTTAATAACACTCAGAGAATTATACAAGTCAGCTGCACATATAAGATGTTACAAAAGCCATTGTTCATATACTAAAAGAAGAGAGGAAGCTATTAGGATACTGTTTTGTGAAGACAGCACAGCCAGATTCTTATAGTATCTTTTTCCTGTGAACCCTGACACATAAGAACAGTCACATAATTTCCTTCTCTTTTTACTCTGTCCTGTTGCCGGTTGTTATGAGGCCTGTGTGTCACTTTATCTAGTCAGACACATCAGCAGTGATCAAGAAGAATTAGGGGGTCACCATTATGGATTTAAATTGTCTTCATCGAGTGTCTTTACCTAGCCTTAATAAATTGAGTTATTGAGCCTGAGGATCAATCAAAGTCGACCAGTGTTGAGAGAAATTAGGGATATTTATGGATTAACAAAACTAATGTTTTTATTGTATGTGTTCTTCAGAGGATCATAATGCACAATGTTTTGACTCTAAGTAAATTAATCATACGCTTTCTTCTTTCCCACCTCTACTTCTGCTTTTCTTTTTTTTTTTTAAAAAAAGAAGTTTATTTATTTTATGTGTGTAACTGCTTGTCTGCATGTAAGCAAGTGCACAAAATACCTGATATTCTTGGAAGGCAGAAGAGGACATTGGATATCATCAAACAGTGTGAGTCTTTTATCACTTGATCTTCTAGCATTTGTTACATATGTTTCTGTTTTTAGTTCAAAATATGAACCATTTAGAGAAGCATCCCTGATTTCTCAGTGCTGTTTTAGGCCACTGTTTAATCTTTATTACACTGTAGTCTTCATTGGACAGATGATGACAATTATACTTTAACACTTGTTTAGGTGGCTATTTTATTAGTTCCCTAACGTCAAGGTCCTGAATGTAGGTATCATGCCAGCTTCTGTCTAGAAGTTTATCCTTGACTTCTAACATAGTGCTTAGAACGAAGCTGAGGCTCAGTAAATATTTAGTAAATTGATAAATACTCTATTGCTACACATTTAGATTTTACACAAATCATCAACACTATATAGACATATTTTTTCTTATGCTAGACTCAAGGTTTGGAATAAGAGTTCTCCTATAGTTAATTCAAATCCAATAGATCTTTTAGATACCTAATTAAAGGCAGTTTTAATAAGCACCTGATATAGCTTTAAGTGTTTTGGAACATAGGCCTTGGGCAGCACAGAAATGACAGTGATGGGTCACATTGATGTACAGAGATATAATCTGCCAAGATTGTGAAATACATGCGAGCTGGAATTCACATTAGGATTTCAAATACTGCATGTCATGTTGCTGTCAAGTGATTGATTGTCTTATGAGAAAGTGTAACGGGTCTGCAGAGCGAAGGTTTTTAAATAAGAAAAGAGTAGCCCAGTCTGTAAGCACATTGTCAGTGAATTAAAGACTGGATTCTTCCTGATAGTCCATACCTTATAATATATGCAAATTTAAGTATTATTTCCTTCCTCAGTTTTAGGGCTTAGCTTATTTCTAACCAAAATAATTCTGATGGTCTTGAGACCCACTGCAAAAAAACAAGGACAATAATGATTTTGTTTGTCATCTTAACATTTTGGATAGAAAACAATGCAAATTTTTTGAATAAAGAAAAATTATCAAGTAAACTTCCTGAAGTCAAATTCTACACAAGCTTTGTAGATGTTTCATACAGTTGATTTACTATGGCTTCTTCCAAGTCATGACTCATATTGTGGATTTAAGAACAGGCTTCTTTTTCACTTTTCCATTAATAGTGAGTTTCAAAGTTGAAAGCATAGGTATTTAGAAACTTCAACATATTTTAAAATCTCAGAAGTGTATGACTATCTCAAAACCATAGTGAGTGAAGTTTTAAACAGCACGGTTAATGTCAAGAATAGCAAAATCCTGAGGCTGGAGAGATGGCTTAATGATTGAGAGTCCTTGTTCCTCTTCCCCCCAGTTACTCTAATATTTATAGCATCAAATTCCAATATTCTCATTTTTCACTAAGCAGAGAATGACCACCAAATGTAACCTAAGCCGGAGAGTCAGTTTACTGTGGTCACGTCTGTCTGTTTTAAGTTACACTACTAGCAAACTCTCTGCAACCAGCAGGGGCTGCTTCCTTCCACTCCAGTGAGAAATGAATGCATTTATTCACATTGCTTCTGTGAAATGAAACCTGCGGCTGATGGCACATGATGCAGGTGTTGTTACTCTGAAAATGTGGCACTCTGCGGCCCAGTAACCTGAGCTTATATCAATGAAAAAAAATGTATATTTCAGCTTCAGGAACTTGGGAAGTGACTGCAGTGGGCACCCAGGAGACCAGCCTTGGCTGGAATTCACAGGAAGCCCCCCTCTGAGGCAGACAAGGAGAGTGCCTTGGGAGACTGTCAAACTCTGCTTCCCTCTCTGCAATAATTGAAAGTTGACTTAGAAATAAAGCATGCTGCAGTGTCTGGATTGCATGCCTCTTCTGCTTGTAGAATCATTTCAATTATGAATTAATTTATTTCTATTTTCCATGAAAGAACCAGAAATGCCTCTTTTTATCCTCATTCCTCCCTGTGGCTTCAGTGAACACCCTTCTTTCCCAACACACCTAGATCAGAGTATCTCTCAAGAAGCCCTTTAAATGTTACTCTAGTTATAGTTTTCAGATATCTAATTTAGCTTTTTTTAAAAAAAGAAAATAAAAATCCTAGTGCCTACTGCAATCAGGAAACATTTTTTTAACCAAATGAAAGATCTAACAACTAAAAAATTAATAACATCAGACTAGAATGAGGGCTCTCAATTTGTTGACCCTTTTCCTTTGGTAACTACCACCATGTATCTGCAGGAGGAAACTATTGTTGTGATCTAGTTCTAGCCTCCTTTCAAATGTGAACTGATGGTCCTAAACAGAGACAGCTTCCAAGAAAAACTGTGAGGCGCTTCAGAATTTGCAGGCTGCAGTTTCAAACTACAAAACAAAGGGTTTCTAAGAACCTGCAATGTTTATGCTGTCCTTGAGCCACACTCTCTGCCAACAGAAGCTCCAGTCTCGTCAAAGCTTAAAACAAGCAAAAGTTATGGAAATAAATCAACTTAACACCTTCCAACAAAGCTAAGGACTCAAACATTAAGCCCGTTATATTAGTGTAAGTTATTTTGTGGTGGTGGTTGTTGTTTGCTTTGCATTTTCGGTTACCAACCTTTCGGTAATTTAATTGTGATTAAGAAATATTATCAGTTTTATTTTCAAAAAGAATTCTAAAGACATCCCCTAAAAATATTGTTCAAAAAAAATTAGCTGATCATTTGAGAGAGAAAAGTTTTGTGAACTTTTGGCAGATAGTTGCCTAACATTTGCCTGCTATGAATGAGAGAGAAATGAGGAAAAAGTTTCAAAGACAGTCTCAATATTAACAAATAAATTAAATATTTAAAACTAATATTGCAAATTCGACCTGTTTTTTCCGGCTCGTCTAAGTTCAGCGAGACAGATGTTTAAGGCTTTTTCATCTACCAGCACATTCCTCACTAACTCTAAAAAGACACATGCATAATTCATACCCATGAAGGAAAAGACTCAGGAATGGAGCATCTGTTTACTTTACTTTCTTTTATCTCCTCGTTCGCATTTATCAAGGGAACTGGCTAAGGCTGCTTGCTATGACAAATCATTAAAAGAATTTATGGAGCAATATTTGTAATAAGCTTATCTTACCGCCATGTCCTTCTCTGTTAAGTTTCAGTCCAGTGACTCGGGTACCACAGTCACGTATCCATTAGAGGAAAACACAAATTTACCAGTTCTTTAACCCACTGATGTCATCTGACTAATGGACATCATAAATGATGGACATACGTCGGCAGATAGCAGTTACAAGACACCAAATCTGTCATAGTCAGCCCCGGGAGCTACATTATTTAGTGAGTCATGGAAGAGAGAAGTGCGCCCTCAACCATAACCCTGTGTGCACTGGGTGCTCAGCTTACACACTTGCCAGGGAAAGGCTGATTGAAGAAGCTTTTGTTTCTAAACTCTGCACAACAAAAACCAATCTTCAGTAAACGGACTGTCTTACAGCATCCTGAGAATTTGTCTGTAGGTCTTGGATCATTTATATTTAACAAACTAAGGTAATTGTTAAACATTCTCAGGATGATCCCCAGCAGACTGGGAACCAGAAAAGAACTTTAAATTTAGGGTAAAATTGATATCCTGATACACTGGACATATCCGTCACACTCTTGAAGCACATCTGTAGGGAAACAATTCAAGACGTGATTCCAGGGTTTTAAGTATGACTTTCCAGGTCAGTGATAAAAAGAGTAATGCTATATAGAGAGCAATGTGGAAATCTGCCTAAAGGCAAACAGCATAAATTCCAACTTTAAAGGATTTACGGTCTAGTGGGATGCCCTGTTCTTCACCGATACATGCATCATCTGAAATGTCAGCTGTAGACTTTCATGGCCTCATGCGGTATGTTTCACATTCAACAGGTTTGGAATGTAGTCCGGGAATCTGTTTTCCTTAAGCAACTTAGGTAATTCCAATGCCTAGCACCTGTAAATGCTGCAATTAAAGAAAACTACTGCCTCATTGACATAAAGATAAATGAACCGCAGAAGAGAAAATAGCATCCACTCGTTCAGAAACACATGGCTTATTTAAGACTACTGTGTTCAACCATAATTAAATGTTTTTAAACTACAGAAAAAAAATGAAGAAATGTTTGAGCAAGGGGTTTGGGAAAATGAGAACTCTGTTTCACTAGAAAGAATGGAAATTAGGGTAATTTGTCTGGACAAGAACATGGGAGAATCCTCAAATAGCTAATCATAAAACAAACTACCATATAAGCCAGAAGTCCCACTTCGTACTTCTTTTATGCAACATAAAAACTGAAGCTAAGATCTAAAATCATTTATCTATACATTTGCTTCAGCGTTGCTCATAACAGCCAGAATAACAAAATCCCAAATGTCTAATTATGGATAGGTAGATAATTTCAGACTCCCCCAATCTCTCAAATCCCAAATGTCTAATTATGGATAGGTAGATAATTTCAGACTCCCCCAATCTCTCTTTACACAGGTGTATACATGCTCGGGTCTTACCCTGTCTCTAATAGAGTACATGATGCTCACCAAGCACCCTATTTCTGAGACATGCCAAGAGTCCCAGTTTTTGTGATTTACCAATAGTTATTCACTCCTGTCTGGAATCTGCCTTATTGGTTCAGTGATAGTTTATTTAGAGTAATATTACTTCTTTTTTACATAAGTAAATTTAACGTGATCGGTGCATTTAACATAGTATCTTTACTGTTTAACAAATGAACCTCATATATAAGCAGACCTGTGTCATGCAATTAAATGAGAAGTTTATTCAGTCTTTAAATTATTTGATTTCTGAAGTCTGATTTGAGAGCTAAAATTATGGGGTATATTTGATGTGACATTTGAGAGATGACATTGAGAGATGGGTGTGATATAAAGACAACACACTAAACCTATTATTATAACTTGATCACAGTCAGAGCTTCATATCCTGATATGCTATACTACTTTGTAAGAATCTTATAAAATAAGTATAGAACAACGTATGCAACAGATTGCAGTCCAGTAATTTTAGAAAAACAAGTGTAGGGCTTGCCTTAGTGTCTTTATTGTTTCTAATCTTAGAAGATGAGACAGGTGATAGTATTAGAAATTACAGACCTGCCATCTCCACCTAGTTAAACACTTGCTGATACACAGCAATAAAAATCCAGTTTGGGAGCACCTATAAAATAAGGGTAGCAGATAAAATTTCTTTGGCATCATGACAAATAACATCAGCCAAATCAACTTAATTTCCATCTTTGGTAGAGTAACAACAGCAGGAGCCCCAGGGAACTTTTTAGACAAATATACGTCCTGACTCTGTCATGAGGTAGAGGTAATTCCACACATGGCAGGAATAAAATGCACTTTCTAAGGCATTTTAACCTTTTTATGTATTTCTATTAATAACTGTTTTTAATATGCCTGCAAATAGGCTCAAGCAGAAAGTTGGAGAGGTAAGGAGGCCTACTAGATATTAAGATGACAGTGCCATATATTAAGTTGAGACAGAACTGATTTTGTGATGATTTTCTTATGAAAATATGTTATTGTGAAAACCAGTTCCTCGGCAGCAGCAATGCCTTGCAAACATCATGCTTCTCTACTTAATCTTATTCTTGTCTGTGTTAAGTTACAGAAGTTAAGTCAGAGAATCACAGTGGGGAAAGATATGAGAAACTATAATGTCTATAAACTATATGCTGCAATGGTTCCATTGCTACAGTACTGTGGAGGCCGGGAGACCCTGAAAATAGAGGAGGCGCATGTAATTTAATCAGATATGCCATCTACTTAATGAATCAGTCCAGCTGGGTATCATTTCTAGTGCTGACCCTAAATGCTTCTTCCCACAAGAAGAGTTCACGCTCCTCTCATCTATAAAGAAACACCTGGGACATATGAATGGCAAAAACAGCTCGCTCAACGTGAAATAGTCACAATTTTAAAGAAGTGTAAGTAGTTCCTAAGCAAGAAGTCAAAACATGAAGTACCATTTAAATGTCAAACACCTTAGTAAAAGGGAAGTACTAATTTTAAAGTATACGTTGAAGAACTGTACTATGTATGAGAGTGTTTGGAAAAAGTTAGAAGGCACTAAATAAGTGTTTTGTCACCTGTCACAGACACTTTGTGTTCCTTAGAATAGGAAGCAGGTAAAGAAAGCAATTTCAGAAAAGAGGAGGTAGTATACGGAAGACAGAAATGGAGTAATTCTCTACACAGGGGCCAAGAGAAATGCTTTTACTCTTGATGTTAATGCTGACTAATTTATATTTGCTGGATTTAGGAGTTGGGCTCCTTATTTTCATTTGCTGAATTTAGCAGTTGGGCTCCTTATTTTTATTTGCTGAATTTAGGAGTTCTTGCTCACTTATTGGCTAGGAAATATTGGCTAAGTCAAATCTAAATAAAGGTAATCCTCTTTATTTAGAGTTGCATTAAATACTTCACTCATGTGACTGCTATTATACATAGTTGATCTAGGGAAACGCCTTAGGAAGAAGTTTAACCATCAAATGTACAGAATCATATCATTAAATTTTTAGCTACATAAAGAAGCTGGAAAAAAAAATCCCCCACTAGTAAATTAACAGAACACCTGAAAACTCTTGAACAACAACAACAAAAGCAAACTCATTCAAGAGGACTAGATGGCAGCAAATAATCAAACTGAGAGCTGAAAGCAACAAAATAGAAACAAAGAAAACAATGCAAAGAATCAATGATACAAAGATTTGGTTCCTCAGGAAAATCAACAAAATTAGCAAATCTTTATCCAAAGTAACCAAAAGGCAGAGAGAAAATATCCAAATTAACAAAATCAGAAATGAAAAGGGGTATATAACAACAGACACAGAGGAAATCCAGATAATTGTCAGGTTATACTTTGAAAACCTGTACTCTGCAAAATTGGAAGACTCAAGTTCAAATGGATCAAAGACCTCAACAAATATCCATCCACACTGAACTTCATAAAAGAGAAAGCTGGAGGTACATTTCAATGCATTGGCACAGGAGACCCCTTCCTAAAAGGTGGTCTAAATATAACTAGCAGTTATAGGTCTATTTAATTTGCTTATCTGGTTTTGATTTAATTTTGTAAGTGATATTTATCCAGAAAATTGTCAATTGCCTTTAATTTTTCCAAATAGATGATAAGTGGACTGAGAAAGAAATCAGAGAAGCATCACCCTTCACCATAGCCACAAACAACATAAAATATATTGGAGTAACATTAATCCAACAAGTAGGAGACCTGTATGAGAAGAACTTTAAATCTTCGAAGAGAGAAATTGAAGAAGACACCAGAAAATGGAACAATCTCCCATGCTCTTGGGTAGGTAGAATTAACATAGTAAAAATGGCAATCTCCAGATTCAATGTAATGCCCAGCAAAATCCCAGCAAAATTCTTCACAGACCTCGAAAGAATGGTACTCAACTTCATGTGGAAAAGCAAAAACACCCAGGATACCTAAACAATCCTGTACAATAAAGGAACTTCTAGAAGCATCACAATCCCTGACTTCAAACTCTACTAAGAGTTACAGTACTGAAAACAGCCTGGTATTGGTATAAAAACAGACAGGAGGACCAATGGAATCAAATTGAAGACCCAGATATCAATCCACACACCTACAAATACCTGATTTTCACAAAGAAGCAAAATCTATAAAATGGAAAAAAGAAAGCATATTCAACAAGGAGTGCTGGTATAACTGGATATCAACATATAGAAGAATTAAAAGAGCCAGTATGTTTAATGTCCACTGTAAAACAAATCATACCACATGCAAACTCCTTTATACTTTATCCATTATGAATCTCATGCTTCAGTGACCTAAGATTTCTCAGGATGTTTTGGAAACTGTAAGTTACCAACTTCCATGTTCAGAGATTTTGGGTCTGTAACTATAGAAAGATATTTTTTATATATCTATAGTAGAAGTCATGCTTCTCAACGAGACTCTTATTGGAAGTAGAACTATCACGGAACTAATTAAGAACAAATGCAGTTAGAGCACAATCATGCTGGTTCTTGTTCTTGATCTCCCAGCATTCAGAATTATAGAAAGGAAAAGTGCATCATTTAAGGTACCAGGCTTTAATAATTTTGGTGTGATAGGGCTGAGCTAAAATAATCTTTACAAATATCCTTTCAGGGAAAGATATCATGGTACCATTTTGCAAGTGAAAATATGGGGTTACAATGCAAACTGGTGATTCTTTATTGTAATTCAAATAATACTTGACCCATAAAAACAGAACACATTTCTATGAGCTAGAAGCAGGGTCAACTAGGGAAGCTTGAGAAGAATGTATTTGATCACGTATTGTGTAATAGATTTACAAATCTGTTAGTATCAAAACCTTTACTTTGAAGGGTTTGTCAGTAGTACTCCTTTTGTATATAAGTCTAAGTGAACGCCATAAGATGAAATCTTTGTGGGGTAACTCTTTAGCCAAATGAAATGCTCATATTTAGTATGACTCTTCACTCCCTAAAACAGTAGGCTAAATTGCAAAAATGATCTTTTCAGCATATTCTTCATATCTAAAATAGAATGAAACCTCACTAATACTCTGTCCCATTTTATGGCTCATCATAAACTAATAAATCCGTCAATCTAAGACCTAATGGCAGGAATGTTGTTCATCTTCTACTATTTCTAGTCAAAGTCAAAAAAATGAACACAATTACTTGCTTGTACTCCATTTAGCCTTATTTGTTTTGGTGAGTGTCCCACAAAGAGTACATAATAAAGGCTTCATTGAAAGCCTGTGGAGTCAAGAGGTAGTGGAAACTTTAAGAGGGGCAACAAATTGAGAGAAGGTTGCCTTCCTGGGTGTATGCCTCTAAAGCTGATGTTGCAAGATTCTTTTCTGGATGCCAGGATGATCATCCTGACATCATACAGTGTGATCTAACAGGTTCAAAGCGATAGGACCAAGTGACTTTGGATATGTGATCCAAATTAAACCCCTGGGAGTGGTGTGTGTGTGTGTGTGTGTGTGTGTGTGTGTGTGTGTGTGTGTGTAATCATTTATGAATGCATGTATTCATGTGAATGTGTGGAAGAATTCATACACATGCGTAGAGAATTGTGGAGGCCAGAGGTCAACATCAGGTTTTTTTTTTTTTCCCTCAATTCTCCTTATTTTTTGAGAAAGGATCTAACTTGGAAACTGGAGCTCTCTGGTTGTGTAGTCAGGTTGGCCTTTTGGTCTTTTCTTCTACCTCCCCAGAACTGTGATTACAAGCATTAACTGCCACACCCAGGGTTTTACAACAATGCTGAGGATAGGAAATCAAATGTTCATACTTCTGAGGAAAAGCTTTAGGGATAGAGTCATCTCCCAAGCCTCATGCTTCCCCCTTCAAATTAGTCTCTTGCACACATTGATTTTTAGTACAGGAAAGCTGAATAACAGGACCCTTTATGATTTAGATTAGTGCCATAGCATATGACTGTGTAGAGTCTCAAAATGTCACAACGACCTCTGTTTTTAATCACATGAAAAATTTGCAGACCTTATGCTCATAAAAGTCATCATCCTTAATTTTTTTATTTCTTTCCTTTGCCTAGAACTATGAAAAGTGTTATGATCTCAACTAATTTTCTTATCTTGATAACCCTTCAAGAATAATTTATAGATTGCCATGGACTTGAATTGTTCATATTTATTACTAAGCAATGCAAAGTGTATCTGCTTAATAAGATACACTAGCATATAGTCCTGATATAATAAACAGGGCAGTCTATCCTAATATCCTATCAACTCTTTGGAGAAGAATCTTTAAGGTTTATATGGCTTATCTTTGCACATAAATTATAATATTCTAACCATATTTTTAATGGTCTGGTTAGTGTGTGTGTGTGTCTGTCTGTCTGTCTGTCCCTGTCTGTGTATGTGTGTGTGAACATATACTTGTGGGTATGCAGGCATTTATGGATATATGCAGGCCAAAAGTCAACCTCAGATATAGTTCCTTGTGAGTTGTCCATCTTGGTTTTTGAGACAGGGTCTATCGCTGACCTGGTGCCTATAGCTTGTATGCTAGGCTGGCTGGCCAGGGAGCCTGGGAATCTGCTGGTCCTTCTTCCTCGGTG
The DNA here is from genome assembly GCF_037038515.1 of Microtus pennsylvanicus. NCBI lineage: Eukaryota > Metazoa > Chordata > Mammalia > Rodentia > Cricetidae > Microtus > Microtus pennsylvanicus. Next base: position 15,058,764 of record NC_134587.1, read on the forward strand.
GTGGAATTACAAGCCTGTCACCACACACACTTTTGACATGTGTTCTGGGGACTGAATATGTTCAAGAGAGACAATTTACTGACTGGGCTATCTCTTCAACTCCCCTTTCTCTTCCTTTAATTTTAATTTTATTTTATTTGGGGAGTGGGAGGAGATTCACTAAATTGATCCTGGTCAACTAAATATTAGCTCACCGTTACCTTAAACTCAAAATTCGCTGGCCCTTGGACACCTAAGAAAATGGATTACAGCTAGGGTATGAGCAACCCAGGCTTGAAGCTATCTTTTTCTTTGCTGACCAATATTCTATATGTTTTTGCTCTGAGAAGTCTGTCCTTGGTAGACTGTGCATGTAGCCATATTACCTTGTATAAGTTAAATAGTTAATCACTATTAGATAGTCATCCATGCTCTCTATGTACTGCGCCAGTTCTGTCAATAATACATGCTTAATGTGAGAATGTGTAGTTTAAAAAGGATAATATGTTCGTCAGTATTGCTATAGGATAGGGTCATTTCAGGTTCCCTATCCTCAGCTGCCCAAGGAGCTAACTGGGGACATCACCTTGGGCTCCTGGGAGCCACTCTAGGTTCAAGTCTCTTGCCAAACCTAAGGTGGCTCCCTTAACTAAGAATTGTGCTTCTGTGCTCCCCTATCCAACCTTCCTATATCCCAATCATCCTGTTTCCCCAAGGTCCCCCCATCCTCCCCTTCTCATTTTTCTCTCCCCATCTCCCCTTACCCCCATCCCACCCCACCCCAAGATCCCAATTTTCTCTCCGGCAATTTTGTCTACTTCCCATAGGCAAGAGGATAACTATATGTTTTTCCTTGGGTTCACCTTCTTATTTAGCTTTTTTAGGTTCACCAATTGTAGACTCCGTGACCCTTATTTATGGTTAAAAACCAATTACGAGTGAGTACATCCCCTGTTCATCTTTTTTGGGTCTGGGTTACCTCACTCAGGATAGTGTTTTCTATTTCCATCCATTTGCATGCAAAATTCGAGAAGTCATTATTTTTTACCGCAGCATAGTACTCTAATGTGTATATATTCCACACTTTCTTCATCCATTCTTCCATTGAAGGACATCTAGGTTGTTTCCAGGTTCTGGCTATTACAAATAATACTGCTATGAACATAGTTGAACAAATGCTTTTGTCATATGATAGGGCATCTCTTGGGTATATTCCCAAGAGTGGTATTGCTGGGTCTAGGGGTAGGTTAATCCCGAATTTCCTGAGAAACTGAAACACTGATTTCCAAAGTGGTTGCACAAGATTGCATTCCCACCAGCAATGGATGAGGGTACCCCTTCCTCCACAGCCTCTCCAGCAAAGGCTATCTTTGGAGTTTTTGATTTTAGCCATTCTGACAGGTGTAAGATGTTATCTCAAAGTTGTTTTGATTTGCATTTCCCTGATTGCTAAGGAGGTTGAGCATGACCTTAAGTGTCTTTTGGCCATTTGAACTTCTTCTGTTGAGAATTCTCTGTTCAGCTCAGTGCCCCATTTTTTAATTGGGTTAATTAGCATTTTAAAGTCTAGTTTCCTGAGTTCTCTATATATTTTGGAGACATATCATCATAGAACCTTCATCTGGTGATGGATGGAGATAGAGACAGAGACCCACACTGGAGCACTGGACTGAGCTCCCAAGGTCTCAATGAGGAGCAGAAGGAGGGAGAACATGAACAAGGAAGTCAGGATCACGAGGGGTGCACCCACCCACTGAGACAGTGGGGCTGATCTATTGGGAGCTCACCAAGGCCAGCTGGACTATGACTGAAAAAGCATGGGATAAAACTGGACTCTCTGAATATGGCGAGCAATGAGGGCTGATGAGAAGCCAAGGATAATGGCACGGGGTTTTGATCCTACTTCATGTTCTGGCTTTGTGGGAGCCTAGCCAGTTTGGATGCTCACCTTCCTAGACGTGGACGGAGTGGGGAGGACCTTGGACTTTTCACAGGGCAGGGAACCCTGACTGCTCTTTGGACTGGAGAGGGAGGGGGAGAGGAGTGGGGGGAGGGGAAGAAGGGTGGGAGGAGGGGGAGGGAAGTGGGAGGCTGCGAGGAGGGGGAAACTATTTTTTTCCTTTTCTCAATAAAAAAAAAAAGGATAATATGGATTCAGCCCTGACTAGTCACATTCCCCCAAACCCCACAGGCTATTCTTCCGTCCACTGTCTGTGCTCCATATTTGCATATAAATTCCTCATTCTTTAGTTATTCTGGGATACAGAACAAATTTCAGCAAGGCATACTATGTTTCAGCCCTATTTTCTAAGGGAGCACATTTTCCACCAGATTCCCCTTTTCAGCGCCAAATTTGTTATTAAATTCTGAAATATGTAGAAATCTGAGTCCAAAGCACATAGTATTTTGCCTCTTGAAATGAGGGACTGAAGGAGTTATTTGGCATTTAGGAGTCATTGAAGAGAAACAGTGTTGGCGAAGCTACAATCGCATTTAAAAGTATTTTTAGAGAATTTATGCTTCTATAAAATTAGTCTCATTAAAGTAATCATACTTTCATAAATTTTGTTTTTAACTTGCTCTATAAGAACAAATGGCAATAGCAAAATAAACATTTCTGTAAAAACAAGCATTGATCTCTCTCGAAAGGCTTGCAGATGTTTAATTTCTATGTGATTTGGAGAAATAGAAGTGAAAATCTCAGTGAGATATTGTCTACACCTGATAGACTGGCTATTGTATAAAACATGAAAGCTAACTAGTGTTGAGGGTTTGGAGAAAAGGGAAGAAATTATCTTTTTTAACAAAATAATATTGATTCTTTGTGGATTTTACATCGTGTAACTCAATCTCACTTACCTACCTGTCCCCTTGCATGTGCCCTTGCAACACCCCACCCCCACAAAAAACAATACCAAATTTAAAAGAAAAACCAAAAGCCAACCAAACAAACAAATAAGCAAAAGAAACAAAACAAAACAAAAATGAAGAAGGAAACGGGAGGGGAAGAAGAGTCTTGTCCTGGAGCTGTAGGGTGGTCTGTTTGAGACACAGTTCACCCTTTAGTCATTACTTCTTTCCCTGCAGGTGATCATTGCCACAGTCGTTGATGTGGCTCCAGGCCTCTGATTTCAGCTGAACCACCTATAATGGCCCCTCACTGGGGTTCCTCTTGGATATTCTGTTGTTGGCCCTCATGATATGAGTGAGAGGGACCCGGATCTGAGGGTCCCACTCCTTGCTCTAGAGTGCATTGGGTGAGCAAGCCAAGGTAGTGCTGAAGTAGTGCTAGGGAGTGAAAATAAGGAAAAGCTAGCAACCTGACCTACCACTTACCACGCAGGCCCAGAACCAGGGCTATGAGTTAGCCCACCCCAACATCCAAATCATATATGAACTGTTGGAGCACTTGAAGGGGAGTAACCCACAAATCCAAAATAATAGGCTTTCTGTGACACAGGGCAAGAACAGAATATAGACCAGAGCTTCTCAGCCTGTGGGTCCAATGACCCTTTTACGGGGGTCCTGTATCAGGTATGCATATTACGATTCATAACACTACCAAAATTACAGGTATGAAGTAGCAATGAAATAATTCTATGGTTGGGATCACCACATCATGAGGAACTGTTTTAAAAAGTCACAACATTAGGAAGGTTGAGAACCATTGCTCGAGAGTTTCCTCTAAAAATTAAGAATAAGCCAAGTGGTGGTGGTGCAAGCTTTTAATTTCAACACTCAGGAGGCAGAGACTGGGGTATCTCCATGAGTTCATGGCCAGCTTGGTCTACGGAGTTAGTGACAGGACAGCCAGGACTACACAGAGAAACCTTGTCTCAAGAAACTATAAAAAAAATTATGAACGGAACTATTGTGTGATCCAGTGAACCCAGTACTGGGCATATTCTCAGAGGTATGGGCATCAGTTTGTTGTAGGAATATTTCCATTTCTATGCTTAATACTTACAAATTATAAGAGAAGGAAACAATCTGTATCAAGGGCTGAAAGTATTAAAAACTGTGATACATAAATATTGTCGAGTAACACTGAGCCTTGGAAAGACATACTATGATTTGTTAAACATGAACAAGCACTGGAGAATATATGTTATGTGAAATAGTATAGGCACCCCCATAGAGACAAATACTATATTATTTACATGATAACCTACAAATTCAAACTCAGCAGAAGTAATAAAATGATAGTGGTTAGGTGAATATGGGTATAGGGACTAGAGGAAGGGAGCACGTTAGGGGAAGGATAACTTAGAGGGAAATTCTGGTATTTTTTTATACAGCATTATATATGGTTTTTTGAGACAGAGTTTCTCTGTGTAGCTTTGAACCTTGTCCTGGAACTCACTCTATAGACGAGGCTAGCCTTGAACTCACACAGATCTGCCTGCCTCTGCATTCTAAGTGGTGGAATTAAAGACATGTGCCCAACCACCCAGCTTAATTTATATTTTAAATTTAAAAGAGTTTAAGGAGAGAGTGAGATGGTTCAACTGGCAAAGGTGTCTGCTGAGTTTGATCCCAAGATTCACATTTTAGAAGGAGAGAAGTAATTTCCCAAGATTTCCTACGACCTCCGTATATTTGTTGTGGCACTCCCACATCTCCCTCCACACAAAGTAACTAAATAAAAAGAATAACAGAAATCCAAAATTCAACGAGCCTCTAGATCTTCTCACCACAAATAAATGATAAATATTGAAATGGTTAAATGTGTTAATGACTCTGTTTGGATTATATAACTGTGTATCTGTTTTCACTGAACCCCATACAAACATATAATTTATCAATTGCCAATAAAATAAAAGTACCTAAACATAATCATATTAAAGAAATAAAAGACCCATAATGTATAAATTATAACGTTTTATTATCTAAAACAATATTTTTTGTATTTTATTTCTTTCTTGATAGGTGCTTAACTCCCTCCCTCCTAACTTATTTTATGTCATAACTTGCCAAGTCATTAAGCTTTGCTGAATTTATGTCCATCTGCTCTTCTATTTTTGCTCTGGTAGAGGAAAGAAAAAAACTGCATTAAATAAACTGCATGTTGATTCATTTTGTACCTTACTAGAGACTGGCAGTTTCACAATTAAAATGAAATTGTTATCTTGGTAGATGGAAGGGTGGTCAATGGCCCATCACTCCATCTTCTGTTCACTCTTGAAGACTGAAATGAACCTCAGTACAGATGCATGATTTGTTCAATCACAGAAGGAGAAAGTTTGGGGTATTATGATTTTTTCTCTAGTAGCATGACAAAGAAAGGTGCAGGGGAAAAAAATGAAAGGAAACAGAAGTACAAAGGATTAGAGAGATGAATAAAACACTCCTTCTTATGTTCTTTCTGGATTTTTAAATCAAGCTTAACAGCTCTCGTGGGAAAATAAAATGCAAAAATCTTGGGAGACACAGCAACAGTTAGCACTAGCACACTAGCAGTAATTGTTGCCTAAAGGAGACTAGGAAATGCATAAATTATTTAGGTTTCCAAAGCATATGTAATAAAAAAAACTAAAGCAGCAATAATAATTCTTTGGCTCACAATAGGAATTGACTGGTGTTTATTTCCAACAGAGAGAAGAACTAGTTTATCAGAAATGGTGCTGGGTACAGATGACAGGGATGGGGGCAGAATATAATATATGATGTGAGTAAAAACTAGTCAAAATCTGAGTGCCACTCAGGGGACATCTCCCTCCGAGGTACTGGCTAGTGAGTCACCCAAAACAACACAGACTCTTGGCATTATTCGTGGGGGCAAACCAGAGCAGATAGTCATATTTCTCTTGCTCGTTTTGTGATCAATGGCCCAAAGAAATCAACCTCATAGTACCCAGGACACTCTTACCTTACATAGTACCACAGTTGCATACACACAGCTTGGTAAGAAAAATGACTTTCAGTAGTCTTACCCTATATCCTTTGATACCATCTGTCATAGCAAGGTTGCTCATTGGTATAATGATGGCTTGATAGTCCATGGGTAGCTGATGGTTTTCTCATTAAACATGAGGCCTGTTCTACAAGAGAAACTGTGTGCCTAGTACTGCCAGTCTGGCCTAGGGATGCCATAGGCTCAGGTTGGGTTGGGACACTTATTGTTCTGCAAAATTATCATGATGCCAAACTGTCTTCTAAATGTTTATATTCATGCCCACATGTCTCTACTGTTCTCAACTTCAGTAAGAGAAGCTTCTTTTACAGTGGGTGGCAGTCACTGCAGAGACATCTAAATGAACATAGTGGCAAGTATAAATAACTATGAGTGCTCAGCTGTTTTTGCATTATTTATATTCACATCTCCTCATCCAAGGATCTGGAGGCATCTCAGAAGAGCTGGAGAATGGGGTGGGATGGGGCTGGGAAGTCCCAAATTCTGGAAATGGCATGGATTTGGCACACCGAATGCTTGCAGGTATTCGTGCATGATCTGCACAGGATTAAGTTTGTCAAAATCTAAGCAACAGAGAGAGAGAGGACCCTGAAGCCCAACCCTTAGAAAAGATATTGGTAGTTGATGGTTTCTAAGAAAGGAGGATTCACTATTTGTTGGAGATGTGGTCCCTGTTAGGTTGACCATGCTGCACTGTATAGCTCCACATCCATGCACAAACGAATAGAAATAATTAAATACAAGGTGGTATTAATAACAATAAAAAGAGGATGTGCTGTTTGGAGTGTAACTGAATGAGGGTCACTAGGAAAAGTTGGAGGGTGGTGGTCGTTATGAATATGACAAAAACATTGTATTAGCATATGAAATGTTCAAATAAAATATTAACAAAAAAGGTGGATGCTTCCTGAGGGGGTGTGTATTTAAGTTCATGCAAACATAGAAATCTCAAGATTTTGTCACTTAGATTGATGAAATTGAGAGAACCACACACACATTTATTCTATTTCTTTTAGCCCATCTTCCTGCTCTTTAGTCTTTGAAATTCCATGCACCTGTGCACATCTACACTGCGAAATGAGAACTCTAGATAGACATCTCGTCATGGTGAGTGACATCCACCAGGGAGTGACACCCATCATGCTTTTCTTGACTTTTAATCCATCTTTTCACAATCTATACCAGTCTGCTAACCCCTGACACCCCCTCCACTGTGTTTGTGTGTAAGCCAGAAGGCAACTTTAATTGCAGTTTCTCAGGTGCTTTATAATCTGACATGCAAATCCCTATATAAAATAACATTTATATTTTCTGAGACGTAGGATCTGGACATCATATGGAATTTCGTCCTATACTGACATGAAAAACATTTTTGTGTGTGTGTGTCTTGCAGGCTGTGATCCATGGAGGATATGCAGGACTGTTTGTGTGAAATAACTCCCCACAGACAAAATCAAACCTGAACAGAATATGCAAACTAAGCAAATCTACATTCCAGCTCCAACATAAAAATATGAAATCTCTGGCTATGAGAAACAGCTAGCAAAAGTCTTCTCTACCACCATCAAGGAAAGGGACCTGAAATACCATTTGTCAACCAGTCAACTGTTAAAATTTACTCCACCATTAGTCCATGGGTACTTTCATATCATTTTGTAGAATGGAGTGTGCAAAATTCAAGACACTTAGACAAAAGTCAGTATATAATTGCTTTCAGTATAATTATGTCCTCGGGCAGTAATTTTATAAAGCCTTCTTTCTTTCAATTGGTAATATCATTCCTTTCTTTCTCTATAACGTACTATATGTAAATGCTCTTATTTACACCAGTCAACTCAAGGCAATAGATCTTCAGTGAAAGATAAAGCTGTGTCCTTACTTTGCCCAAACACTCATTTTCAAAGAAAAATAAAAAGTTGCATGTGTTGAAAATGCACCATGAATGAAGAACCACTCAGTGAAATCCCTACCTCCTTATTCATTCCTAGAGAACACTGTTTAATCAGTCTTTGTGTCCAGAACTCAACCAATGACTGGTATTTACAAATAGCACATGGTGTTTGTGGTCACTTTCCTGGCTTTAATTTACACAATCATTTTATTACTGTCCAAAATGGTTTTGTATGTATCTGAACTGTCTGAAAGATCTCCAGAATTAAAGAACCAACTGAGGGATATACATACACACATACAGTAGATGTACATGTGTTTACCTACATATATGAGCCTTTTCATGTCAGTATAAATATAAATACAATTTAATAATGCTTAATGTTTTAACAAACAAAGCATGGTATTTCATTTTATATCTTGAGTCTCATACTTATTTTCACAACATAAGAAGGCATAGATTGAGTAAATAAAGAATAGTAAGAAGATCTATACCAAAGACATTGGGCTTCCAGAATTTATACTATAGAAAAAATATTTTATTTAATAGTTGGTCTGAGTTTGATAGCTTGGAAAATTAGATATATACCATATTTTGGAATGCAAGACAATAAATACGGTGATGATTAAGTTTTATCAATTTGGGCTAGTCTCCACTATGAGGTTATGGGAAAACAGCAGTCATAAAATTGCTGTGTAGTTATTTTGGAGTTAAGATTAACTTTTAAAAAGAGCAAGTGAATCCCAGTGTTCTATATAGTGTGGGGAAGCCACAGCCAGCTGGTTCGAGATCTTAATAAAGAACTGGATCACCTGGGAAAGAACTAGCCTTTTGATAGATGTTTCAGCCTGCCTGGTACCGTAGCTGTTCAGTCCCAAAGAAATACACAGAGGTCTACATTAATATAAACTGGTTGGCTTCTTAATAACTCTTACATCTTAAATTAGCCCACAATTCTTGTCTGTGTTAGCCACGTGGCTTGGTACCTTTTATCAGTGAAGCATTCTCGTCTTGCTTCCTCTGTGTCTGGGAGATCACTGTAGTCTGAGACTTTCCTCTTCCCAGAATTCTCCTGTTCTAGTCACCCTGCCTATACTTCCTGCCAGACTACGGGCCAATCAGCATTTTATTAAACCAATACAAGTGCCGAATCTTTATAGGGTACAAGACCATTGTCCCACAGCACTCCCCCCTTTTTCAAAACAAGAACTCTGAATCTAATCTCCTTTGTTTAGATTTTTTCCAGACCATTATCCATAACAACTTGTAAACAACACTATTAACAAAGATAAACATCCATAATCCATTTTTTTTGAAATGTGGGTGTAGTTTTCTAGGCTACTTCATGCTGATTGGGGTGCCAATAATCTTATGGGGACCTAAAGAAAATTTAGGATATGGTCAAGTCCTGACTGGAATATTCTGTGAAGCTTGATCATTTCAGCCAGAAGTTTGAGCTGTTCTGGATATAGAACTCAGAGAAAACTCCAACAGAGATCCTCTGAAATGTTGGATTATCTGGGCCATCTGCTCCTATCAGAGATTTCTCAGGGAGTCTTCCTTGATCAAACCTGATTTTTCTTAACCCAAAATGAATCACACCCTCTCATTTTTTTTTTTGTGGAAACAAAAGCAAAACCTCTTCACCAACATAACTTTTGACTTAAATTTTGAAGGCAAAGCATTTTCAAAATGTACTGGAATAAGCCAGTAGCATTTATAATAAAATGTCTTTTAGTACATGTTGCTCCTTCCTCAGTTGTCAAACAATTCAAAGAAAACACAATAACATACAGTATCCAGATTCTCTTTGTAGTTTCCATCTTTTTATGGCTTTATTTTAAACTCTATTTTTTTATTTTTATTTTTTGATTTTTTGAGACAAGGTTTTTCTGTGTATCTTTGGCTGTTCTAGAACTCACTCTGTAGAACAGGCTGCCCTTGAAATCAAAGAGATCCACCTGCCTCTGTCTCCTAAGTTCTGAGATTAAAAGTGTGTGCCACCACACCAAATTACTCTCTCCTTTTTTCTGTTTTTAAGGACTTTATTCTTTTTTTTCCTCTACCAAGCCTACATACATTTTTAATGTTTAACACTGTAAGCCATTTAGAGATTTTTCATCTGAAACTATCTGTACTGTATATCTCTCTTTCTGACCACATGTGTCTTATTTGCTAAGCATTATGGCTAGTATTAAAGCTATCACTTTAATGGCTGAATACACTCCATTCCTTAGCTTTCACAGCAGATGTACTGGTAGGAGCCATGTTTATTGTCACAACTCTATGGAGTTTCAAAGTTCCGCCTCTACCAAGAAGCATACTGCTGGCTATTTATAAACACCATTTAAGTGTTTGGTGGTGGAGCTTCTTAAAAGAGATGCAAGATTTTTGAAGCTAAAGCTGAGTCAGAAAGCCTCTTTTAAATGAGATGCACTTGCCTCCTGCAAACAGAGTCCACCTGAGAAAATGCTGCTACTGAGAAGTAGTGCTTAACTTTGTTCTTTTGTGTCTAGAGTTACTTCCCAAGCTATCTCAGTTTTCATGTGCATATTGTTGCCCACATTGGTGCCCTACAATGGACACTGGTGCAGGACAATTGTCTATATTCTGTCATTTATGTTTTAAATAAATCCTGATTGGCCAGTAGCCAGGCAGTAGAGGAGGGTCAATGAGAACAGGAGAATTCTGGGAAGAAGGAAGAAGCAAGATGTGACTACACTGCTGAAAAGCGTACTGAGCCATGTGGCTAACACAGATAAGAATAATGGGCTAATATAAGTTATAAGAGTTAATAAGAAGCCTGAGCTAATGGACCAATCAGTTTATGATTAATGTAGACCTCTGTGTGAATTCTTTGAGACTTAAAAATTTTGGGAACTGGGCAGGACAGAAATTCAGTCAACAGGGCACCAGATGATGGTGGAAGTTATAAAATAATCCCACACTAGCTCAGAACTGAGTATAATAAAGGGTTATTTATTTAAGGGTAGACTCAGAGATCACAGTCTTCACAAACAGGAAACAGAAACCGAATCCAGAAGCCAGGAGAGAAAGTGTATGCTTTATGTCATCATTTATAGTATAAAAGGCCACACCCAAGTGGACTGGTATGTTAAAGGCTGCAGGCCCAAGGAATTCTTACAGCACTAGCTCCTAGATTCCTTTTACATGAAAACAACTTCAACCCTTTCTTGACTGTCCAGTCCACCAATTTCAGAGTTAACAATTACACATATGTTAGCTGGTGTCCTAAAGCAATCCCTCTCACTTCATTGTTTGCATTCTGATGTCTACCTTCCCTGTCTTCTCTGCCTCTGATTCTGCAAATGTCCTCTCATATGGAGGTGTATGGTTGCTTTGACCCTGTTAGACAACCCAAGAGAATCTCTCTAGCTCAATAGTCTAAACACAGTGACATCTTTGAAGTTCCCTGTGTTGTTTAAGTTGTTTAGTGTTAGGCTATAAGATTAAATCATGGCCATCTTTGAGAGGATATTTAGTCTATACTTCATCTATACAGCTGATTTAAAAGAAGTCAGTCTGACCATTTATATTTTATTTCAATTAATGATAACCTGCTTTATATCTATTTCCTCAAGTGTGATGTAGCCCTATTCTATTTTTCTCTATATTTAACTTATTCTTTTACCTGATAAAGATTTTATTTGTTGATTTGTCCTTCCATTTACTAGAGAAACAAATAACAAGGAAACAAGTTCACATTTTGAATTTGAATTTGATGATCATCTTTGAAATTATAATATAGATATTTAATTTTTATTAGAATATTTTTAATTTTTGAATTGTACAAAAAAGAAAATTGTTGTTATATATTTTACCCACAATTGTATATGCCATTCAAATTCTTATTACAATAGTATATTTTACAAATATGTTTCTCTGAGTGCTGTTAAGTGAATTCATTTATTTTATCTTTTGAAAAGTCATTTATTTAATTTTATTATATGTGCTTATTGTAAGAGTATCAGATACCCTGAAACTGAAGTTACAGACAGTTGTGAGCTATCATGTGGTTTCTGGGAATTGAAACCAGGTCCTTTGGAAGAACAGTCAGTTCTCTTAACCACTGAGCTATCTCTCAAGCCCCAGTCATTTTATCTTAATTGTGGTTGTTCTGTGAACCCAATTTTTTAAAGATTATCTTTTTTATAATACCATGCTTTTTTTAATGTCATGTTTCTTGAGTTCTTTGTATATTTTGGAGATCAACCCTCTGTCTGATGTGTGGTTGGTGAAGATTTTCTCCCATTATGTAGGCTGCCATTTTGACTTGTTGACCATGGTCCTTTGCTTTATAGAAGCTTCTCAGTTTTAGGAGGTCCATGTTGTTTTTTTTTTTTTTTGCTTTCAGTGTCTGTATTACTGGAGTTATATTTAGTAAGTGGTCTAATTCAATAAAAAAATGGGGTACACACTGAAACAGACAGCTTTCAACCAACAAATCTCAAATATCTGAAAGACACTTAAGGAATTGCTCTACCTCAAGACCCAGCAATACCACTTTGGGGTTTATACCCAAAGGATGTTCAACCATACCACAAAGGCATGTGTTCAACTATGTACATAGAAGCATTATTTATAATAACCATAACCTGGAAACAACTTAGATGCCCCTCAAGTGAAGAATAGGTAAGTAAAATGTGCAACATTTTTACAATGGTGTTCTGCACAGCAGTAAAAAATAATGACATTTTGAAATTTGCAGGCAAATGGATGGGTAATGTAAGATGTCCTTCTGTATATGTGTTGCTTTTATCCGTTAATAAATAAAGCTTTTGCCGGATGGTGGTGGTGCACTCCTTTAATCCCAGCACTCGGGAGGCAGAAGTAGGCGGATCTCTGTGAGTTTGAGGCCAGCCTGGTCTAGAAGAGGTAATTCCAGGACAGGAACCAAAAAGCTACGGAGAAACCCTGCCTAGAAAATCAAAATAAATAACTAACTAAATAAATAAATAACTAAATAATAAATTAGCAGAGTAAAGCCAGGAAGGAATCCTGAACAGAGATATATAGAGAGAGTAGACAGAGTCAGGTAGACAGCATGTAGCTGCCCAAGAAGCAAGACATGAGGTAAGAAACCATGTGCCTCCTGATCAAATACAAATTAATAGAAATGAGTTAATTTAAGATGTAAGAGCTAGCTAGGAATATGCCTTAGCCATTGGCCAAGCAATGTTATAATTAATATAGTTTCTATATGATTATTTAGGTCTGGATATTGGGAAACAAAAGTGCAGTTCCCGTTTACAGATAAGGCTAGAAAAAAAAACCATATTGAGTGAGGCAACCCAGACCCAGAAAGACAAAGATAATATGTACTCACTTATAAGTGGACTTTAGACATAAAGCAAAGAAAAACTAGCCCAAAGTTCACAATCCCAGTGAACCTAAACAACAAAGAGGACCCTAAGAGAGACATACATGGATCTACAAAGGAAGGAGAAAAAGACAAGATCTCCTGAGTAAATTGGGAGCATGAGGGTCACAGGAGAGGGGAAAAGGGGAAAGAAGAGAAAGAGGGGGAAGTGTAGAAAAATTAATAGCTCTATAAAAACAAAAAATCATGCTCTTTCCCTTTAGATTTCCTTTCATGTTTTGATTCATAATGTATGGTAAGACAAAGTACAATGAAATATGAAATGATCCAGTAATTAAAAACACTAAATGATAATACTAAAAAAATGATATACTTTAGTCAAACAAATTTACCTCTCCTTTTAGAAAAAAAAATCAACAAGTCATAGGGTCATCAACTTTTTCTTCCTTTTCTTTTCTTTCTTTCTTTTTGTTTAGATTTGTATGCAAACCTACAAAACAGTGACCAATACAAACCTTTGACATTGTAATCCTTTTTGTTCCTCCTGAAAAGATGTTAGCTATCACTATAAACCCTGCTTTGGGCATACTAGGGTATCCTAGGCCTACGTGTAACTACATAGATTTATATTGCTCAAAATTGCTTTGTATCCTTTGATAATGGTATTAAAAGTCACAGTCTAAAAGCTGGATATGGTCACTTCTTGCTTGCTGACTGTGATGGTTAATTTTAGTCATTATTTTGACACAGCCTAGAGTCACTTGGGAAGAAATTCTGAAGGAAGGATATTAAAGATTAGGTTGGACTATGTGCAAGTCATTAGGGGGTTGTCTTGTCTGATAGTCATAGAGAGAAAACCTAGTTCATTTTGGTTGCACTGTTTCTTAGGCAGGGATTCTTGAACAATGCAAGGTAGGGAAAAAGCTAGTTGAGAACAAGCAAGTGTATATTTATTCTCTCTTTAATCTTGTATCCATGAGATGTGAATAGCGACTTGGATTTCTGCCTCAACATTCCCTAAATGATAGCTTGTAACTTGGCATTTCCTTCATATCCTTTACCAATATTCTCTCCTGAAATTATTGGTTTTAATCATGGCATCCATTATGTCTCCATTTATTTAGAAATTGTGCTCAATCATTGTATCTTTCTAGTGTAAACAAACACTTCAGAAAGTTATTCAGTGTTATGATTTTTATAGTTTTCAAATGAACCCTTTATTTTTGCAATCAAGTCTTTTATGTTTCTATTTACTTCCACCTTCCATTCTTGACAAGTATTCTTGATGTCCTAAGACCCAAACACATTTTGGGATTCAATATAAATTGTGCATGTGTTTCTACGAGCCATAGCATTCCTTGTTTCCTTTATTATTAAAAGTTTATTTTTATTCATATGTATGTGTGTGTTTCTGTACATGTTATCTGTATGTCTGTATGTGCGTGTCCTGGGAATCCAGAAGAGAGCATTGAATCCTCCTGGAAACACAGTTATAGTTATAGGTAGTTGTGAGCTGCCATCCACGGGTACTAGGAACCAAAGACTAGTTCTCTGGATGGGCAGCAAGTTCTCTTAACCACTGAGTTACATCTCCAGCACCATAATTGCTTCTTTTAAAGGAATAAATATTTTATGGTCCAAATTAAGTTGATGTCACATGTAATATGGAATATACTTCCTAAATAAAACCCTAGAAGCACAGACACTGAGAGAAACAATTAATAAATGAAACCTTCTGAAACTGAGAAGCTTTCGTAAAGCAAAAGACACGGTAAACAAGACAACCCCCCCACCCCCCCGCAGGGATGTCAGTAGAATATATTGACTTGCAATATTGAAATGTTAGGCTTTGGTGTCAGTTAGAATGAAAGACCCAGTTTTCTTCAAGGAACTGGGAGTTTCACCATGCTCCAGTGAGGACATAAGCAACACAAATTGGATTTGGTATATTTTTTTTTCTTCTTTGCTCAGGGGAGACATCACAGTGTTGGGCAATGGACCTTGGAGAAATGGAAAGGGAGTGTTATCAGGGTGCATTATGGAAATTTACAAATAAAGAGCAAAAATACTATGTTAAAAAAACCTATGTAAGCTACGGGAGACAAATAGGGAATCTGGGATGTTGATATAAATAATGTTTATGTTCTCTCTGTGTCATTCATTGATGTCCAATATACAAGCATAAGAAGAATTACCCACGTAATGTTCTATCCCATAATAACATAATAACATTTTACTTATATCTGTGTAGTCTGTCTTCTATTGTACATTGACATGTACATGCTATGTGCCAGCATAGGAAACATATTTATTGGAGAAATATCTTGTATCTTTGAGCTTTTCCTTAATTGGTGATGTTAATCTCCTGACACGGCCGGTTGAGCCATGAGTAGCTATTAAACCCAGAGGAAAATAACCCGTGATCTGATCTGAATTAATCAGATTCTCGTTTGAGGACCTGAACAATGATGAGCAGAAATCTAATAATTGTGAGCTGAGGTAATGGTTGATCATTAGAATAAGGATTCCTGAGCCCCTGCAGCTGAGCTCTTAACAGAGCATTGATTTCCTGTCCCAGTTAAATGCAGATGTTGTGTTTTTTTCTTAAATTGAAATTGTTATATTAAGTCCTGTTATTGTGGAATAAGTTGAGGAGGTTTTTATTGTCTACAAAAAAGAAATAATATTTAGATTCTATCCTAGTATTATGGAATTGATCATTTTTACTTAAATTTCAAAATAATGATATCTATAAATACTAAAAACTTTTGTTTTCTATATTTGATTTATCCTTTAAGGAGACTCTTATCTACTCTTCCATATGTATCTTAAAATTTTCAGTAATGAGATAAATCCTACAAAATATACATATAAGTAAATACTATACTACAAAATCCTGAAGGAAATTCCAAAATTTTCCTTCTAAACCCCAAAGTGCTCAGAATAGGAAGCTAATTATACAGCTGAGTGTTTAATGATTTTTCCCCTGTTTGGAATTATGTTCCTAAAGATATTTATGGCCTCCTAAGCATGTAAAACGTCAGACCTTTTCTTGAGACATGAGCAGAGCCCTGCTGTTAGAATCAGATAATGCTCAAAATGACATGGGACTGAGTTTTGAACATGTGTTGATGGTTATTGTAGGGAAGCCCTGCGAATATCAAGAACATTTACTTTTAGTTTTTGATTTCCTTGTGATCAATACAAAAATTTAGGTGAACTTTTTTCTATATCAAATTTGTATATTTGTTATATAAACAGTACTGAAATGTTAAAGGCTAACCTGGAGAATCCAGTTTAGGAATTGTGTGCTGCCTGTCTTTACATTTTAATGTCTAATTAAAATACTAACCTTGGACATTAATAATTTAGAAAATTATACATGATTAATCCAAAGGTTTTTTTTATTCTATGAGGTATACTTTACTTAACAGAAAAACTTGACGGACAGAGTGAAGTTACTCAACAATATATTAGGAATACGTTCACATGGAAAATAAGAAATGAAACCTGACTTCAAGGATTTTACAATCACACACACACACATTCATATATATTTTAAATACAGAATAATCTGTGAATAACATGTACAGATTTTAATTGACATGCATTAACACAGTGGCAGCTTGTTTCCCCATGCTTGGAGACTTGAGGTCATTCATCATGTGTTCTATGTTTATATATTAAATGTACAGTTTTTTAAAATCATGTTAATCCCATGAGTTACAGATTAAACACTGGAAAAGCTTTTAAAGTCTCCAGATCTTAGATCAGGTCCCTGCGTGTGCTTTCTTCTGGGCCACATCTATTTCCACATTTCCTTTAGAAGGAGACATTGCCCACGTGACTTAGGATTTCAGATCCACCTCCAGTCTTCTCTGTTTCCTTATTGTTCAATATTCCTTCCATCTGAAAATTTTCTTCTAAAGCTTTTTAGTTAATTTGACTCCCTTTATCCTTTCATGTAAAGGTCCCATTCCTCATTTGACTTTCTTCAATCTTGTACTGACCCCGCATTTCTATTGTGAAATGTCTTTTTATTTGTAGTCAATACATCTGCCCCAAGAAACTACTTATTGCATTGTCAAGTCTGACAGGAGTTTTTGACATAGTTTTCTTTCAATGCAATGGAAATCTATTGTTCAGAAGGGCTTGTAGAGTTAAAAATGACAAATTTGAAACATCTAGCCAAATGTCACCTCTCTAAGTGTTTTTCAAATTTTAGTTGCTAATGCAGTGTGTATAGTGGAAAGAGAGTGGCATTCTGTATTTCTTTTTCTTTTTTAAATATTCTTTTTACTTTAAAACAATATTTTTTCATTTTACATACCAATTCCAGTTCTCACTCTCTCCCCTTCCCATCTTTCCCCAACCCCCATCCACTCCTCAGAGAGGGTAATGCTTCCCATGAGAAGTCAGCAAAGTCTGACACACCACTTTGAGGCAGGATCAATGCTCATGCCCATATATCTAGGGTTGAGCAAGGTATCCCTCCAAAGAGAATGGGCTTCAAAGAGCCAGTTCAAGCACTAGGGATAAATCCTGGTCCCACTGCCAGTGGCCCCACAGATTGCTCCAGCCATACAACTGTCACCCACATTCAGAGGGCCTGGTTTGGTTCTATGCAGGTTTCCTGCTGTCAGTTGCGAGTCAGTGAGCTCCCACTAGTTCAGGTCAGCTGTTTCTGTGGTTATCCCCATCATGGTCTTGACCCCTTTGCTCTAATTATCATTCTCCCTCTCTTCAACTGGACTCTGGGAGCTTGTCCAAGTGCTCTGCTGTGGATCTCTGCATCTGCCTCCATCAGTTGGTGGATGAAGGTTCTATGAGGACAACTAAGGTAGTCATCAGTCTGACTACAGAGGAAGGCAAGTATGTACTCACTCATAGATGGATGTCAGGCATAAAGCAAAGGATAACCAGCCTATAGTTCACAACCCCAGAGAAGCTAGGTAACAAGGAGTAGCCTAGGAGAGACATACATGGATTCCCCTGAGAAGGGGAAATAGACAAGATCTCTTGAGAAAATTGAGAGCATTGGAGAGAGGGAAAGGTGAAAGGGGAGGGGGAGAGAAGAAGAGTAGGAGCAAGGAGAACATGAGGAAAAATGATGGTCCAGATGGAGGAAGAACAGAGAGGGAGAGCAAGGAAAGAGAGATCTTGATTGAGAAAGTCATTATGGAGCTGGTGAGAAACCTGGCACTAGGAAAATTCCCAGGGATCCACAAGGATGACCCCAGCTAAGACCATAAACAATAGTGGAGAGGATGCCTGAACTGGCCTTCTCCTGTATTCTGTATTTCTTAAGAAGCATAGCAAAGTTTGAGGTTTTTTGTCAATAGAATAATGGTTCCCTAGTAGGATACCGAGTTGCTAGTGAAATCACTGAAACTTGAAAGCTTTTATATATAAAATGAGTTATTTGGTTAGGATTCTTTTCCCTGTTTAGTAAGTAGCAGTACTAAGAATAATTTCATCCCAGAAGGGTTGCCGTATAAAATAATCCTGTACTATGAACATACTGTGCTCCCAGGGTTCACTGCATTTCTTTCTGGCTTTGCACACATAAACTGGAATTCCTGGGTTTACCAACTTAACTTCTTCCTAGGAATTAGAAAATTGCTACAAATCATGTGTTTTCTTCTATGTCTCAAGTGCCTCTAACCACTCTAAATATTTTCTTTCAATCAGTGTGGAATTGGGTTCCAAATCCTAAATGTGTAAGAAAATGCTATATTACAACAGATTACTAAAGCCCTGTGAACTATGTAAACATACTCTCCCTTGCAAATTTAGTTTACAACTTGAGTGCTTCAAAATACCTTGTCTCGAGCTTCAAACCAACAGTCAGTTCTTCTGGTGCTCCTACTGACTTCACCACTCCATTTTGTAGCTGAAATTTCTACCTTAGATAAATCCTGTGATTACGCCTGCTATCCAAACCTCCCTTAGATTACACACTCATTTAGTGTGTTTAGTATACTCGTCCCTCTGGTTTCAGCTTTTAGTTTCTTTTCCACAATCTAATGTCTAATTTTTTTCTCCAACAAGCCTAAGCCTCTCCCTGCAGGTCCGGATAAGTTTGTACAATACATCCCAAGACTGTGTTAGTATATGTTTATTTCCAAACAGTGTTCTAAAGGGCATGAGTGAAGCTGATCTTTATTCAAACTGTTTTGCTTATTGCTTATTTCCCAGTGGATGATCTAGGAGAGCAGGAGATATGAAAATTAATTTAATTTTTTTCAAGTTTTGGGCAAATGTCGACTTAAATTATTTGCATGCCTTACACAATTTTTCTTCATGATAATTTTCCTTATCTTACAAACGGAAGTTTGATGTCTGGTCATCATCAGACCCGACCTGCTCTGTGTTTATATGTCATGCTCAGTACATGTAAATATAGATTTCCTGACCTGACAGTTGTACGCTTGCAATTCTGCCAGGTAGAAGAGGTCTAAGGGTTCATAGAGCCATACAAAGGTAATAAACAGAGATTTTTTTTAAAAAAACATTATATTCAATTCTATCACTGATATTCTATTTGATATTAGATTATAAAACCAAGAAATCAAGACATTAAATGTGGGCAAACAATGTAAGTCCTATTAGCCTAATGGTAAGCAATGGATGATCTCATTTAATTTGTGGGTAGTCTGATAGCAGAAACTCAGCAAATGAAATTAAATGCTATGCCTCATTGAATGAGCTCAGAGCTCTCCAAGAGTGGACCTAACTTCCAGAATCCAGCAAATAACAAGCTGTGCCTTTAATTGAGCTGTAATGATGAAATGGTTAGTTAGCAAAGATATTGAGAAGGATGGAAATGATCAGCCCTGAAGGAATGCAAGACTCGGCCATTGCAGCAAGGATCTCAGGGATACAAACTGGAATACAAATAGGTTAGATTTCCAGATTTTATTTTCCAATAGTTGAGTAATTCCCAACTTCAGTTCTCCTTATCTCCTGCAAAGAAGCCAGAGAATATTTTGTAAGAATCATAAGCAGATCTTTCTTCTGAAGAGGTTCATCAAGCGATGTTTAAAATTACTTTATTGTTTGGTATTTTCTACTTATCATCATCTTGGAACATTTTGCTAGTTTTTGTGAATCGGTATTGGAGACACACTGAAATGTCTGGCTTCTTCTTAACTGTTACAAAATATGTTCATACAATCCAGTCTCCAGGTGTAAAGTATAGAAAAGTTGACCCACTGTGTAGTCTTCCCCACTGCCATCGAATGCAGTCATCACAGGGCTTTTGTTTCAATGATCATATTATTAAAATTACCTAAACCTCTTCTCAGACATACTGCCTAATACCTTAAGACATAACATCAATTTAAACCTAACTATGACTGCACGGACACACTTGTGAATTTCATGAATTCACAATTAGTACTCATGGCTTAAGGCTCAAGTCAAATCAGAAGTGGCCAATAAAGAAAAAAAAACAGGTGAGAATACATCTTCTAGAACTATTTTAGGGGATGAAGAAATGGCTCACATAGTAAGAGCACTGCCTACTCTTGTAGAAGGCCAGATTTGGTTAAGAGCGTAACCATGGTGAATCACAGCCATTTGTAAGTCCAGTTCCAGGGACTCTGATGCCCTCGTCTAATGTTTATTCGCAGAGCACTTCTAGGAAACACTTACACGCATCAGGAAAAACACCATACACATAGAACAATATAAATAAATTAAATATTTGTATATCCATGTTATATAAATATAGCTAATATATATTAGTTTTGTAATTGGCATACATATGAACAAATTGTTTTATTTTCATAGATAATAAATTTTTTGCTGGTTCTCATCTTTCTTTCTCTCTCCTTCCATATTCGCAATATCTTTTGCCTTCCAGTAGTCCACTATCATATCACATGTGCTCTAACATTCTATTTCCTTTTCCCCATCTCTCCTTTAAATTTCTTTACGCTACTCATAGCCCCTTTTCTAGCTCCAAGATCTATACTCCTACAGCTGCATATATGAGAAGAGAAAGCTACCAGTCCCAGATGAGGAGAACAGGTAGTACTTACCATTCTGAGTCTAGGTTTACCTAAATGTATTAACATGAAGATAGACAATTTCTATTCTCTTTATGACTGAATAAAGATTATATATATATATATGTACCACATTTTCATTACATGTTCATATGGATATCTGACGTATTCCACTTTTTTCTTATGTAAACATAGGGGCAATAAACATTAATGTGTATCTCTTTAGTAGAATATAATATCCGTGAAGCATATGACTTGGAGTGCTATAATGTAGAAGATAGTTCTGTGTTTAATGTTTCCAGAAGTTATTGTAGAGCAAAGGAAAGTATCAGAGTAAACAGACAGCCTATAGAGTAAGACAATGTCTATCAAATATATTTAAGACAGAAGTTAATATCTAAAGTATATGAAGTGCTGAAAATTTAGTTATACAACCCTCCTAAGCAGTCAATGGATAAATGGGCCAATTAACCGAACAGATAGCTCACATAAGAAGAAACATTAATGGCCAATAAATATAAGTGTTCAACATCCTCAGCCATCATGGAAAGGCAAAGCAAAACTACTTTGAGTTTCCATCAGCTTCACATTAGTCATAATGGATGCAAAGGACCTCAAACTCTGGTGAGGTTGTGGGTAAAGAAAAACCCCATTCATTGCTGATAGGAGTGTGAACGTTACAGCTACTCTGGAACATCCTCCTAAATGGCTGACCACTATGTTAGCTGATGACATTAACACTTTCCCCTAGAAAGAAAGTTTAGATTTAGGAGTTAAATGACAATTGATTCTGAAGTGTAATCAGATGCCTTAATTAACTGCAAAGAATCTTGTTAAATTATATGATAAACTTGAAAGACTTTGAATTAACTTGTCTAGGCTGATCATGGTCTACTTAAGGCTTTTGTGGTTAGCTAGCTGTGTACAACATGTAAAGAGATGGATCGCTGTCGTAAAACTCTATTCAAACAGATTAAGTGTTAACAGATAAGGAGGATTGGTATAGAGTTTGAAGTAATTTTCAAAAAGAATTTGAAACCAGGTTAAGATGTGCATCAGGCAGCAGTGGTAGAGAAACCCCTAGTGGCAGCACAGTTAAAGTCAAATATGCCTTTTATACTTTGAACAGATTTAGTTTCAGTTGATGAGAATCAGAAATGCATATATCCATGTGAGCATATTTTATCAATGTACAGGTTATCTCATTTCCACCACTCCGGAAAATCTCCGCAGTGTCCTTTCTCAGTTAACATTCTCATAGGCAGCATCTGTTAATCTTGTGATAACAGATTATTTTATATTACTTGAACTTTATAAAAATGCAATAGTAAGAACATCTTTTTGTTTTGTTTTGTTTTTCGAGACAGGGTTTCTCTGTGGCTTTGGAGCCTGTCCTGGAACTAGTTCTTGTAGACCAGGCTGGTCTCGAACTCACAGAGATCCTCCTGCCTCTGCCTCCCGAGTGCTGGGATTAAAGGCATGCGCCACCATCGCCTGGCTCTAGTAAGAACATCTTGTTTTGTTTCTCTCACTTATTTGTAAGATGATTTGGCGATTCATCAGTGTAACTTTGCAGACTCATTTGTAATTGTTAGTCATTACTCTACTAACTGGCTGACAACTTACTTCTTCATTTTCATGTTAATTTTTGAGTTATTTCTGGGTTTTAATAGGTTAAAGTAAAACTATTTCACTGGGCAAAGATTTAATTGTTTCTACTATCCTGCCTACAGAGTACTGTTAATTTAGAATATTACTGAGTGCTTGATTTAAAAAAAATATTGAAATATTCCATAAAGCACTTTTATTTTTACCAGTGTACCTGGCATGTTTGGCTATTTCTGGTGTTCACATATTCATCAAAATTTGGTACAGTCTGGGATAATTTTAATTTTAGTGAATGTAGCATACTGTCCTCTTTTGGTTTTAATTAATACTTATTCATGAGGAATAATATTGAACTACACTTATTAAGAACTTGTGACATTTTCAGATCAGGAACTCCTGGACCCTGTGTCTGAAATCTATGTTCTTTTTAACAATAAAGACATACCTTTCGCCTCTTGGGAGCAACCAAGGACAACAGCACATGCCGGTAATGTTTGGGCAGTCTCTCGGACATCTCTGACAATAAATTCAAAAGAGCTTCTCATGCCTGGTGTTGAGATTTGATTTAGATGGTCTTTGGCACTGGAGGGGGGAATTGCCAGCCCACATAGAAAAAATATCATTTAAAATATATGTGTGTATTTATACATAGTCTTCAAAGTGCTACAGGTTTTCAGAGATAGATATTTAGAAGTATAATTCTTATGACTTTTTTAGATGTCCATATTATCATTTCACTCTCTACTCCCTGATTCCATAGTCATCTCCTTTCCTTCACCCTTATTAAACACCTCTTTTTTTAAAAAAATTTTGCCCTTCAGGCAACTTGAACCCTGCTGCTCACCCCGCTCTACTGTTCCCCCACTCCATTACCCCTGCAATGGTCCCATTTTCCTTGCCTGGTTTCTGCAGTTACTCCAATGAAAAGGAACATGTGACATTTATCTTTCTGGGTGTGAGTTATCTCACTAAATATAATCTTTCTAGTTCCAGCAAATTATCTGCAAATTATAGTCAAACAGTAGTCCATAGCATATGTGTACAATAGTTTCGTTATCTATTTGTCAGTTGGAGGGCATTTAAGTTGTTTCCATTTCTTAGCTATTGTGAATACGACAGCAAAGAATATGCTGAGCTTTGAGTATATGTCAAGGAGCAGTATAGTTGGGTCACATGATAGGTTTATTTTTTTTGCTTTTTGAGAATTTTGATTTCTAGGGTGTTGGAGCAGTTGGCCATCCCACCAACCATGAGTGTTCCTTCTCCCAAACCCTCTCCAGCATTTGTTCTTAGATCTTTGGCTTGTCTTTTTGATTCTTACTAGGGTAAAATGAAGTCTTAACGTTGTTTTGGTTTTCATTTCACTAACTGCAAGAGTTGATGAACATTTTTTGAGATGTTTCATTTTCCTCCTTCAGCCAAGTTTTTGTTTTAGTTTTTTGAGAACTCTCTGTTCAGATATCAGGGTTATTGTTTGAATGGGTCATTTTGAATTTTTATTATTTGTTTTTGAGGTGTGGTGTTTGTGTGTGTGTGTGTTCTGGATACTAGTTTTATGTCAGATGTATAGCTGGCAAAGATTGTCTCTTATATTGTGGACATTCTTTTCAACCAATTGATTACCTATTTAGCTCTGTTGAAGTATTTTAATTTTATGGAGTCTTGGTTGTCCACTGTTAGTCATAATTCTTAGGTAAATGGAGTCCTGCATAGGATGTTATTCCCAAAGAAGGAAAGCAACCAACAGCAACCAAGAAAACCACCATGCTATGATATCTATGAACCACGAAACAAACAGTTTGGTGCATGAACACTGAGGGAGCAGTTGTGCCTCCCATTCCCCGGAGCTGGAGTTTTGGGAGGTTGTGAACTGCCTGATCTGGGTGCTGGAGACTTAACTCAGGTTTATGCAAGTCGAGAAAGCACTCTTAATTGTTAATCCATCTCTACAAATCCATCATTGGATCATATATAAAAGCTTGCTTTTTAGAAAATATAAACTGGGGATATGTTTTCTAGGTACACATCATTTCTTATTCTCTTAATCTTTTGTGAAGGTGGATAGTTAATTTGAACCAAGTTTTCTTTATCATTTCATTTTATAGCTTGTACTAAGTGCCTTCTCTGAAAGTGTTTGAGTATTTTAGATCACAAAGGCATTTTAGCTCTAGACCTTTATAGCCATGCTGCATCACAGAATTAATTTTCTGTGACTTAGAGCTGAGGATATGTGGCAATTTCTTCCACTCAGACTTTTCAGTAATACGCAAATGAAGAGTTACCTTGTCTATTGAAGTGCCTGGTACTATTATTGAAACCCATGTCTACATCTCTTTCTGGATCCTTCTCTCTGTAGAGTGCTTACACACCTCACTTTCTACATAAACTTTTTATATTAAAATCACAATCTGCAGTGTAA
This sequence comes from Microtus pennsylvanicus, assembly GCF_037038515.1. Lineage (NCBI taxonomy): Eukaryota > Metazoa > Chordata > Mammalia > Rodentia > Cricetidae > Microtus > Microtus pennsylvanicus. The sequence goes on from NC_134587.1 coordinate 15,083,928, forward strand.
ATCCGCCAATATCTTCTTTCATTATTGCCTTAGTTAATTTCTCTTATACTATGGTTGTTAAGATCAATAATAAGCTCTTGAAATTTTATAAAATCCTCATTGAAATTTTGATTAGAGTAGAAGAAATGAAAAAATTAAATTTACCACCCCTGCTTTGCAGCACTCTCTAGCCAACGTTTCTCTGGCTACTTGAATTGGTGTAAATTTGATGTTTTTTGCAGAGGGACCAGAACTTTTTCAAGTGTTTTTGTGGCAGGAGTCCACTCCAGTAAGAGCTCAAGAAGAAGCCGTTTATGTATCTCCTTCCTTTCTGAGAATGTCTCTCTATGCCAGATTTACTAAATTCCCAAACAAGTATTGCACGCTGGTGTCCATATTTCCAATTCTGTCATTCAGTAAGAGTTAGTGTATGATAAACAAATTACAGTACTACTACCACCTGAAGCATAATTAAGTTTAGTCTCTTTTGAGGGGCATGGTACTCACTAATTAGAATTACTTTCACTAAGAAACATGGATGCTGGAGTATGAACTAAATTTAACAGAATTTTAATGAACAGTTATTATGCAGCAGACATATTAAGTTCTTTCATATGCCATTATTTTGACAGCTTAATAATAGTCTACTTATATTACTACTCTAATAGCTAACTACGATTTCATCCATTCAGTTCTTCGCCTCTGTGTTGCTAGACTTTAATGGTGAGATAATGAATTATAACATACAAACAAATAAATACATGTACATATTCAGTTTATTGTTCATACTTTCAAATCTCTCTTTTGATAGTCCATATCAAAATAAAAGACTAGAGGATGTATGTCATCATAGCTTCCTTTAAAACTCCTATCTCCTTCCTCTAACACCTGTCATAATATCTCTTTCTACTTTTGGCCTTGCTTTCGGAAACACCAATGGTTCATGAAGGCTATGAAGCCAAATGAGGCTCATACACTACTACTACAGGATATACATTTTAATTTTTAGAATGGAAATATCAGAATATTTGGCTCATAGTGACAGAACAAACCAAGTTTTTTAATTAATTAATATATCTAGAAGTCTTAAAGTCAATTAATTCAATTAGTGTAGAAATCCAGTACTATTATCAAGAGCCCAATTTATTCTTATTTTATTTTAGCTGTACATACAAAGTATCACTAAATAGTCAGTCCTCGGTTTGGAACTCACTCTTTTGTCTAATTTGACCTCAGACTCACAGAGAAGAATTTGCCTTTGCTTCATGAGTGCTGAGGTTAAAGGTGAGTGCCACCATGCCCAGCCCCAAGCACAATTTTTAAGCTACTCTATAAAACTCAGATCTTAAATGTTCTTTGATTAACAAATAAAGGCATGGGTTTCATCTTGACATTTTCCTATATATCTAGCATATTTGGTAGTTTGTAGGTGAAGAGTTCCCATGGGCTCATATATTTTAATACCTGGTCCCTATTTGCTGGAACTGTTTGAGAAGAGTTAGGAGATGTGGTCTTGTTGGGGGAGGTGTATCATTGTGGGTGGACTTTAAGGTTTCAAAAGACTCCTGTCAATCCCAGTGTTCTCTTTGTCTGGAGTTGTGTTTCAAGATGTAAGCTTTCAGCTACCCTCCAGCATTGTACACACCTAACTGCAGCTATACTTTTGACATGATGGTCATGACCTCTAATTCTCTAAACTTGTAATAACCAAATAAACTCTTCTTTCTATAAGTTGCTTTGGTCATGGTGTCTTAAAGAAGGATGCTTAAAAGAAATCCCACACTAGCTCAGAATTGAGAAATAGTTATTTATTTATGGGTAGACTCACAAATCAGAAACCTCTGCTTAAATGGAGATCAGAAACTGAAATCTACAATGAGAACAGAGAGGCCAGAAAAGAGAGCAGATGCATACTCTACATCGGCTAATATAGTATAAGAAGCCACGCCCCAATGGGCAGGTAACTGCTGGTTGTAAGACTTCCTACAGCAGTGTTTTATAAGAGCAATAGAAAAATCACTAAGACATTATTTTGTTCTTTTTGTTGTTGCTACTGTTGTTCTCTGTTCATACCCCTTCATTTGCCCTTCCCTTCCAGTTTGACATATTACACAGTTTAGATATAAAATGGCTGCTATAACGTTTCACTAGTATGTGTGTATACACATATGAACACACACACACATATATGTCATATATATATATATATATATATATATATATATATATATATATATCACTATAGGTCTTGAGAAAAAAGAAAAAGGTACCCTGGGAAAATGGGGTCTTTCCTCTTGTTGTGTTGTATGAAAACATTTTACATAAGGGTAAGAAAATTTCTCTTTGTATCTGATGAGCTAGGACTGGATTACATGCCTATAGCCTAATGCTTTTTGGTGAAGTATTAATGATTGACTTATCCCTATCAGTTTAATTTCCCAGGTATATTGTAATTCAAACTGTGTATGCAAGCCAGGTTTAATTGTACCAAACACCTATGATCTCAGCAACTATGGAGGCTGAAGCAGGAAGATGGCTGGAATTTAGCTGCTTAAAAGGCACATTTCAGAATGAGAGGGCGTAAAGAAGGAAGAACAGGCATTCTTCTGGTAAGTGTAGAGATGACAGTTGGCAGGGTGACCACAGTGTATGAGAAGCCGAGTACATTCTGAATTTCCTTGTTTACTCTGCAGAAACACTGTGCTGTGCCACTGGCTGATGGAGGAAGGTCATTGGTTAAGTAATAAAGAAACTGCTTGGCCTCATAGGTTAAAACATAGATAGGCAGAGTAAACAGAACAGAATGCTGGGAGAAAGAAGCTGAGTCAAGGAGTCGCCATGATTCTCCCACTCCAGGCAGACACAGGTTAAGATCATTCCTGGTAAGCCAGCTCGTGGGCTACACAGATTAATAGAAATGGGTTAGGTCAATATGTAAGAGCTAGCCAATAAGAAACTGAAACTAATGGGTCAGGCAGTGTTTAAAAGAATACAGTTTCCGTGTAATTATTTCGGGTAAAGCTAGCTGTGCGGGCGGCCTGGTGCCGGGGACGCAGCCCTGCTGCCCTTATTTCAGCAACTGGCCATTGAGAATTCCAGTTTACTTTTGGAGTCTTCTTTCCATGTCTGCTGAGCAATGCTTACTGTGATTTACTGTTTTATAGTTATTCTCCCTTTAAATTACTTTATTCTCAATCATGCTTCTTTTTGACAAAGATGATCATCCAAATTAAGATAGGGAGGACAGGGTGCTGAGCTCTATTGTAGACAGAAGTTTCTTTCCTGCCTGGTCCTGCAGTCATTCAGTTCCAAAGAAACACAGAGGCTTATATTAATTATAAACTGTTTGGCCTATTAGCTCAGACTTCTTATTAACTAGCTCTTACAACTTGTCTATATTAGTCACATGGCTTGGTACCTTTTCTCAGTGAGGCATTCTAATCTTCCTTCCTCTGCATTTGGCTGGTGACTGCGTCTCTGCCTTCCTCTTCCCAGATTTCTCCTTGTCTGGTTGCCCCACCTATATTTCCTGACTGACTCCTGGCCAATCAGCATTTTATTAAACTAATATGAATGACAAACCTTTACAGTGTACAAGAACACTTTCCCACAGCACTCTATTCACCAGCCACATTGGCATCAGTACTGAGCCCTTTTCTCTTCCCCATCTGTGTGCATCTGAGTCCTTCTGTATGTACATCAGATTGCTTTCCTTCTCACAAGGCTTCTCAGTCCTGTATCAGAGAGGACTGATTTTACCCAGGTCACCACTGTGAGTGTATATATGGCTTGTGGGATGATATCTACCTACATCTCCTCTTCTGTTTCTATATATTTGTGTCTTCTCATTAAGTACACTGCGCACAGGTACAGCTTGGTCCCTTATTGAAGTTAGGAAGAACAAAGTAAGTAGGAAAAAGCGAAGCTTTTCTTTCTACTCCTTGGTTTTCTAACATCAATTATGTTTAATTTCCCCCCACCCCAAAAAACACATTAATTTGTAAAATGCAAGATAGAAAAAAAAATAGCATGAAAAACAATTTAGAATCTCAGTTCCAGGTAGTCAATTCTGCTTTTAAGCTCCAAGAGTAAATTACCCTGCTCAAATAATGGGGCTCAGGAGCGATAGCTTATTATTAAGTCTGATTTCTGTCTTTTATTTGTCCTTTTGCACAGATAAGAATGAATGTTGAGTGTCCCATTTGAAATAGCTTTAAACGACTAAAATGTCTACAGAATTTAATATCTTACTCCTCTTGATCTTTTGTGACGATCCCATGCCCAGAACTTTAGCCATTCTAAATGCTGATGACTAGGAAATGGTGCCGCCCAGCTTAATGGTTCCTTGTGAGTGCTGTCCAATCACAAAGCCTCCTTACTTATCCATTAAGTAAGTCTGCTCATCCTATATACACTTTACTTACACGGTACAAATTAATTACTTCACCTTTTTTAGGATTTTATTACTATTATTATTGTTTTTAATTATTTTTGTGTGTGCCTAGTTATTCAATCAGAGGTATATGTGACTCCAAAACACAGAGGTGTCTCATCGTTTGGAGCTGAAGTCACAGGCAGTTGTGAGTCACCTTCTTTGGGTACTGGGAGCTGAACAACCCTCTTGCAAGGGCAGTACGTGGGCTGATGCTGTTGAGAGTCAATATTTAGCACTAAGTAGAGTCATATATTATCTGTGTAGTTTTAACATCTAAGTGCATTTTGACAAAGGTTGCAGGGATGTTGATATCTGCAGTGGCAATGAAGAATGCTCCTCCTGCCTCCTATTCCAAAGCACTATGGTTACAGTTGTATGACAACATGCTTGGTTTATGCAGGGTGAAGGACGGAATTTAGGTTTCCTACACATAGGGAAATCACTCTACCCACTTAATCATATCCCAGCTACTACCATATATTTTTTTCTATGGCAGTCTTTGATTTGTTCATGAAGACATTATCTTTTCTTCTTATCGTCATCCTAATGAGTACATTTCTCCACTGTAAATTTGGTTATTTGAATCTCATGTTAGACTGCACATTCTCTAGAAGGGATGAGACACTATTTACTTGGGACACAGATATCTGCAGAGTGGCTGACAAAGGCAGGACATGAGCATAGCTCTCGACTGTATGAAAAGGCAAACATGAGCTGCTTCATCTGCTTTCCCTCCTCCTTTACAGTTTCTGCATCACCCAAACATGCAGAGATTCCTTCCTCTTTAATATGCTGAGATTCTCATACCCATTTCAAACACAGTTTAGGGAAATTACCTTACAGACAAATTTGCAACCTGTTTGAAAACTGGGAGAAAAAAAAAAGAAGTAGGAGAAAAAGTGAAAGGACAGAGGAATATTTCCTTGCTCTCTCATGTTCTTTATGTTGTGATGAAGGAACTGAGCTCTGAGAACAGCGATGATGCTGATACTCATGCCCTCTGCTCCATTAGCCTGCTCTGTCTCAGCTCATCTGGAGCCAAACTCATTTCCCACGAGCCTGCTGGAGCCTCCCCTTTCACCTTCCATGGCGGGTCAGGGCACCTCATCACACATTAATCTCTTTTATGCCTTGAAGAATCCTCACATATTGAGGTCCACCTTTTCTTACTTTACAGTTTTCATTGACACTGACTTGTGTTAAAATTGATGTGCTTTCCTGGAAATTAAGGGATAAAGAATGGCTCATCAACTCTATTCTAAAATTATTACATTTCTCTTAGAACTGACACCAGTAAACCTTTTATCTTCTTGAATTACCTTATACAATGAACTTAAAGTGCAAGCAAATTCTCAATCTTGATGCTGGTAAATACTTGTGGTAATAATTATTTGTGTATGCATGTGTGTGTGGTATTCAAGTTCATGGGGGCTCAAATGGGTAGGATGTTCATGCGAATATCCACACTTAGAGACTCATGGTTAATGTTGGGTGTCTTCCTCACTATACATTATTCATAGAACCAGTGTCTCTAACTTGAACAAAGAACTAGCCAACTGGGCTAGGTAGTCTGGGTAGGCAGCTTGTCCCAAGGATCCCCTGAATCTGCCTTTTAAGTGAGCGCTTGAGTATAAGTGGGCTACTATACGCTCCCACAATTAAGTGAATTTGGGATGTGGACTCAAGTCTTTATGGTTGAGAAGTCATGTGAAAGCTTTGTTCCTTTTTATTCCAGGTGTGATTATGAACTTTGGAAATTTATTGGAACCTGTGCTGGAACCAAAGGACAAAGAAAAGTAGTTTGAAGAAAACTGAAAGTATCAAAATTCTTTCTCTTAGAAAATAAAATTTAAATCAGTTCTACTAAGAATACTTAGAATTCAATACTTAGAATTGAGTCGGAAAGAGAAATTTTCTATGCAAATTCCAAAGGTTCGAAAATCAGAAGAATAAAAGCTTAAAGTTCCCTCCTGACTATTTTCCTTTCCTTACTACAGGAGTTCGTTGTAACTGGGCCCTAACATCTTTCTTGGAAAAAAAAGTGAGAAGGCAGAACAAGGTGAAATGGATACAGAAGACTCATTTATTTAATGGGATAAAAACCTATATACCCTCCCAGCACCATGCATTCTGAGCTGTTAACATCACGAGGTTGCCCCTCGTTTGCTAATCATAATCAAAATCTGTGACAGCACAAGGAAATAATAATATAAAATTTAGAAATTTACTAGAAAATAGGAAATAATAATATAAAATTTAGAAATTTACTAGAAAATAGAAAATAAGAATATAAAATTTAGAAATTTACTAGAAAGGAGCAAAAACAATAATAGCTACCAGGTTATTTATGATGTGGGATAAATTAATTTGTGGTATGCACATGATCATGGTGTCTAAAGTTGACTCAAACATGTCAGTTGATAATATATATGGATAAAACATCCACATAAAAAGCAAGAAGTGGTGGTGCATGCCTTTAATCCCAGGACTCAGGAGACAGAGGCAGGTGGATCTCTGTGAGTTCAAGACTAAGCTGTTCTACAAGAGCTAGTTCCAGGACAGGCTCCAAAGCTACAAAGAAACCCTGTCTCAAAAACAAAAACAAGAAAAGATAACCAAGTATCCCTGTTCCAGACCTTTTTTTGTCTTAGGATCAGTTGTTAGCTAACAATACCAAAACTCTAGCTAGAACTTGAAGGAACAATCAGTGTGGAAAGCAAATGTTATCAATGTCTTTTCTCCCCAGGCTTCCCATAGGAAATCTATTTAACATTCTTTGAAACTAAGTACTGAGCCCTTTGCTAACAGAACAATAGTTTACCCAATTTGTTCTTGAAGGGACTCTCTAAGATGATCTCAGACCAATAAACTCACCAGGTCTCATTACTGAAGAGAAAGTTTTAATAACTTCAAATTCTTTCTTTGTGTTCTGGAGCCTTTTATACTGTCTTAGAAAGCACTTCGCTTGTGACCTCTGTGTACTCCTATACCAAGAATTACCGTGTAAGCGGTGAAGCCTACTTAAATAATAAATGCCACTCCATAAGGCATTGGAAGCTAGAGTCACAAGGAGACCTTAAGGAAGCAGGATAAGTAGATTACACTTCTTAGAATAACATAGCTTGGTGCTTAGCAAATGTTAGAAAATAAAGAATTTTGAAACGAGTCAAATCTGTTGAATTTGTGAAGAACTTTGCATAATCTGTGGCCTATGGTTCCGTGCTATTTTGACAATGGTTCAAAGAGAAACTCTTGGAATATAACTACTAAGAGACAAGTGCAGTGTTAAAACAAGCCACCATTGGTGTGCCAACAAGGGAGCTGGCATGGAAGCAATACTGCTTTTTGGGATTTGAAGAAAAGTTTCAGAACAGCCATCAAAGGCCCAGTCTGTGGGAAGAATTCGACAGTCCTCACAGTCTTGGTCTTGAAAGTTTTGGTAGAAGTAAAGTAAACTTAATCTTTTTTACTATGAGAAGGGAAAAGGTGAAATTGGAATGTAGGGAAACAGTTTGGTTTTGAAAGCTAAGTCATTTCCCAACATCAAGAATAGGTTGACAATACCAGAGATATTTTATATTCCACCTGTCTTAGAAAATATTTCATTTGCTGAGATAGAAACACTAAGACCAAAAGCAACTTGGAAAGGAAAGAATCTATTTGAAGATTACAGCTCCACATCATAGTCCATCATCAAATGAGTTCAGGAGAGGAACTCTAGGCAGGAACCTGAAGGCACAGACAAATGCAAAGGCCATGGTGTAGTTCTGTTTACTGGCTTGTTTCCCATGGCCTACACAGTCTAATTTCTTTTAGTACCCAGGATACAGCCCAGGTCAATATGGAAGGGATGGATATCAATAATCATCTAAAAATATCTCTCAGGCTTGCCCAGAGGACTATCTGGTTGGGAAATTTTCTCAGCTGAGATTTCCTCTTTAACTTGTTTCAAGCTGACATAAAAGCATCCATCATACCACCTTTAAAGATTAACTTACTACAGGGACTACATGGAATATTTTGACAAGTCTAGAAAATTTTACAGTTTCAGTATATGACATTTCCAGTAATACACCAGAATGAGTAGGCTATGTATACACACTTTTTCAAATATCTCTTTTCTTCCAGCATTCAGCGTGGATGGCCCACTCCAAAACCATGGCATTTAACCTAAAAGGCAACTAGCTCATGTTTCCTAGTTTTAACCATCTAAGAGGAAAGTCTCTCTGCTTCATCGAAATCTTTGCAGAAAGACAAGCAAGAATGGGAGGTGTTATAGGACTAAAGAACTGGACGAATGAATGTCTGTGTCTAGTGCACCCAAATCATTGTTGAACACCACTTTTACAAGCATATGACTACATCAGCAGAAACCACTATGAAATGATAACACAGTGAAGTTAGGAAGTGTACACGTGCAAAAGCCCCAAGGCTAATTAGCATCATCATCAGAATGAAAGCTGGGAGGTACACTTTGCTGGTATTCCGCAAACTGTTGTTCCATGTCTTTCCCCTGGGGAAAACATTCAGCTATTTTCAAACAATGTTGGTTTTCCTCATATGATACTGTACAAATCTGCATTGCCAGAAAAATGAAGTGCTTTACTGTGGTGAGCGACAAACATCCCCTGAGAGCAAACACAAAGAACATACCACAGGGAGAGAGGAAAGTTCAAATCAACAATGGGAAGTAGCCAGGGGTGTCAATTTTCTGCCTTTTCCTCCATTCTCTAGAATGCTCTGTTGCAAAGGAACCCCTTACACAAATGCTTTATGCAGGCGGTGCAAGGCCCCCAGCTAGGCGATCTGATTACCTGAGGGAATTTACAACTTTAGAGAAGTTTTAGAGAAGGAAAAAAAATAGAGTCATCAGGTCTTAAGAGAGAACCTGATTCTATACAAGCAATTAGTACCCTACCTCTAACTAGGTGGTTTCTTAAGCTAATGGGTCGTCAGGCAGAAGTGGGAAGAAATGAACCAATCTATAAACCCTGAGATGTTCTAAGCGTCTGTCCAGGCAGATTTCTCTTTCTCTAATGAAGAATGTTTCAGATGACAGGACTTGAGTGTATTCCTCAGGGCATGAATCCACCAGCAAGCAGATCTCATTACCGCATCACAAAATGTTTCTGGTATCCAATTCCTCTTTTTGTTTTAAGCTCCCGGGACTACTAAACATCCTTGCTGTCTTGCTGTGGTTCAGGTTTCTCTGGGCTTGCTGTGGTTCAGGATGCTCTGTCACCCGATGCTCTGCCCATGCCTCCTGCTCTCCCGTGACCTCCTCTAGTCACCTGATGTTGTTCAAGCCTTCTGCTCTCCCAGTGACCTCGTTAGCACTCTGCTCTCTTCAGGCTAAACCTAAAACTGTCAGAACAGAACTTTTCGTTGTTGTTGTTGTTATTTCTCTCTAGTATTACTGACCTTACTCTACTCCCCAAGTTTCTGTCATTACTATTTGGCTGTGTCAAACCCCAGGTATTCCTTATACTGTCATTCCCATGCCTCTTTAAAAAATAAGCTTTATAACATAGCTTAGCATATTTCTCACTATAGAAAGACAATTAATTTTTTTCTGAAGTTATGACCATACCAAAGTGCAGTTTTAAATTGTAATGTTTACTTTTTGAACTTAAAAAAAATCGCACTCTTCCAATTTTGGCAGTAATTATAATGTCCACTCACAAAATTGTAAGTTTTGATATGAAAATTTGATAGTAAAGTCAATTCTCTTTTGGTTTTTAGGCACAGTTAGGAGAGCTATCTGCTGACCGCTAATGGCTTCTGGTGAGCTTATATCCCTTTGTTTTGAAAACTAGTCCTGATGAAGAGAGGGAAGAAGGGTTGTAAGCACCAGAGGGATCAAGAACACCACAAGAAAACACAGGAACAACTAACTTGGCTCATAGCAACGCACAGATTCTGAATCGGCAATCAGGGAGCATGCATGGGACTGACCTAGGCCTTCTACATACATGTGACAGTTGTGTAGCTGGATCTACTTGTGGAACTCTGTACAATAGGAGCATGGACTGTCCCTGATGTTTTGACTGGTAGGAACCTGGTCTTCATACTGAATTGCCTTTCTCGGCCTTAATACAAGAGGAGGTGCTTGCTACAACTTGATATTACATGCTTTGCTGATACCCCTGGGAGGCCTGCCTTTTTCTGAAAAGAAATGGAGGAGGAATGAATTGAGAGAGATGGTGGAGGGCAGGGGTAAGGGAATGTGAGGAGAGGAGTGAGGGAGAAACTGTGGTTGGGATGTAAAATAAGTAGATAAATAATCTGGCCTGATTTTCAAATAATCATTTTAACAACTCCTAGAAACCTGTGATTTTTTTAAAGAGACAATTTCCCTGAAAATGAACTATATACTCTATCTTTTAACTTCCCTCTATCTCCACATACAGATTCTCATTTTCCTATAGAGAGTGCAAATTTTCATTAATCCTTAATGTTTGGACACCTAATTCAGCCTACCCTGTTTGTGACACAGGTGGTTTTGAAACAGTTCTTGCTTACACTCCCTCCATCTATCACATACCACATATCACAAAACAGAAACACCACTGTCCCCAGAATTACATGTGACAAAACTGAAACCAGGAGAAATTTATCTGCTAAAGAGCACACGGCAAGAATTTGGTACAAAAGCCCTGTTTAATAGTTTTGTTTTTTTTTAAATCAGATTCAATCAAAACAGTTAACGAAGACTAGTGTTAGCCATGCATTCACAGCAGACTCAAAGAAGGTGAATATTCAGGGATGAACTTAACCAATTAACATTGCAATGAGAGCTTTGGATGACTTCGGGAATAAATCGAGGAGAATGCTGAGAAATGAAAGTACCCTCCATGCTCATAGACTAGTAGAGTTAATATTTTGAAAATGACCGTTCTGCCAAAAGCTATCTACACATTCAATGCACATTCAATCCTAATCAAAATCTTCATCTCATACTTCACAGAAGGAGGAAAACCAAATCGAAAATTCATATGGAACTACAACAGACCCCAGATAGCCAAAACAATACTGAGAGAAAAGAACAATGTTGGAGTAATTACCACTCCAGATTTTAATATATGTTGCTGAGTTATAGTAATAAAAGCAGTATGGTACCGGTACAAAAATTGATAAATGGAACAATATCAAGGACCCAAACTACAGCCTCCTGATATTTGACTAAGATGCCAAGACTAAAGAAAATAAAATAACTTCAGCAATAGTACCAGAAAACATGAAATGTAGAAATTAGAGATATATCTATAAACTTGCAGAAAAACTAACCCCAAACATATCAAAATTTTCAATGTAAAATCTAAAACAAAGTATTACAAGAAGTAATTACAGGTATTACAATGGCAGTACCCTACAAGACTTAGGTGTAGGAAAAGACTTTCTGATATGGACTTTATTTGTCCAGGAATTAAGGTCAGCAATTCACAAGCGGAACCTGATACAACTAAAGTTTCTTTATAATTAAGGAAACAATCAGTGAAGGAAAGTGAAAGTCCCAATGAGAAAGTATCTCTCTCAACTACAGATCCTGACAAAGGTTTAATATCTAGAATATATAAAAGACTTAAAAAAGGAGTAAAAAATGCACACAGAAAATGGGTAATTAGACTAAACAGAAAGTTCTCAAAAGAAGAAACAAAAATGTCTAAGAAATATCCCCAAAAAGATGTTTCAACATTCACAGCAATTAGGGAAATGCAAATTGAGACAACTTTGGGATTTCATCTTACTTAAGTCAAAAAGGCAAATATCAACAAATAAAGGAAAACAAAATGATGGAGGAGATATGGGGAGAGAGAATACACATTCACTGTTTGTGGCATGACCAAGTGCTACAGTCACTCTGGCAATGGGTATGAAGAATTCTCATAAATCTAAAAATAAATCTACCGTAAGACCCGGCTCTACCACCCTTTGGCATATGGCCAAAGATACTTGCTCAGCAATGTGCTTGGTTGCTCTGATAGCTTGGGATGGAACAGACCTAAATGTCCTTCAGCTGATGAATGGATAATGAAATCATGGCACATATATACTATGTGATGATGCTCAGCTAAAAAACGCAAAATATGCAGGTAAATGAACAGAGGAGAAAATATTATAGTGAATGAGGTTACCCAGACCCAGAAACAAAAGAGCTCTAAATTGTCTCTCATTTGAAACTCCCAGGTTCAATCCTCCAAAATTATTACCAAACCTGGAGTAAGTACAGAAACCAGAAAAGTAAAATAGCACCTTGGGAGAGGTGTATGGTCAATAAAGTAAATCTATGATGGAGGATATATAAAGGAGGAAGGAGATTAAAAAAATAACTGTTAGGGTTGTAACTGAGGAGAGGTGAGGGAGGTCAATACAGGAGAGGGAGGAAGAAGGGAAAATACTATTTGTTATTTAAAAGCTACAATGGATCATATTATTTTTATTTACATTTAATCACCTATATAACACACACATATGTAACTTCAATAAAGTTATGATACTTGATAATTGGACTGATAGGTCTACCCCCAAGAACCATAGACTAAAAATAAAAAAATTTCAATACCAGGTTTGTGAAACCACTTTTTCAGCTGTTGAACCCTAGAGACTTCCAATATTGACTATTTTTTCCCTTGGATCCCTGCTAAAGGTTGCGGGTAAGCTCCTAATGCTGAAAACAACATGCAATTGGACTTTAGACTTGAGTTAGAAGATTTGAGCTGCAACTTACATGTAAGCCTCCTCCATGTAAGATCTTTCATAGTACTGGAAACTTCAATGCAAGCTGTTTAGGAAGAGAAACAATGGATAGTCTTACCCAGCTTGTGATACTTCCAAATCACAATTACCCATCCTAGCAAGATGTCCTAAAGGTCCAGTGGTGATGCTCCCAATCTTGGCGGTAGCCATTGCCTATCTAATTGGACCTAAGACCTGCTAAACAAAAGGAATATCATGCCTGGTACTGAAAACTAGTAAACATTAACAAGGCCTAATGAAGTCATGCATCTGGGAGGAGAATATACACCTATTACTTTCCAATACCAGCATATTGCCTAACCACAAACGTAATATTCATCATTATAACCACAAGTAAGTGTAGTTCTTACCCTGTGTCAAAGAACCTTCTCGTTATAAATAGAGAAAGGCACCATTAAAGAAAATCAGAACTGGTCAAAAATGCAGAGTACTATTAGTAGTAAGCATAGCCATAAGTCAAAACCTGGCTGTGGAGTTCAAAGGATAATCTTGGGGTTTGATCCTTCTCTTCCACTTTGGCTGGTAGAGACTCTCCTGTGATTTGCTAAGGTTTATGCCAGGCTAATGGGTCCAAATTCTTTAGGTGATTCTCCTGTCTCTGAGCCCGTCTGTTGTGGAGCACTTTAATTATAGATATATGCTACCATGTTCAGTTTTACTTGGAATCTTGTGAGGAGTGATCAGGGAATAGGTAGTCATGGAAGAGGTCTAATAGAAAGGGACAACCTTCCTGCATAGTAGCTAGACTATAAAGAGCTACAACATTCCCACTTTGCAGTTGGGGTGCTACTTCATTTGCCTTTGATATTCAGCTCCCATCCCCAGGCCAAGGATCAGCTTGGGTGGGTTGAGGAGATGAAGTAATAGGAGAAGCAATGAAGAAATTGAGGGAAAAGGAGGGAGGGAGGGAGGGAGGGAGAGAGAGAGAGAGAGAGAGAGAGAGAGAGAGAGAGAGAGAGAGAGAGAGAGAGATCAAAGGAGAGGAGTACCCAGAAGCACTATACAAGATAAGCCCAGAATTCACTTCTATCAACTCTGAAGATTCTATCCTTCTGGAACAGGTGATTTCTACTCTGCTTCTGCTTCAGAGAACACTCGTTTTCACCTTTTGTGAGTCTTTACTTGCTTTTTCCCAGGTAGTTAATTCTTTTTCACCTCTGGGAAGAACCCAGGAACCTGAGCAGCTGGACCATGACCCAGACCTCTGCAACATTCTGGCCAGTTTCTGCTCCCTCCTTCCTCCCACTGCCCAGGCTCCCACCATCTACCCTCCTTCCTTCTCTTTTTCCTTCAGAAAAGGGCAGGCCTCGCATGGGTATCAGCCAGCCATGGTACATCAAGTTGCAGTGATATTTGGGACCTCCTTTCCTATTAGGGCTGGACAAGGTGATGTGGTAGGCTGAGACTCTTATCTGTAAGAGCAAGCCATGTCCCCAATTCCATTGTATCTGTTTTGATATCATTTCAAAAATTTCCCTGGAATATCTGGTTATTTCTTACTTCTTTGTGAAAAAAAATATGAAGATTACCCCAATGGTTAAAGTAAAATCTTTTTTTATAATTTTAAGAAATCGTGTTGTGTCTGAAGATTTTCAAGAAGATACAATGGCCTGTGCAAGGTCCTTCATGGCTGACTTATCTCATTGTGTTCCCCTGTCCTCCCTCTTATTCATGGGACAAATGTCTCATTGGACCCCTCTTTTCTGAAAAGTCAGTGAGCTTGTGTGACCCAGGATCTTGAGCCAATTACTCTCTTTACTTTTGGGAGCTCTTCACCTATCAATCTGTCTCAATAGCTCCGTTTCTAGATCTCCATTTTTCATGGCCCCTCCCCAAATAAGCCCTTTTAATAATTTATACTTAACATCACAGCCCCCTTTATTACACCTAATGAACATATTTATTTTTTCCTATTACAAGAATCAGTAACTGTATGAGTTCTTTAATGATGTTGTGTTCCTTGAGAAGTGTGTGTATGTGTCTGTGTGTGCACACACCTGCTTTTACTCCTCTCTGCATTTTTATGATGTATATGCAGAATGCAGGGTATCCGATGAATATCATTCTTAAATCTAGTGTCTAGATAAATAAATTAATAGACAAATATGATTTAGCATCTTCTAAAGTGATTCTTGAAATAAGTAATCAACTAAATTTATGAGAGAACTGGTTATAGTTTTATTTGACAACTCTACTTGAGCCTTGTCTTTAAAAAGTGAGCACTGTCCTTAAATCTGGCTCACATGTTTAACTTCTCCATTCCCCATCTTTTTCTTGTCTTGCATCATGTTCTAAGGAACATATGAACTTGGCTTGTACTGGACTGTCATATCTGATGTGTGACTGACACATTCACCAGACCCTTATTTTGGTTTATCAGATATCACTTGTTTTTCTCACTGCTTACCTAACACCCATAATCAGGGGTTATTATGAACTCTGAATCTCATTACCTAGATACATTTTAAGTATATTGTTTCATATTAGTTAGCAAGATCTTTATTTGCCAACAATTTTGTTTTGTTGTATTATCATTATCATCATCATCATCATCATCATCATCATCATCATCATCATCATCATTATTATTATTATATGCAGAGTCTCACTCTGCAGGCTTTGCTCATCAGGAACTCAATATGTAGACTAAGATAGCCTTAAGTTCATAGATCCACTGATTCTGCTTCACAAGTACTAGGCTTGAAGGCACGTGCCACATTACCATGCCCAGTCCTTCCCAATAATTTTTGATGATTAGAAGGTAAAGAAAACACTTCCTGCAAAATTCAAAATGTCATTATTTTTTTTTTGGCTGTGTAATACTCCATTGTGTAAGTGTACCACATTTTCCTTATTCATTCTTTGGTTAAGGGGCATTTAGGTTGTTTCCAGGTTCTGGCTTGAATTTTGCAGGAAAATTGATGGAGCTAGAAGACATTATTTTGAGTGAGACCCAGACACAAAAAGACAATTATCACGTGTACTCACTCATAGGTGGTTTTTAAAAATAAAGCAGAGAAAAATCAGTCTACAAATCATAATCCCAGAAAATCTAGACAACAATGAGGACCCTAAGAGAGACATACATGGATCTCCTGAGTAAATTGGAAGCATGGGGACCTTGGGGAGGGTTAAAAGAGGGAGAGGAGAGGCAGAGAGGGAAGCAGAGAAAATGTAGAGCTCAATAAAAAATCAATAAAAAAATTTCCTAATTTCTCTTGTGTGCATTACAGGGAGGCTTTTTTTTTTAAAGAAACTTGGCATCATATTCAAGCTTACCACCTCTAAAATCTATAAAGCCATGCATTCTGAAGAGTTGATTACTATTTTATTTTTAGACTGTTCTTTTGCTGATGCGATAAGTAGATCCCAGTAGCAGGCCAAGGCCATTAAGTAAGAGGCTAAGATATATAAAAGCAACAAACATTTTAAAAGCTGCATTTTATCAGGTCTTCATAATCCATAAAAATTTAGTCTAGAAAACTGATTGAGTTGAAAGGCAGAATGTGTTTTAATAATAGCAAAGCAGGTTTTCTCTCTGATCAGAGGTGCTGTCTTTAACATGGACAGCAGAGGGAATTGTCTATCACTGTGTGGATTATGGAGATTGGAGTTAGTCAGTCGCAAAGCCAGGGAAAATCATTCATCTTGCTTAAAAATTACAGAATACATTCTTCCCTTTCAATTCATTTCAAGAAAGGAAATGTTCTGTTTAATTTTAATATATGAGTCTAGCGATCTGGTACAGAGGATCAAGGTCAATCATTCACCCAGACACCAGGTTCAACAAAAGGGGAAGATTGCCAGTGATAACAGCCCACCTGGACCAAATCCCTCCTTTCCTTTGATAGGTAATTTTTTTTATAAATCATCATGTACTTTCAGAATCTCCAGTGTGTGTGTGTGTACTTTTGAGCTGATATGATAGTCCACATCTATCTATAATATTCACAATAAAGAAGTAGAGGAAAAGGCTAACGAATTCAAATTTCAAGGTCATCTTTGGTTATGTGGAAACATTAATAACTACAGGACAATGGGATCTACATGGTCTCAGCATCAATAAAAAATCAAAAATCAGTATCCATATTTTATTAACAGTTCACAACACTCAACACAAATGTGGGGAAAAGCTGCTTATATGCCAACTATTATTCTCTCTTTCCCATAAGTTCCCAGAAGCTCATGTGCTAATGGGTTTTTTCCACAATATTGCAGTAATCTGAGGAAATAATTGTACTGGGGGTCTCAAATCTCATCAATAGACCAATACCATTTGTCTCAGTGAGAAAGAGGCATGTGCATGAATATGATGCTGGGTGGAGTACTTGGTGGGGAGAAAGACATACTCAAGAAAATAAATGGCAGGTGACAGGCAAAGGATAGATGCAAAGTTCCTTAGAAATGCATGCCGTCATAGAAATGCATGCAGTCATATAAACAATGAACTAAAATGTTTTTAAGACAGACCAAAACATCTATAAATCTGAAGTATAGATGAACCATCTGAACATTGTTACTTATTTACTAAAGGATCACAAGAGGATTAAGAGACCCATTCTCGGAGAAGAGAACCTTGTCATTGTCGTGCATAAATTGCAATCTTGTAGTAATAAGGGCGGCGGGGCTGCGTCCCCAACACCCCAGCCGCCTGCTCGGCTAGCTTATGCCCTGAAATAATTACACAGACACTGTATTCTTTTAATCACTGCTTGGCCCACTAGCTCTAGCCCTTACTGGCTAATTCTGATATCCCGATCAACCCATTTCTAATAAACTGTAGCACTGGTCTTACCGGGAAGATTCTAGCCTAAGTCCATCCTGGGTCGGAGCTTCATGCGTGCATCTTCCCTGGAGCGGGGAGCATGGCGTCTCTCTCTGAGGCGTCTGCTCCCGAGAGGAGAGCTGTCGAGTCTGAGCTCACTTCCTCTTCCTCTCAGCGTTTTGTTCTGTTTACTCCTCCTACCTATCTTCTAACCAATGAAATGAGCCAAGGCAGTTCCTTTATTAGCCAATGACCTTCCTCCATCACAACCTATTGCTGAAGAGTGCAGCATCTTTTGTTACCCTTGTCCCTTTAAGTCAACAAATGGAGCTATGCTGTATGGGAATGTCAATAATAAAAAAAGATAGCCTTGTGTTGAAATACATTTTCTTTTAAAAACACATGTAATCATGTGAAATTACTGAAGATAATAATGTGTCAATTATTGATTGTATTTCATTAAACGTGATTAGGAAAGTACGTTGGAGTTACAATTACTAACTGGAGACATCACAGATACCTTGTTTCTCAGCTCTTGTGAATGTAATCTGTTGTCTATTGAATGCTGGTGCTTGCTTCTTTGTTTCCAAATTGTCAAGTTTAGCCAAACAGTATGACTTTTTGAAATCACAAATTGAGGTGTATATATGGAAACTTTTTTATTTACTTGTTATTAATTCTAATTGACATATCAGTAAAATGCAGTTTGTGTCTTTATTAAATCAAACATTTCCTATGAAGGCATCACACGAAGTTTTATATTTTGTGACCATGCTTCATACTATGAGTGTTTAACATGGAAACATCTGTTTAAGAAATATAACACAAGAATTTAAAAGAGTTTGTACCAAATGTATTCAAATTTTACTATTAAATTCATTATACCTTTAAATGTTTACTAATAAATCTGGAGCATAAAATCAGAGCTTTATAGAAGATTCTTGCGATGCTATTCTGCTATCTCAGAAAATTGAGCAAATGAGGACATATAAAATCAGTAGTGTGTCAGGACTAAAATCTTGCATGCACCCAATGCAGCTATCCTCACACAATTTATACTTCAAAAGATAAGTAGTAGGAACAAAATACAAAATACAGCACTTAGATTCTATAATAGACTTTCCTCCTAAACAACTTAGGTGTTACTGTGTTTCATTTCCAGAATTTTTCTTTTGGGTCGGTCCTATAGTATTCTCATACAGAAAGCTTCAAATCTTGTAATAAAAAACTGAGAGAATTATAGTTTTTGTATATCCATATGCCTTTGTTCTTTATTCTGGAGCTTGTATCTAATTATTGTATGTACACTTGTGATATATTTTATGTCACTAATAAGCAGATATTAATACATTAGTATTACCATAATACAGGATACTTTCTCTTCTTTCATTCTTATATCATATCCTTTTTCTATTATGATATTCTAAAGGGAATATAATAATCCATTTAGACATCATGTCTCTATTGATTTCTTTAGGACATAAAAGGTTACACTTTCCTTGGTTTTAACAATGTGACAGCTTTAAATTGTATTGGCTGTGTGTTTTATGGAATGTTCCTCATTTATTTTTTTAAGATGTTTTTTACATGATGAAATTGAAGGAATATATTTGGACAAAAAGATAACAGAAGCAAATATTATTTTCATTACATCTTAATAAGTAAATATACAATGAATATGATCTATGGCTGTTGGTTTCAGCCTCAATCTCTTGTGTAGGCAGATACTGTCGGAACTCCTCTGAAATGTCATTATTTTCTACCCTTCTGGACTGTACCATTTGGAAGAAGCCACTATGTATAGCTAACACATTCATGTTCTCCCTTTCTCAGCACACTGTAGACATATAAATTAATTTGACTCTACCTTTGCAGTTATTAATGCACATTTATTTTGGACTAGCTTATAATTTAACAATATTTTCTTTCTTGAGTTGATCTACCTCTTTTTAATGTTTTTAATTTTTTGAAAATTTCTACCTGCATGGTATTTAAATCATTTCCATCACTTTCTCCTACTCCAACTTCTTCCATATCCTTCACAAGTTCATGATATTTTTCTGTAATAACTTTGTTTATACACACAGACAGACACATGTACATCAATATTGTGGATTTCCAGTGATTTACTCTATTTTCATGTCTGAATAAATTTTGGTTGATTTGAGATAATCAAACTCTGCCTTTACTCCCAAATCCTCAATAGCTGATCAACAGAATGTTTGGAAAAATCAAACAGCATCTTTTCCCCCTTTTTTATTTTATTGATTTTTATTGAGCTCTACATTTTTCTCTGCTGTCCTCCCTGTGTCTCCCTCCCCTTCAATCCTCGCCCAAGATCCCCATGCTCCCAATTTACTAAAGCCTAAGTTTACAACCTTGAACATACTATTGGATTGAAGTTAGTTGCCATTTTTTTCTGTATTTTTTTCTTATAGGTACACTACAGTACTTTTGATTGAAAATTGTTTTCCACACTTGATGAAACTGATCTTCTCTGAAGAGATTTTTTTTTTCATTTCTCATGTACATTCTAATTTCTTCTCCAGATAAGTTTATTCCATTCATGGACACATTATTATTCTATCTATATTCACCATATATAGGTCTAAGCTAATGCCAGTTAGCCATTTATACAACATGTATAACTAAAATGTGCACATGCATTATTAATTAACTCAATAAAAGGTCACTAAGAACCATGAGGTTAACACCATCTACAGAAAGGCATTTCCAAGGATTCATCATACAAGGACTCAACAAATATTTGTTTAGATAAGCTTGATTTTTGCTGGGTATGTCTTGTTAACAAAATATCTTCACTATGATACTATCCCTGGCATGTATTCATGTCAGCTTGGGAAACCATGGAAAGTGGAGTCTTACAGAAAAGGGCTTTTGAGGTGCGATGTGACTTGTGATAATAACAGATATTTAAAAAACTAAGTGTGGAACTGGGAGATGAGTAAGTGGTTGCAGAATATGAACACAGGCACGAGAACTTTACTTTAATCCCCAGAACCCAGGCAAAGATGAAAGTGGGAAAGAAATCAAAAGCCCAGTGCTTCTGTGGACAATCCATAACCCCAGAACTTCTAAGGTGAGATAGGAGACAGAGTCAGGAATCTTGTGAACCTTGACTCCAACTAGCCTGGTGTTCGTAATGATCAGCAACAAGGAAAAGACCCTGTGTCAGACAAGGTGGAAGGTGGTACCAACATCTGATACTATTGTCCAACTGCCATCTGCCTGCAATGGCGTTTGCATTTCTATACTCGTGCACATAGACAGACACAAACATATGTAAACACACATCCATCATTAAAGTATGAAAAGAAAATATAAATAAGCCTTCTAGAAGAACTATAAGGAGAGTTGGTACCTTGAACAAATCATAACAGCACAGCTTCCTGTTGCTAGTTACCAGGTACATCCTTCTGCACAGTGCTTCTTCAAGAGAGAGTCTATTAGAAAATGAAAACTTCTTTTAAGGACAACTTACTAATGACTTTAAAATTTAGAAACTGTGAATATTTTCACTTTTTTGCTAGGAAAAGTTATTCCATGTTGAGATATTTGCTCCTTCTTTGTGTTCCTGTTGTTCTTTGGATTTATAATGTCATCATACCCTGACCTACTGTGGCTCTTTTGAAGGATAAATTTGTGCTAAAGCTTAAATGAAGATGAAAACAACCCTAAAAATGAAAAATGAACCATTGTGCTACATTTATTTTAATTTTTTTCAGCATAAGGCACGTAAGGAAGACATTAACACAAAATTTTACAGTTAAGCAATTTACACTTGACATTTTTATTTTTAGATGATATTTTCTAAGTGCTGATTTAAATATTTTAAGATATTTAAATATAGCAGAACGCTAATTTCATTGCCAAGTATTTTAGTTCCTAAAAGCACATAATACCCATAGTATTATTAGTCACCTAATTACATATGTATATGAATATGCATATATTTGTTCTCATTAATTTTGTATTGGAACATATATGTGAACTGATATTTTTCTAAGCAATAGCCACTAAGTGCAATTAATGCAAAATTTTCCTCCCAATCCAAATGATATATCAGGAGGCAGATTATTAAGAGTATGGATTAGTTTGTTTGTTTATTCTATCAAAATCAACTTTGAGATAAATTGTAGCCTAGTTTTGATGCCGTCAACATTTCCCTGCCTGTTATTGGTGAGTAACTATAAGTCTGTCCCACTATCCTCACTTTTAATGCCAGAGTCCTAGTCAAGGTAATTCCTGCATTTTTATAGCCCTAGTTGGTCTGGTTGCATTGCATTGAATAATTTCTTTCTTGTATGTAGAAAAATAAGAAAAATGATTTTGTTGTGTTTCTTCCACTATTCCCCCTCTTGAGCACTTTGGTAGTTGTGGGGTTTTTTTTGTTTGCTTGTTTGTTTTTTTCAAAAAAGGGTAGAAGCCGTGAAGCCCGAGAAAAAAAGTCATAGAAAGTCGCATCTTTAGCTGATATTTCAGGTTTTCCCTTCAGTTGCTGTGGCAACTTTGAAAATGTAATCATCTTTATAAGGAAAGATGATTCTACCCTTTGCCTAACTTTGTTCCAGGTATGTGTTTAGGGTAGAAAAGGTTCCTTAATATTTTAGAAGCAATCACTAGTAGAGGAAACCTCTTAACTCCTCTTCTCAGGAGAGTGAACTTTATCTTCGTTTTATTCAGAGTGGGTGTGCTATTTAACTCTAAATTATGTATGATGGACTATTTGGGATGGAGAAAAAAGCCATGGTTTGGGAAATGAATTCTACATAAAATTAATTCGAAATAATAATTACCTCACAGATACCCTGAGCTTATTTTGAGGTATCATTGAGCATAAAACAAGAAGAACCTGGAACCCATTCTTCAGGGGGAAAGAAAAATTCTAAGCAGATTTTATTTTGTGTGTGAGAGACAGAGATGTAGCCACAAAACCCTGTGCTACCTGTGAATGCCTTCTCTAATCTAGGCAGTGTCTGTGTGTGTGTGTGTGTGTATGTATGTATGTATATATATATATATATATATATATATATATATCAAAACATTCTTTTCTTCATTGCTAAGTAAAGAATAGAAATAAAAACTGAAGACATTTTCATGTTACTCTATCTTTTTTGTTAGAAACTGCTTTATAATGGTGTCTATCCATCTTAATTGATTGAGAAGATATGGCAATAGCTGTATGAAGTGAAGTCATTAACATAATTAGCATTTTATTTGATAATATACACGTTTTTAATTAAGTGGGCAGAGTGCCTGAACCTTCTCAAGGCAAGTTCTTACATAAAGATATATCTTAATT
Organism: Microtus pennsylvanicus; assembly: GCF_037038515.1. Classification (NCBI taxonomy): domain Eukaryota; kingdom Metazoa; phylum Chordata; class Mammalia; order Rodentia; family Cricetidae; genus Microtus; species Microtus pennsylvanicus. Next base: position 15,107,190 of record NC_134587.1, read on the forward strand.
ATGAAGCTTAGCTCTTCACCAAAATAAATTACTATCATGTACAGATTTTGCTGAAAGTATTTCTATAAGAAGCCTCCTAGAAATTTGTTGTTCTTCTGAAAATGGAATTATAGAAATAATACATCCTAGAGGAAGTCATAACGTATGAGTCTCTCGTGAACTTAATCCATTATATCTAACCTCAACCTTTAGAGCTAAAGTGTTTGTTTTCAGGCATGATTTAAATACTATGCTCATCAAGTATACATTTCTTACTGTATCATATATATTTGCCAAAATTGAATAGTACGGCTTTTAAAAATAGATGTGTATTAGGCTTTTTCACTGCTAGCCTCGCCTTCTTTTAAGATCAAATCTCAAAAAACACACTGTTTTATTACGTGGCTTTAGGCTTCTACAAACTGTTAGGTTTTCTGTCTCTTCTGATTTTATAAGCTTGACAACCTTGAAGAACTCCAGTCAGATAAATTGTGAAACCTTCAACTTGAATGTGTCCGGTAACATCTCATTTAAATAAAACAGAGTATTTATAAATAAGAACCAAATCAGGGGTGAAGTGCCCTTCTCACTGCCTCGGAGGGTGCCCCACTGCTGTGAAAATCACCATGACCAAAAACAACTTGAGAAATGGAAGATTTTATTTGGCTGCCAGGTCCAGGTCACAGACCGCAGAGCATCATCAATGGAAGCCAGGGCAGAAGCTCAGGCAGGAACCTGGAGCAGACACTAAAACAGAATCCACCCAGGACCCCTGCTTACTGGCTTACTTTCAGGATGATATTCAGCTCCTGTTGGTATCCCCTATCCCCTCCCCGCTGTCACAACCTTCCTAGGGGCTGACACTGTTCACGTTGGGCTAGGCTCTGGGACAACCACGAATGGTCAAGAAAATGCTGTACAACACAGGCCCACAGGCCAATCTGATTGTGGAATTTCAGTAGTGCGGTTCCCTCTTCCCAGATGAATCTAGCTTGTATAAAGTTGAAAAAAGAAAAGAAAAAGACAACAGCTGTTAACGCCACCTTTTCCTGATGTTTTTAACCATAGGGACCAATTGGTCCATGTTCCCCCGCAGGTCGTGTTTTTTCTTACAACCATCTCTTTGGATAGTCACTAATTAAACCATTGCTCAAAATCACTGAGTTTATTTCATGGATCTTCATTATTATTATTAATTTCTGATGAGAATTCTCCTTAATTTCTCACAATATGGTATGTTCTAGGCACATCCTGTGTTTTCTCTGCTCCAAACTCAGAATCTGCCCAGGAGCTCAGTTTCCTGTTATTGGAGATCAGCACTCACAAATTAATACTGACTGTTGAAAATGTTCTTAACTGCAGGTCACCACTGATGCCAGGCCAAAGTGATTTGTAAAAAATCGATGTAAATACAGAGAAAATTAGGATGGGTATAATAAAATCCACGTTAGAAAATTATGATGCCTACCTATGACATCATATATGATATCATAGTTCCTATTTCATGTGCCATAAACTTGTGTTCTCAGTGATCCCTGAATTTATTTTTAATTTAATATTCAGACAACACTCAAAATCAATTTTATATCTACAATGATTCAGGCTCAATATGAAACATGCCTTTTTTTATAGAATATATTTTAAATTTATCCTATTTTATTATGAGTGAGTCCATATATGTGAGTATATTTTTGTATGAACATGTATATGTGTGTATGTGAGAATGTGTGTATATGTGAGTGTGTGTTTGTATGTGTGTGTATGTGTGAGTGTGTTTGTGTGTGTGTGAGAATGTGTGTATGTAGACGATTCTCTTGTACCTTTAACTGAGTTCTTAAGCATAAAGTCATATTGCTACCTAGTGTTGTAAGCTTCATCAGTTACTGATTCTCCTCTCCAGCCTGATGCAGCTAGTTCTTAACAAAATACCTTTTATGATCCCCTACTTAACAAAAAGTTTATTTTTGATAAACAGTTCATTTTGTAATCACTTCTCTACTATCCTCAATAAATAGCATTTAGGAATAAAAACTAAAGTTCAGCTTACATTCTCTTTTACTTCTTTCAATGCTGTATAAAGTTCCTGAGTTCTTCAGTTTTCCCACTCACTATTTGAAATTTCTGTTGGTTTTTTTGTTTGTATGTATATTTCATTCATCCAGAGGTCTCTGTCTTCTGCAGTGAGTATTTCAGTAACAACCTGCTCTTCCCACTGGGAACAAAGTCTTTTATCCCCAAGACAGATCATTTTCTAGTCACACCGTTCTGTGTTATTGTCTTGCCCTTTATATTCTGTTATAACTTATTTTTTTCTTTAAAAGCGTCCATTTTATGCTTCCTTACATTGGCTAATGCAAAGCATCCTTCCTCCTCTTCTTTCCTTGGACACAGCTTGCTCAAACTTGAAGTTAATTCTAGCACTGTTTCGTCCTTGATAATCTCAGCAATCTTAGCTGGGTAAATATCCTTCCTGCTGGCAAATGGTCTGACCATGTGTCTGTGTTAGCAATTACCATAGTTTATTATAATAGCATAGCTAATGTGTCTATGTCCCTATGAGGTTGTGAGCTCTTTGGGGTCAGGTGACAGATGTCTATTTTTCATTCATTCACCCTCATGACCGGCACAGCCTTTGCTCGTTATAAGCATTTCACAGGTGTGGCAAAAATTGGTAAAAGAAAAGCAGAGTTTCAAATATTCTTTCTGATTCTGGAAAAAAATTATTCTAAAAAAAACAAGTAGTGTTACTTTATTGTGTGATTTTAGGAACTCCCATTAGGTTGTTCTAGATTATTTGTCAAATGATAGAAAATGATTATTGCTGTAATTATGGAAGCCGTGGACTTCACCACTTGACATTCTCCTTGCTTTCCCATCTGCTTCATGAACATAATTGCACCTGAGGTGTTAGTCAATGGAAGAGCGGTGGAAGGTTGTCGTGACATCTTCAACCCGTGCAACTCTGTCTAAATAACGCATTCATTTTCACATTCGGCAAAAACTTATGTTCTCTCCACAGTGCAAAATGAAGCAAATTATGAGAAAGAAACAACAAAACTTTACAGTTTTTATTTACAAAGAGAGCTGGAGGGTAGGAGTTCGGCTCAGGGATAGAGTGCTTGCCTAGCACGCACAGGGACCTGGGTTCAATCCCCAGTGCCCCAAATATTGTGTTTTTAAGATCATTAAATAGTAGTAGTTCTTATATCACTCCACAGTGATATCAATAATTTGTTTTTCAGTGTAAAGACATTGAATAGCAAGCATACTGTATTCCAAGAAAATGAACCCTAAGCAAACAAGTCTTTCTGGAGAAAGTCATTTTTCTCAAGTACATGCTGTTAGACTCTCTGAGTTAGAATTTTTGTTTTGTTTTTCAGAGACTGTTGTTGTTGTTGTGACTTAGACAATACTTGAGGAATTTCTACCCTTTTAACCATTTACATATCAACATACAAGTAATCAGGACAACTATATTTTAACTGCACTAACAGAGCCAAATGACCAAAGAAATAATGGTAGCATTTAATGGATGGTGTTTTAATAATTTAGTTCAAATATGTGTCACAAGATTTAAAATATATTCGCCACCCCAGGTACTGAGTCAAAAACCCAGGATATTTTATTTTAAGACTAAGTTTTGCTAGAGAAATTTCTGTTGTTCCTTTTTACAGGTTTAAAAATGAAGGTTTAGGTGGATCAGAAAAATTGAGGAAAGTCATAGAGAAAACAATGTGTGATAGCAATGTTATGATTTGCATCTGTCTCAGGACTCGGTAATATGAAATCATGGTGCCTTGGTGCTGTGTTAAGCAATGGAATTAGGAAATCAAATTCTCCCAGGGATCAGTACATTTCTTTATTGGGACTCAGTGGGAGTTCTGACTACATTCTTAAATATTATTAAGTGACTGAGCCACTTTGTACAGACTCATTCTTACTGCTTTACACAGAATGAAAACTGGTGTGTTTGTTCTGGAGCCACAGGTCTAGAGGAAGCCACATTTTCCTTTGCTAGTTCACAATTTTAATGGCCATCTGCACATCAGACCTAGAAGACTATAAATATAAAGCTGTCCTAAGTTGCACCCAGCTGGAAAATATGCACTTTATGAGAAAATAACATTATCTAATAGAACTCTGTTTCCCTCGTTTCATGTCTCATAGGACTCATGAGTTTAAGCCTTATGTCATGTGAGCTATATTGTCAGAAATATTTTATCTTTCTGGAGCTTATAGAGAGTGCCTTTGGTTGATCAACATAAAAAGGAAACCTGTGCCTTCCAACAATTCACTGACATAAATATTGCTCTATAACAGAAAATTGCAAACTCTATTGAAGTTGAAACTTTCTAATTCTACTTAAGATATAAACATTAGAAGTATTTCTAAATCCTGAAAAATTCTTCAACAAGTCCTTTCAAAATAGGAACTTTAAAAACATTGTGAATCCATTAGTAGCATCCATAGAGAAGGCAATAGAAGCATGAAGATGTGAATTTAAAGACAATGCTTCATAATTACCATTGCAAAAATGCATGTACTTAAAAATTAAATTATGTGAGTTAATATAAATAATGAGAATATAAGTGGTATATTTTTATTAACCACTGTTTCCTTTAACAAGTGATACCTAACCCCTTAAGGCAACATTTGCTTATATATTATTACTATCATCAATATCAAATTATAAATCAAAAAGATGAAAATATAAACAGAAACTATAGAAGCCCAAAACTATAAACTATAAAACTATAAAAAAAAACCTTCCCAACTACACTTTTGAGACAATATCTATTCTGGTTTAATAGAAAAATCAGTTTTTAAGAAGAGTGAAATTAAATTTATTTTCAGGAACCAAATGGTGCTTGTTGTTGACTCAAGTAAAAATAACCTTGCAGAATATTTTTTAAACATTCTACCTCACAATTAGCCTCCTAAGGGTTTCTGAATAAAGGCTAAGTTTGGAAATAATACTATGAACATAATGAAATTCGGGATAAAGCGTAAATACTCAATCTGATCTCAGATAAGAGACATAAATAGCATCATTATTTCTACATAGTTCAGCATCATCTGTCCATTAGACAGAGATGAATCAAGTCAATTCTGCTAATTAGACATTAATTAGAATACAATCTTGTTTTATGGTTCCAGCTAATTATCTCCTTAATTTATAAAAATGGATAAGTTAGATTAAAAACATCAACTCCATGCTATCAATTAACATTTTTCAAATATTAAGAAATTTGTTTTCTCAGTGAGCACACTGGGTCATATCTTGGCTAGTGCGAAGCCAGAAGGAAGCACTATCCAGAACTGAGAATGAATATCTGCAGCAGGAAAGAAAACATGAGAGTTTCTTCCTAAGCACTGCACACACAACAGATCACGGGGATTTAATTGTCATTTTGATAGTATTTCAAATCAGATAGAAGATAATCATCTGTTCATGTCTAAGAAGAAGTTTCTTGAGGAGTTTAGCTGAGGTGCAGTATGATCAACTTTATCATATGAATTCCCTTACACGACATATTTGAACCCTCAAACTTGGAAGAATGTCTCACCACCCACCATACCTTACTCCTTTAGCTAAAAGGACAGGATCTCCAAATTTTCCTTGGGCTGTTCTAGGATTTCCAGAGCCAATGGCAGGAGCCTTGTTCTTCAGCCGTAATTGTGAATGCCTATCTTATCAAAACACACTATTATTAATCCTCTTTGCTATCTTGGGCTATAGTAACCTTGTCATGCAAAATAGAAAGACGGAAAATAATGAAAACTCTTCAACCTTGACATTCAAAGAATTGTAAGTGACCACTGGGATTATTCACTGGGTATAAAGTAAAAGGGATAATATCGTCAGTGTGTTTTAGTAAAAAGGAAAAACACAAGGATCCATAAGTTGCACTTCCCAGAGTTCAAGTGTAGAGTCAAAAACTCCAACTCCCTAGCACCAGTCTTTGTAGGACATTTAGCCACTAGTCATCTCACGAATGTGTTGCTTTTTATTTATCACTGGAGTTTCTAAAAGTTTGAGAGCTGTGGGCCAGGAAGCAGAAAGGAATGAATTACATCACCTTTAATATGCTGCACCATGGGTATCAGGAGAACAGTTATGTTTTGTAGTAAAAAGACATATACAGACTTCCTTTCAAGAAAACTGCTCAGAATTCAGGCTCACATATGTGAAGACATATTTTCTGCAAGTGGATGCTAATAGTCCTGCTTTACTTACTGAAGTCAACAATTTGGTACCTGTGAGTTTCCAGAAGCCTAGAAGACATGTCAGAAAAAGTACAGCCCTAGAATGTATTCAACAAAGTGGCTCCAACAGCCCATGGAACAGAATACATAATGCCCTGACAATGTGTAAGGGTGGGCTCTTTTGATTTGAAACTGTGTACAGGTTGCTGAAAACTGGCAGGGATATGAATTTAATCCTCTTCATCTTGTCAGCACTTGGTAAAAATGTCAGCTCTGTGAAATTCAATGTGAGCATTCCTGAGTCTTTGTTTGCATCTCTGGAATGTCGCTGCTATGATAGCAAACACTGGATCTGATTGCTTGTGGATTTCCCTGTAAATCTGAAGTCGACCACGATGTAACCTTCATAAGACATTGCCACAAAGTGAAGTTTAATGTTAAACACTAGCTCACATTTTAGCAAAAAAGATTCACATGGCATTTCTATCCAAAGCTGATCTTTGTTTTGTTGGAGAAAAATAAAACAAACGAATAAAAGGATAGTTTTTAGATGATATGCAAAATGTTTTTATATAATATCTAGTTTTATTTTATAATATCATTTCATCTAGCCTATTTCCTCTCCTTTATATAGTTAATTTATTTATTAATTTCATCACTGAACTTCTATTACACAACAATAAGTCAAAACCAACTGAGCCAAGGAGGAATGATGAAGAATAGAGAGGACATGGGCCCGGTGTCAGGTGAGAAAGAAGAACAGAGGCATAGGAAGGTGCAAGGTGGGGGACATGGAACTGCCTGCTGCAGAATGAAGCTGGAGAACTCCCGGTTTCCAGGATCTTGTCACCACCAGCGAGCACATTCAGAGATAAGATAAAGTGACGAACTAGGAAGTATTAGGTGGTGAAAGCATGCAAGCAGGTGGAAGTGTGGACTCCTCCAAAAGGTTCACCCCTTGGCTTAGGAACAAATCTTAATGAAGAAGAAGATTATTGATAACTTATGTTGAGGAAAAGGTGGAGAAAGTCAGACATGCATGGTTGGCATTTCCCCAGAAGTGTTTACTTTCTATTTCTGTCCTCATGTTGTATCATAATTTCAAGTGTGTGGAAAGTTCAGGCCATTTTGCAGGACTAATGATTTGGACATAACATTTTATTGAATAAGAGAATTTTTAACAGTCTGTTTTCTAGATCAATAACATTGGTTGCAGCGCTGTTTTGATTGTTGATAGTCTTCTATCTTTACTGTTTCTGAAGTCGCGACTTGTAACACTCTTATGTGAGTGTATCAGCCTCCTATGGAATTTGTGTCTTGTTTCCACACGCATGGCCCGCTTGCCTCTTAATCACCAACTCTTCTTAACTTTAGCCCTTTAGGTGTTCACTAAACTGAACTGTCTCTTCTCCTGTGTCTCCACTGAATCAGGTATTAGGATTGTCAGTCTATATAATTGCATGAACCAGTTATCTATGCTCTATCATCATCTATTAACTTATTTGTCTGTCTATCTATCTATCTATCTATCTATCTATCTATCTATCTATCTACCCACCCATCTATCTTCTATCTACTATCTATCATCTGTATCTATCTACTTGTCTATTATTTATCATCTATTTATATATATCAACATTCAATTTATCATCTTTCAATAATCTATTTATATACCTACTCATCTCTTTTTTGAATGGAGTGTACCTAGCAGAACAGATGGCCATATCACATAACTTTCTGCACATGTTAAAAAGTAAAAGGTATGAATGATTTTTGTAAATGCAATTGGCTTTTATCAAATGTTTTTATTGTGGTCCACTTCTCTTGTATTATTCAATGCTTTAAATTTTTCAAAATATACATTAAAATTAATAGCTTTGTATTTTATGAGTTATGCTGACTTTTAAATTAATTGAATTATTGATATTTCTTCGAAATGGTTTTAAATATTTATGTCCATTGTAATAAATTCCATGGATACTTATAATGTGAGATATGCAAGGGCAGTGAATGACTTTGTCATTAGATTTTATAATCAGTCAGAGTTTTTGAATACCATTCAGGTAATGAGCCAGTGTCCTGGACCCTGCTGGAATGAGTATTCACATACACTGCCTTACCATCAATGCTGAGGAAGTGAGAAGCTGGATAAAGAAAAATCTGGACAAGTTACAACTGATTGTTTAAAAATACTTCTCTTCAAATCCCAGAAGTGTAACATACATATATTATATAGAGTTATATCATCATATACAAAATGCAACAGAAATAAGTATTTTGCCATGTTTTGATTAATAGTATTTTTACTGGGTTTTGCAAGTTTCCGCGGTTGGAATAAGTGTTTTCCAAATGACCACTTGTAAAATACCCAGTCACCAGATTGTGTTCTGTTGGCAGGTTATGGAAACTTTGGGAGAAAAGTCTATGGAGGCAGCCAGGTCCCTGGGGCATGCCTCCAAGTGAATTTTGTAGCACAAGCCCTTTCCTTCCTGCTCCTTTCATTTCACAGGTAAGTAACCAAGAACTATGATTTCTGGCACCACAACCAGAATAAACCTTCCTTCTTGTAAGATGGCTATTTGGGAAGCTTTATTATAGAAACAGAAAACTGACAGACAATAGTTTTAGGCTTCACAGGAAAATCGAATAAATCAGAGTCCTCATAGTCAACCCAAGTCATTTTCCCTGTTATGAACATTTTTACATTACCTTAGCACAGTAGTGATAATTAATAAGTCAATAAATTATGAAGTCAAATCAGCAGTCTATATGATTACTGTTGTTCATCTTGGGTGCTTTCTCTTCAAGGACCGTATCTAGGACATCACATTTCTCTAGTTCGTGTGTCCCCTGAGGCTCCTTTGGATTTTTGAGTGTCTATTATTTTTCCTTAATTTTGATGACCTTGACAGTTTTACAAAATCCTGTTCAGGCATATAGCTGACTGTCTCCTTAATTGAATTTGATGTTTTCATCAAAAAAGACTGGGAGCTATGGATTTTAAGGTGTGAGATCACAATGGTATTCTGCAGTTTTAATGATATCACCTGGAGCAGGCACATAAGCTACACAATTTTTGATTGTCAGTATTAATGTTGATCTCTCTGCTAAGCGTATTCTTCTACCAATTCTCTACAACAAAATTACCCACTTTTCAGTTTCACAGTATTCTTTGGAAGGAAACCATTCCGTGTGTGTACTTAAAAGTCAGGGGATTATATGAGAGTTAAATGCGCAATAAAAAGTTATTCAGAAACCTGCATGGTTTGTTTCTTCTACCTGTTTATTTTCTCAGTATGAGTTCTTGGCTGTTCACTTCAGAATTTTAGTAATTATCCAATGTTGCTTTATTTAGTTATGTGGTGAGGTTTTGTTTCATTCAGCATTTGTAACTACTGGTTCTATAGAATACTCCAAGCTCTTCTGTTGTGTTTTCTCAGACCTAGAATTCTTTGGCCAGGGATTGTTTAAATGCTACTCTATGTCATTAAAAAATTCTTCTCAGTTATGACTCCCACTCTTTCTCCCTCCCTTCCCAATTTCATTTTTTCCCTCTTTTGAATTGATTTTTCTTTTTACTTTATATTGTGTTTATAGACTATATAGGATTTTATTGACATCTCCTTAACTTTCTATTTTTGTTTGATCTTTTTTGTGTCATTAGGTTTAGTGTTAATATTAAGAAAAATAACAGATATATATATATATATATATTTATCGACTCAGAATGCCTTTGCATTTTGTGAAAATAATTCTGATTCATTATTAGATTTTCTTTACTTCCATGATTTTAATTTATATTTTGATTCAATATTTCATACTTAAATTTTATCGAATACAAAGAATTTCTTTAAGCTATGACATTTGAATTTTTGATGTTTATACTCAAATTTTCAATAGTCCACTCTCGTCTGAATTTAATCTAAAAATTAATTGCTCTCACCTCTTCTTACATAGAAGTCATTAACCTATTTAAATCATGTAATTGTCTCCTCACTTTCTATATGACACTGTTATAAACTTTAATTATTCCATAAATAATCTACAGATATATGATGGAGGAAGGTCATTGGTTAAATTAAAAGAAACTGTTTGGCTCTCATTGGTTAGGAGATAGGTGGGAGGAGTAAACAGAACAAAACGCTGGGAGGAAGAGGAAATGAGGTCAGACTCGACAGCTCTCCTCTCTGGAGCAGACGCAGGAGAGACGCCATGCTACCTGCTCCAGGGAAGACGCACGCTATGAAGCTCCAACCCAGGATGGACTTAGGCTAGAATCTTCCTGGTAAGACCGGTGCTATACAGATGATAAGAAATGCGCTAGTCCAGGTGGGAGAGTTAGCCTAGAAGATGCTAGGTAGAAATGAGCCAAACAGTGTTTAAATGAATACAGTGTCCATGTAATTATTTCGGGGCATAAGCTAGCCAGGCAGGCGGCTGGGGTATTGGGGACACAGCCCCGCCACACCCCCTATTACTACAGATATAGTTGTTGTTAGTATTTTAATAGCATAATCTTACATGAATTTTCCCAACATCAATAGTTCCTCTAGTCACTATTGCTTTTTATACTTCTCTGTATTCTCCTGTGTTTGTCTTTTCCTGCTGAATTATATACCCTAATCTGCTAGTGTGTACTATGCTGGCTACTATTTGCCAGGTTGGGATGGGCTAGAGTCATCTGGGAAAAGGGAACCTCTATTTCGGGAATATAACTCCATCAGATCAACCTATAGGCAAGATGCTGGGACATTTTCTTGATGGATGATGATGTGGGAGGGTTCATCTACTGTGAGTGCTGCCAATCCTGGGCAAGTGTTTCTGAGTCATGTAAGAAAGGTAGCTTTATGAGGCATGGAGTGCGGCCAGGAATCAGGGATCCTCCATGGTCTTTGTTTCCGCTCCTGCTTCAAGCTTCCTGCCATGCTTGAGTTCCTATATGGACTTCCCACAGTAATGGATTGTAACTCACCAGACGAATAAACACTGTCCTCTCCAAGTTGCTTTTGGCCATAGTGTTTTGTCACAGCAACAGAAAGCAGAACAAGACAAGCTTGCTGTTCTTTTAAGGCAGGAGGTTGGATAAAGTTTCCTAATTTAAACTATTCTGTTGAATTCATTATAGTGACCATGTTTCCTCCTTATTTAATTCTACTTTTGATTTATAATCAATTTGCTCCAAAATCCAAAAATTAAAAATTTGCTTACCTCCTTGGTGATGTGATGACTTATTGTTTGGCCTTTCAGCCCCCAGTAGAGTTTTTGAATGCCTAATGCAAGACTTATTGCCATCACTTCATAAAGCACACTTGTCTTTTATTGGCATGCTAATTTACACTATCTCTTTTGCTTTGATGATCTGTAGTTTTCTCCCAATGGATGTAGCTGCATGTTTCCTTTCACTCATTTTGTTGGTCATATTAATGCTCAGTGGCTTGAAGGTACTCTCCCCTCCCATTCCAGAAAGCCTTCAATTATTACCTTGTAATCTTTATTATTAAAACCAGTCTTTCCCTGTCCTGCCAGCTCTCAAATAATGACACAGAGACTCTATTAATTACTAAAGCTCAGCCTATGGCTTAGACTTGTTACTTACAGGCTCTTATAAATTAACCTATTTATATTAATCTATATTCTAAGAGCATGGCTTGTGGCTCTTGCCTCTCCTCCTGAACATCCTGCTTGATATGAGTTTCCTAGCATGTCTCCACCTTCCTTCCAAGACTCCTCTCTGTCCCCTGAAGTCCTACCTAACCTCTTTCTGCCTACCTATTGGCCATTAAACTCTTTACTAAACCAAACAGAAGGTGCCTTGGCAAAGACATATCTTCTTTATGTAAAATAATATTCCACAATATTTCACCCTCTTTAGTCTTAATAAAAAGAAAGGGTTTAACTTAAGAAGAGTAAAAAAAACTATATATATTAAGAACAATTATTAGATAAGAATTATGTTTAAAATATCTAGTCCACTTGTATTTGGCAATTTTTTGAGAAAATACTTTTATCTTTCCTGTCTTGATAACTCTAAAGTTTAATACCTAAACTACTTTTTATCATGTCTTGTATTAGCATAATAAAAACAACTTCTTATACCATAAAGCATCCTTTTAGATAAACAATGGAAGTTTTTATAGTTCTCAACCTTATAAAATTTACATCTCTTATGCAACTTTCTTTCTAAATCTGGTAACAAGGAAAACTATAAAGCTATAACTATCTATTTTTTCAACCCCATTAGAGACATGAGAAGGAGATAATATCACCTGAGTAAACAAGAAGTACAGAGGAAGGAACTTCCAAAGCTATAGAAATGGCAGAAACAGTTGACTGCATTTACAGATTGGGGAAAGTGCGTGTGTGAAAGAAGATCCAGTAAAAGTTGTCTCCAACATTTGTTTCTTGGCTTCCTGTACAAGTATCAGTACCATAAATTATTCTCTGTGTCAAAAAGAAAGAATAGCTTTCATGAAAAATAATGCGTTTCAGGAATTTTGATGTGTTGATTTTGCTTTGCTTATGAGATGTCTGCAAGAATGAAGGTAGAGTAGATGTCTACTTGCGCCTGTGTCCATAGAAACAGTGCTAAGGAAAGGTAAATTTTGAGAGATGTCAGCGTTCCAGTGGTTTTTAATAAAAGATTAAATTGCCCATGGGATTCAAGCAATATCATCCATGAATATCATTACTACATGATTGAGGAGTATGGAGATCAAGAGTTAAAAAAAACCCAGAAATTTCCAGAGCTCTGTGCATCCCAGACAAAATAATGGCTTATGCATAGTTGATAAAAATAACCAGGTCAGATTGTTAGTGGCTATACAACAAAACAAGTTATGCTGCTATCCACACGGTGATCCACTGACCATCCAAACTTCAAATCCTATTCAATGAGAGCTAGTGTAAAAACCTTAATAGTAATAAATATCTTTGGAATAATTTATTTGGCTGAGTCAAAATTTACATACAATAAAATAATGAAATAAGATTTGTTATAATCTGGTTATCCTTGCTTTACCTCTAATATCCACTTAGGAGTTAGTTAAAACCATGTTTGACTTTCTAGGTCTGGGTTACCTAACTCAGGATGACTTTTTTTCTAGTTACATCAATTTCCCTGCAAATTTCATGTCATTGTTTTCTTTCTGCTGAGTATTTTTCCATTGTGTAGAGGTATCACATTTTCTTTATCCATTCTTCAGTTGAAGGGCATCTAGGTTTGGTTCCAGGTTCTGGCTATTACAAATAATGCTACTGTGAACAAAGTTGAGCAAATATTCTTGGCTGTAATCTCAGGCCAGTTAGGTAATAAGGAGAATCCTAACAGGGATATATGGTTTGTCTCCTTGATTACAGACCCTCTCAAGTTGGTGATCAAGATAGAACACCACCACTATAATAAAGAAAGATAACTGATTTATTAATTAATTTAAAAATTGTTATAATCTGTAGTAATCTGTAATCAAGGAGACAAACCTCTGGGGATGTCTGTGAGGGATTTTGTATATTAAGTTAATAAATGTTTATTGCATTATGCCATGTCCTGGAGCCCTTGAATATTCTGATAATTGGCATTCCTCTCTCTCTCTCTCTCTCACTCTCTCTCTCTCTCTCTCTCTCTCTCATTGGCTGCAGATGTAAACAGAAACAGCTGCCTCATGATCAAACCTCATGACTTCTAAAACATGGCAGAATTTAAACCCCTTAAACCAAAGGCCAAAATAAACTTTTCCTCATTAACTTGTTCCCCCACACAAACCAGGTAGTTTGACATAGAAGAGAGAAAAGTCATTAATATACAAGTATTCATTCTGCTAAAGAAACAAGCAAGTGTAATGCTAAGTTTTTAAAGGGGCAGTATAAATGAGAGAAGGCTTCACAATTGGCTTATACTTTTGCTATGAACGTAGATGGTGTTAAATTTTCCGACAGCTGGGAAACGTGAACAAATCTAACATGTCTCCTTTTCACTTATTATCAACTGTTTAGAAGCAATAGGAACTAGAAAAAAATAAAACTGCTGAGTTGAAAAACAGCATTAAAATTTTCCAGTGCCACCAACCAGGTCAGTTAAGCAAACAAATTTATCGTTGACTAAGATTAATAATGAAAACTATTTAAAGTTCACTTCAGGAAAATGAATGTTACTTGTTTGCTAGCAAAAAAATTTCTTGTAGTATAGGGAGAAATTTGTGGGTTATGAAGAAGCACAGCTCACTTGTAAATATCTAACAGTAATGAATCAGAATTGAGGGAACTGCTCAGAAAGCCTCTGCATTTTTTGAGAGGTTATTGACAGCAAGTGAAGGCCCCCATGGTGTCGGGATGAAATGTCAATGGTGATGCTTCAGAACTTGCCCCTCACCTTGCAGCAGCTGTGTATAGCCGCCCATGGTGCTGCCACACTCCGGTGGGTTTCATTCACAGACAATTGCATCTCAGATATTATTATCTCTACTGATAACCTGGGGATCTTTTCAGGTGAGTCTGGAAAAGGCCAGAGATTCCGAATTTCTCACACACTCCCAAGCAATGCAGATGCTGCAGTTACACAGATTGCTCTCAGGACAGTGACAGGGTCAACAGGGCTATAAGAAGCAGCCCCTGGAACTCTCTAATGGATGACACTGTATTGGAGAGGTTGGGATTCTCTGGTATGGTCAAAGGAATGGGAACTGATTTAGTGCCGTTAGAGATCTTGTTATATATGAAGGGATGCTTTTAACTTTTAAGAGTGAAGACAGATTTAGAAAACTAAATTTCGACTTTTTGGATGACATAAGAGACTTTAAAATGAATTTGGGAACATGATATTAAATAAGTCGAGCACAGAAAGCTAAATGCTTTATTTTCTCACTTAAATGGGGAAACTAAAAAAGTTGAGCTCAAAGAAGTGGGGAATGGTTTCATGGTAACCAAAGCCTTGGGAGAAGGAGGGGTAAGGATGCCGGAGAACGGAGCACAGTGATGAGAGGGGCACTCGAAATGTTCTATAGCACCGTAGCTTAGAAAGGTGGACAATAACAAACGGACTATTCCAAGTAGGAGAAAGAATTTTGGGTGTTTTTGAAAGAGAGAAATGTCTGAGATGATAATAGCAATAATGATAGTTTCACAGAAAAAAGACTTCAATTTGTGGGTGAGTGGGTACAAAATATAAAAGGACAGGTCTGGACCTCTATCAGCAAAGGATTCTCAGACAGAGCATCATGGTGGTAATTGGGGAATGTTCTAATTTTTTAATATAGGGAAAGGAAGTGATTGCTGATAACAAGAGTTGAAATTTTGTCTTATTTATCTATTCTGACACAGACCAAGACACTGTATGCAAACTTCTGCTTCCTTCTTGTCTCCACAACTACCCCAAGTAACCTGGGAGTAGTTCCTGTTTGTAGCTATAACAGCTGCTGGGCATCTCCACAGCCCTAATATCACTCTTTCCCTAGGCTCCATTTCTCACCATTTCACGGTTTTATTAAGAGCATGTTGATGAATGTCTATCCAGATATCATCAGAACAACAAGGCATGGTAGGATGTCACTGTAGCCACAGCACTTCTTAGACTGAGGGGGAAACGGTGAGTTTTAGTCCTGCCTGGGACACAGAGGAAAACTGTACCTCAAAAGTAAATACAAATAAATAATGCTACATGACTATCTATCCTTTGGCTTTCTAATTAGTAGATTCTGGGCTGGAAATTTGCGTGCAGGAAGTTTCTTAGGGAATGCTATTGAGATAAACCACTGTGGAAATATGAAGACAACTGCACGAGGCAAGGTTTAGATTCTGATGTGGTCACAGCCCTTAGCTGACAGCAAAGAGATCTCAGATCTGATGGTTATAGCTCTTTCTATATATAGCTCCCCACTAAGATGGGGAGTGTTAAGTGAGGTCATTGCTTCATTTGAGGGACTGATCTACTGCCAGCAGCCAGCTTAGTATGTAAGGGAAGAATCTGAGCAAGGGGTCTTATAAGGAGTACAACAGAGCATCTACTATGTCCTCGTCCATAAAAAATCTGTTGTGTTATTTTATATTTCATGTTTTGAGAACCTTATACATGAATACCAAATTTACATCAACTCCAAAATTTTCTCTTTCCTCCTCAAACTCCTCCTATGTGTTCCCCACATCCTTTCAAATTTGTGACCCATGACCATTTGTCCTTTAATTACTATTCACACACACACACACACACACACACACACACACACACACACACATTATTGACTCCATTTACTGTTGCATGCATATGTATTTAGGAGAGACTACTTTGGACTGAATAATCTATCAGAGTACCTCTCTGGAAAAGACTGGTTCTTCCTCTGTCAGTAATCATTGAAATAGAAGTCAAAATATGACTGGCCAAAAATGACTCATATAACGACAATACTAATAGACATGCTAGTGCAGTTTGTAAGATTTCTTCCAGCCAGGATGGTATGTCAATTGGTATTGTCATTGTGTAGTCTTATTTAGGCAGCCCTATGTTTAAGGTTCATTGGTGCAGTTTTCCTATGAAAGATAGCACTCACTATCCTATAGCAGTTATTCTTTTCTTCTGGCTCATGCAATCACTTTGTCCTCTCTTCTATGCCATTTCTTGAGCCTTAATTGCAGAGATTGTATGGCATGTGTATTGACTGGGGTTGGGTGCCCACATTCAGTTGTCTGCATTTTGATCAGATTTGGATTTTGGTTATCGTATCTGATGCAAAAAGAAGTTTCTTTGGCAAGAGGTGAGAGAAATTCTTGCCTGTGGACATGAGGACCTCTTTTAGAATGCAGTTAGGAATTACACTTTCTTAGGAAAGTACTAGGTAGATTCTCCTCTAGGGTCCATGACTTCATTAGTCAGTGCAAGTTACTATGTTATGTTGTATGCTTACATGCACTGTTGTGTTAGATTAATTCTGTTCTTGTTTTCTGCTTTGAGGTGATGTAAGTCCTTAAAATATAATCCAGTTATATCACTCACAAAAGAACTAAAGAAGGAGGAAAAGAAGGAAGGAAGAAAAGAAGGAAGGAAGAAAGGAAGGAAGGAAAGAAGGAAGATAAAAAGTGACCTAAGACAACATCAGTGGAGGAAACACACAAAACACACAATATAGACATTTTGTACTCTGTAGTAGAAGTGCTTCAGCTACCAACATTCCTGGGGCCTCTGATCAGAGCTTCCAAACTGTGAGAAAGTGTGTGTGTGTGTGTGTGTGTGTGTGTGTGTGTGTGTGAGTGTATTTCATTCTCTCCTTTATTCCAAACCTGTCATTCTGTCATGAACAAATACATGGTTTCATCTTACGAAATGGGTGTTCACAGCTTGTACCTCAAGTATTGAAAGACACAGGAAATATATGATTTCTTACTTGATAGCACAGATGCACTGCTCACAAGTTGAAATGTGTAAAATTTCAAGGTCTCATAAAAATTCATTTAAGTTTTCTCTTGATTTTTGCATGTTACCTCACCAAAAATAGTAACTGTTCCCTGGTGGGTAGTGATTTTTGTCTGTGCCTCACACTGTGGTTTGTAAACTTCCTCTTCCTGTACATTTTTGTCAGGTTCAACTTAATTGACGTTTCCCTGTTTCATGTCCAAACCTTTCCTAGTGCATGTTTGACCTCAATCTCTTTCAGGAAAGGACATCTGTCAGTCAGTGGCCCAGTTCCATTCAGCTTATGTTCTTTTAGCCACTTTTTAAATGTTATATAACTTCATACATATCACCGACTTTCAGAAATCCCCCCATGATATTTCCGAATTGAACATTACCAGAAAAAGGCTATGTGTTCAAAGTCCACTCCTGCTGAATTTTAGCTAGATGTCAGTTATAGTCTTAATCCAATGGGAAAGCTTCCATGTCTTGAGTATGTGAAAACCCAGTTAGGAGTGATCCTAGTGTGTTTGGTGCAGTTGTGTGTGGGCCTTGGCAGACACTGGAACTGCTAGGATGATGCCCTTGACCCTGAGATGAATGAGAAAATTTCCTTATTGCTCCAACTTGATTGACAGTCACTGACTACTATACACAGAATGTCTTTGAGTGTCCCTATTTATGCACTTTCTGAAAACGAAAAGTGTAATTTAGGAATCATGGCATTTAGTGTCTTCTACTTTGAAATCTGATTGCTGCGGCAACCAAACTGAGCGCACAGTGACTACAGGGTATGGAAACATACAGTGTGGCTACCAAGAACTACACATAAAAGTCAACTATTTAGATCATGAAACCACTCAGTATCCAAACCAAAACTGTCATAGACGAAGGAACTTGAGAGAAAAATGGGATCTAGAGCCATGTTGATAGTGTAGGCTGTATGGTGGCTGATGGCCTTTTGTTTCATTTATTTATTTATTTATTTATTTATTTATTTATTTATTTATTTATTTATTAAAGATTTCTGTCTCTTCCCCGCCACCGCCTCCCATTTCCCTCTCCCTCCTCCCCTAATCAAGTCCCCCTCCCTCCTCAACCCAAAGAGCAATCAGGGTTCCCTGCCCTGTGGGAAGTCCAAGGACCACCCACCTCCATCAAATGGCCTTTTGAAAATTGCATTTAAACCCTTCCTGTACAGTAAAAGGCTTTGCAAGGCAAAACATCACTGACCTGCATGTGGTGATCTTTTTAATTTAACATTTAGTCATATTTTAAAATATTTGCTAAACTGTTGTTTTATCTTTATATTACTGAGGAGAGCTAAAGAAAAAAATCTACTTAGGCTTCTAGACTAAAAGAATCATTTCAAGGGAATTACTGACAGAACTTGGCTCATTCTAAATATAGACCAAGGTTGAATATGCTGCAGTGAGATTATTTATGTATGTGCGGCACAGAAAGAAGACAACGACCTTTTTATTTTGACCTGCTCCTTTAAGTCTTTATTTTTTCTGTGTCTGGTCTCTTTCTGCTCTCCTGTAGCTAACTACCTATAAATCCACCCCTAAGAACTCAATTTCAGAACTCAGAGAGATGTGTAGAGTTTCATTTTGAAGTGATCAAAAGTGGGCAAGATAGTGCATCCTTTTCAATTCACTTGACCCAGTTCATTTTTTTTTTTAATTCAGGAACATGGGTGTGAAAATGCTTTTAGAAACAGGCTCCAGTGCCAATATGAGGAGGATGGTAATGGAATTTGGTTTCTTGTATATTCTATTGCCACCCGAAGTACCAGGCATCCTTATAGGCTTCTGCCATTATTATAAAGAAATTTCATGTTTAAGAGTGAAGCAAATCATGCCCCACTGGATGGAAAGTGATTGAGGTTGTTTCCATGATGCAAATTCTAATACAGAAATTGATCCTAAAGCAGTAGTTCTCAACCTGCGGGTCACAACCCCTTTGGTGAATCTCTATCTCCAGATATATTTCCATTACAATTCATAACAATAGCAGGATTACAGTTATGAAATAGCAATGATAATAACTTTATGGCTGGAAGTCATCACAACATGAGGAACTGTATTAAAGGGTCACAGCGTTAGGAAGGTTGAGCACAGCTGTCTTAAGGCAATGGGTAAGCATCATATAGCTTCTGTAATTCCAGCAGAAGCTGCACTGACACTCATCACCATTCTTATTAATGTACAATAAAGATACAGTAAGAGAGAGTGGGATATTCAGGGTGAAAGCCATCTTGGGCTCTATTGTCAGGTGTGCTAACAAAGGCTTCAGAGACTTTTAATGGAATGAATTCAAATTTACTTCCTTCATCATTCACTTGGTTGCTGTTTGTTGATCTCTGATAAATATAAAAGCAAAGAAATCGATCATAGCAATTTTATTGTCATAGGTTAAATATTGAGTGGATTTGTGAAACTTGAGAGGACTACAGATGAATAAGAAAGATCAACACCATATAAACATGAGAAACTGAGAGCCCATCCCCAATACCCATGTAAAAAGCCTGGGCTGGCTGAATGCTGAAGAGGTAGATTGTGTCAGCTTGCTGGCTTGGCAGTCTACCTGAATTGGTAAACTCCAGGTTTAGTGAGAAATTCTGTTTCATAATATTAGGTGAATGACTTGATTGTGTAAGCCAGTTACTTCCCTTACATAGCACTGTTCCTAATGGTGATGATTTGTAATGTAACCCTGCTACAGACACACACAGAGTGAGAGAGGGGTGGGGGTAGAGAAAGAACCATACACACACACACACACACACACACACACACACACACCAAACATGAAAAGGAGAGAACAGAAAAAAAGGGAGGAAGGGAGGAAGAAAGGGAAGGGAAGAAGTGAGATTGAGTCAGCTAGGATTATCTCAGTAGTATGCATTTGGGTTCCTCCAAAGAAACAAGGGATTACCTAATTCTCCTTCCCTGGGAGATCCATGTGTCCCTCCTAGGGTCCTTCTTGTTACCTAGCTTCCCTGGAGCTGTGGATTATAGTCTGGTTATCGATTGCTTTACATCTAATATCCACTTATGAGTGAGTACATACCATGTTTGTCTTTCTGAGTCTGGGTTACCTCACTCAGGGTGGTTTTTCTAGTTCCATTCACTGTCTGGAAATTCCATTATGTCATTGTCTTTTACAGCTGAGTAATACTGCATTGTATAAATGTACCACATTTTCTTTATCCATTCTTCAGTTGAGGGGCATCTAGGTTGTTTCCAGGTTCTGGCTATTATGAATAATGCTGCTATGAACATTGTTGAGGAGGTGTACTTGTGTTATGATTGAGTGTCCTTTAGGTACTCAGTGCCCAAGAGTGGTACACTGTTGGATAATGCTCTTATACCCTGTAAAGATTTCTCACTCTTATTGGTTTAATAAAACCAATTGGTTGGCCAGTAGCTAGGCAGGAAGTATAGGTGGGGTGACCAAACTAGGTGAATTCTGGGAAGGGGAAAGGCTTAGTCTGCAGTCACTACCCAGACACAGAAGAAGCTAGATGAAAATGCTACATTGAAAAAAGGTATTAAGCCTCATAACTAAACATAGATAAGAATTATGGGTTAATTTAAGTTTAAAAGCTAGTGAATAGCAAGCTTGAGCTAATAGGCTAACCAGTTTATAATTAATATAAGCCTCTGTGTGTTTTGTTGGGACTAAATGGCTGCAGGCCAAGGCAGGACAGAAACTACCATTTGCAGTGATATCTCTGAGTCTGGAGATAGATTGATTCCCAGTTTTCTGAGAAATCATCATACTGATTTCCAAAGTGGCTGGACAACTTTATACTCCCACCAATAGTTGAGGAGTGTTCCCCTGACTCCATATCCTCTCCAACATAAGTTGTCCTCAGTAATTTTTATCTTAGCCATTCTGATAGGTGTAAAATGGTATCTCAGAGTGATTTTGATTTGCATTTACCTGATGGTTAAAGATGGTAATCAATTTCTTAAATGTCTTTCAGCTGTTTGAGATTCTTCTATTGAGAATTCTGTTTGGATCTGTACCCCATTTTTAATTGCCTGAACCAACTTTCTCATGTAATCAAATTAGTGACTACCCTAATTCTTATCATAGAACCTTTATCCAGTAATTGATAGAGCAGATGCAGAGATCCACAGCCAAGCACTGGGCTGAGCTCCTGGAGTCCAGTTGAAGAGAGGTTGGAGGAATTATATGAGAAGATGGTAGGGCAAGATCATGATGGGAAAACCCACAGAGACAGCTGACCCGAGCTAGTGGGAGCTCATGGACTCTGAATTAACAGCTGGGAGCCTGCATAGGACAAAACTAGGCCCTTTGAATGTGAGTGACAGTTGTGTGGCTTGGTTTATTTGTGGGACCCCTGGCAGTAGAATCATGATTTATCCCTGGTGCATGAATTGGCGTTTTGGATTCCATTCCTTAAAGTGGGATACTTTGCTCAGCCTCGATGCAGTGGGGAGGGACTTGGTCCTGCCTCAACTCAATATACCAGGCTGAGTTGTCTCTCCGTGGAAGGCCTTACCCTCTCTAAGGATGGATGAGGGGTGGGGAGGAAGTGGGGAGGGAATGTAGTGGGAGGAGGAGAGGGAGGGATAGTGCAGTAGGTATGTAAAATGAATAAAAGAAAAAGAAGGTGGGCTAAGCAAGCCCTGGAAAGCAAGTAAGTAAGCAGCCCTCCTCCCTCCGTGGCCTTTGCATCAGCTCCTTCCCAGATCCTGCTTTGTTCGAGTTCCTGTCCTGATTTCCTTTGGAATGCTGAAGTGTAAGTCTGATAAATACTTGCTTTCCCCCAAAAAAGATGCTGAAACCAGAATCTGAGCCCATTATTGTATTCTAAATTCAATGAACTAGCTCTTACTCCACAAATTTGGAATTTTTAACTTCCAGTTGAAAAATGTGAAAACTGAATTAAATGAAGTCAGGACATAAGATACCCATCTGAGATATTTTAATTTTTCCAAACTTGTCATTTCAATTAGATAGATAGATAGATAGATAGATAGATAGATAGATAGATAGATAGATAGACAGATAGATAGACAGATAGATAGGCAGAAGTTATGGCTTATCAATTAAAAGCCTATTCTCCTCTTGAGGAAGATCTGAGTTCAGGTCCCATTGCCCACTCCAAGTGGTTCACATCTGCTCTAACTCCATCTCCAAGGAATTTGGCTGTTCTCATCTGAATGCTGTGGATACCTGAACCCATGTGCACATATTCACACAGATACACATTTACACATAATTTAAATTAATAAATATGAATATTTAATAGCCCACATATACAGAAAGAGTCCTCTAATGAATAGACATTTTGGAAAATGACCATGAAATTCAGGATATGAATACATATAACATGGTTGTACTAATATAAAATTGTTTATGCTTGTATGTTTATAGATAATAATTACATATTGTATGTCATACAAATATGCAAAACTGAACCACAATAAACCTTATTGCAACCATTATTGGGGGAACAGAAAGTGTTTTATTAATAGAAAAATAAATATTTATTACTTTCCTGCTTTATATGTTTTTGTTGCCATTGTCATGAAAATATCTTCTAATTAAAAACTTAGTGTATTGCTAGATATTAATACTGGGGGGATAGAATCATGTAAATATGTTAATTATAAAACCCAGACACTTCTTATTAGTGACAATTAAAATCATTTTAAGTTAATTTATGGAGCAACTTAAAAATGACCTCATAGTCAGAGATATGCGCCTTCAAATCATGTTTTAATTTCTTTCTCTGGGAACCTTCCCATGTGGCTGAGACGGATGGTGATGGTCAGCTAGGCTTCCCTGGGAGAAATCATTTCCATTTGCATTCCCCTACGATTATGCGTTCATGTGAAGCTACAAAATGCAAAATGAGGGAGAAATACTCCATTTGACAGGAGTGACTGGTATTAAGCTGTCATCGTTTAAAGGGGATCCAGTAAATATTTCTTCTAAGCAGCTCTGCTAATAATTTACAAGTAGAGGGAGGCCCCATGATGCTTCGACTTATTGTTTCCCTTCAATACAGTGACAATGGGTCTGGCAGTTAAAGATAGGCCTTGCCACCCGCCCAGAGAATTAAAGAAATTGTTCATTGATTTCTTCTACTCTGTTCTACAGAAAACATTAACTCCCTAGCTATTCTACTCATATATATCATCCACAGAAACTCAATGTGCAAAGGTATTTGAATAAATTTTCACTTTATAACTATTACTGTGCTTTCAAATATTCTTTTTTTCTACTTGTGCAATAGTACTAAGCTAGTACTGAGTGTTTTTTTTTTCACAGATAGACCAAGTGATAAATTTGAAGCAGCATTTATAGCTCTTAAATACATACATAATAATAATAATGTATGCATATACATACCATATATATATACTACATACATTGAACTATGTGTGTGTATAAAGTAAATTATTTTTTTATGGTGAGAAGATGGGAAAATGTGAGGGAGACTGACTAATTTTTCCAATATTCATTACAATGTAGAGCCCCTTAAATATCTGTTGACATTTACCTAGCTCCCTTTGATTAAAAGACACTGGAGTTAAAAATACATTATATGCATATCACAACATTTTGATCTGAGCAAATGTTAAGAAACTATTTATTCTGCATTTTGTATCTGTCATAATAATTACTTCCATATGCAGATTAATTCATTCCATAACACAGATTTGCCATCATTCTGCTCTTTAGAGTTCAGGATTTGAGCACTCTCTGTGTTTGTCAGCTGGAAAGTCAGGGCAGAGAGCAAAAGCCTTTCTACTTGCCAGAAGATGGGATAAATCGTACACCAATGAGCAACTGTCATTAGTTGTCCAGAGCTACACTTGAAGATAATAAATGCAAATTCTGAAAAAGGGAAGAACAGGGGAATGTAGACAAAGCAGTCCCTGCACAGGTAATGCCATGTCATTGTGTGTGCCAAGCAAAAGCCATCAGTTCTTCCAGTATTAGTAGCATGGGGCTTTTTATTCTGATTAAGGATATATCAAAATTTATAAAATCCCTATGAGACAGTATTTCTTTTAAAAGCACAATAGAATATTTAAATGTAATTTATTACATCTAAAATAATGCTGAGTATTTAAGATTAGATATTATTTAACATTCCCAAGTTCAGAGGAAGATAGTATATAGAAGCTTCAAGTAAAGTGGAAGGTAGTGTCTAAACCTGTCAAGGACATATAGCCAAAGATGAGGTTGATAATTTTGAAATTCTTTCCAGAAAAGCAGGGTGATTCTAAAAGTGGAACAGACATATATGGCCTAAAACATCTAATATCAATATCTTATGTCATATTATTGCTCACCCTATGTATGCGATTTTTGTGTGTATGAACATGTTGTGTACACAAGAGAATGTGTGTGTGTGTGTGTGTGTATCCTAAAAAAAAAAAACTGTGAGAAAATGCTTTGTGTTCTTTTCCTTAGAGCTAAAATTTATTGGGGGATTCTCACATAACTTCAGTGTGGTCCAATAAAACTTAAAAAAAAATTGTCCCAGGCTGGTAAAAGGAGTCAATGGGTAAAAGCACTTTCAAATGAAACAACATGAGTTCAATCCCTAGAGTCCAGATGGAGGAAGGAGAGAAGTGATTTTCATAGTCCTACAGAAGTGTGCATGTGCACACACACACACACACACAAACACGTACGCACACACACATACACACGTACACACACAAATAACACTTTTTTTAAAAATCTTCTTTTCACAAAGAGCAGGCAAAAAAACTTGTTTGAAATCAATTGTGCTAGCTAGTGTTATGCCAGCTTGACACAAACAAGAATAATGTTGGAAAAGGGAACCTCCCTTAACAAAATGCCCTCACTAGACACATCTGTAAGCAAACTTGTGGTTCATGTCCTTGATTGATGATTAATATAGGAGGACCTAGCTCACTATGGCAGTGCCACCCCTGTATCAGTGGTTCTGGGTGCTTTTATAAGGCAGGGTAACCAAGCCATTAAGGAGAAAATCAGTAATCAGCCTTCCCCCATGGCTTCTGCACCAGGCCATGCCTCCAGGTTCTTGCCCTGTTCCAGTTCCTCCTATGACTTCCTCCAAGGATGGAGTATGATGTGAAACCATTAGCTTAAAGAAACTCTTTCCTCCCAAAGCTGGTTTTGGTTGTGGTTTCTTATCATAGCAAAAGGAACCCGAAGACGTGATATTTCGGGTACTGTAAACAGAAAATCATAACAACAACAAATAGTTGAGGTGTAAAACCATTCTGGTGCTGAGGTTTCTGCTGCTCCCTGGTTCTGCAATATAGGACTCCAGTCTCTCCCATGGGGCCACAGGCTCCTGAGCAGCTGGAAGGGGAAGTATGATAGAAGAGCACATAAGGGAGGAAGGTGTGGGAAGCCATGTCCTGAAAAGACAATCATGATTCTGATGACACTTCCTTGTATAGTCTCTTCCCAACTCAGTTCATCGAATGCTTTCTGACTATTTAGGCAGAAAAAAAAGGAAATAAATCTTGATGACTAGTAAGAGCATTTACCTGATAGTATGTGGCAGTTATCAGCATGGCGAAGCACAGTAAAAGGCACCCTGGACCCATCCCTGCTCTGTGTTCTTTGAGTCAAAGAAATTTGGTTAAAAAGATTATATTAATACTGGGACTATAGACTACACTCCTAATTTATTACATGTGACCATACTGAAAGATAATCTCATGAAGAGAACTCAGTATCCCAGCCCAGAAATCTATACGTGAAAAACATTTTGGATAGTATTACAGTTTCTCTGCCCACTAAATTAAGAGCACTGACGATCTTGCAGAGTGCTTCTCTCCTACAACAGTCTCACATGGCGGCACTTCTCTCTCCATCTCTAACCTGACCTCCATGTGCATCTCTACTTAAAGAGAAATTTAGAGAAACTACAAGACACAAAGGAACATGGTTACCTTAAAACTAACCTGACATTTCATTCAGACTAG
Organism: Microtus pennsylvanicus; assembly: GCF_037038515.1. Classification (NCBI taxonomy): domain Eukaryota; kingdom Metazoa; phylum Chordata; class Mammalia; order Rodentia; family Cricetidae; genus Microtus; species Microtus pennsylvanicus. The sequence continues at coordinate 15,133,734 of NC_134587.1, forward strand.
GTTCTGTGTCTGTATCAATTATGTATGTGTATATGTGTGTATCATTTATCTCTATCATCTATCTATCTATCTATCTATCTATCTATCTATCTATCTATCTACCTACCTATCATCTTATGCATTCATCTATCTATCATTTGCCTACTTGCATGAATTTCTACTTTCTACACACAGATAAGTAGGTGGATATATATGAAGATATAAACATCCAGTGTGTACATGTTCTTGAGAGAAATGTTTTACCTCAGATCAAAGAAACATATGGCTTGTAGATTAAAGATAAAACTTACCTGTGAAATGAATGATGCAATAACCATAAATATAGTCTTTCATAATAAGTATAACCAGCACTTTCGTTATACATACTCATATGCTGTTAACTTATCCCAAAGTCTGACCTGTTGCTTCTCTTTATTATAATGTTGTAGGAGTAGTAAATCAAGAAAATAGTTCTTTGGGTTTTTAAGACTTGGTACTTAAAAGTAAAAAAAAAAACACTCAAAGCAGGCACACACTTTGGAATAATATACAGGAGATAAGGGAATTGATACTTGAAAGTACAAAATGAATCACTGTATAAAATATGAGAGCAGTATGGAAGGCCACGACACGTGTGGGAAATTGTTAAGGAGACGCTAGTGAAGTGGATGAGGGTCTGCCCCCGAGTCTAGCATGTTAGTGAGACTGAAGGGACAGAGGATGACAAGTTCCTTTTATGAACAGAGAGGATTATCTAGCTTCTCAGAGTTTTCTACATCAAAGTAGAATGGTTCTAGCGTAATCCTATAGAAAATAGAAGGACATAGGCTATTGCCATTACTCATTAGATAACGTGTTGGTCATGTAAATGTGAGAACCTGAGTTTGAATCCCCAGAACTCACACTTTAAACAACATTCAGTAGCACACTTCTACAATCTTAGCACCCCAGTGGAAAGAGATGGGAGGCAGAAATAAGAGAACCCCCAGATATTCACCAGCCAGCTAGTCTTGTATATGTAGTAGGAAAATTTATAGCGATCCTGTCTCAAATAAGTTTCAAGGTGAGGTTAGACAACTGAGGTTGTCCTTTGACCTCTATGTGTATCCATGTATACACATTCATACACACACACACACACACACACACACACACACACACACACACACATATATATATATATATATGGCAACACACACATTAAATAAAAAGCAATGGGTGTTTCAAATTCTGAGGAAACTGATGGACAATGTTAAGGATTGATCCATGATTTCTGAACCATCAAATAGCAAGCAAGGTTATGGAGAAGATTTTCTACAAGTTTCTATTTTATAAGGGAGATGAGAGTCTGGCACATGCAACTACTGTGTCATTGTATAAGGAGGCTTAGGCATCCTCAGACTTTGAGAGTTCATTGGTGAGCAATCCCCTAAGTCAACAGGAGACAGTGATGTAGATATACACCTGTGACCTCACCATTCAGATCAGAGTATGGAACGATCACACTGTTCACTTCTAGCCTTACTCCAAGTTGGTCCTCTGCACCCTCCCTCAAAGGGAAGCATGTTCTCATGTTAATTACCATCCAGTAGTAGATTTACGACCAGTGCATAACACAGAATCAGTTAACACTTGACTGAAGTGTCGGGTTTATTTTTCCTCAATGTTATATCTGCGAGATTAATTTGTCATAGTGTGTGACAGTTAGTTAAGACTATAAAATGCTGCTCTCTCCTCTGAGAAGTTCTTCCTGATGACTGTGTATTATACCCTTGGACAACAACACTTCTATCTATTTCATGTGTCCCTGTTGGTAACGACAGGAGTTGTTTTCACTTGGGGACTATTATGCATGAAGCTCCTCACTAACATGATTGCAGATGTCTGCTTTTGGACAAAAGCACTCATTTTTCTCAAGTAAAGTATACACAGGAGGAAAAGTTCTCAGTCATAGAGTGTATGCAATTTTAACACTTAATTCTACCAATCAGCTTTCCAAATGCTTTTGCATCTTTGGATAACTAGCAATGTAATCAACTTTTTCTGTGTTTCATGACCCTTGATAACAATTCCTACTGTCTAAGTTTTTCATTGCACATTAATTTTGAGTAGTTGTATCTCATTGGCATTTAGATTTGCATTTCACCGATGAATAATGCCTTTGAACAATTTTAAATGGCTAATGGCCATTTTGATTTAAGAAATCCTTGCTAGTCTTTAGCTTAGTTTTAAAAATATGGCTGTTTTTTGCTTGTTAATAGGAAATGTTACATACATTGGTATGCTGAATAATTTTGTGTCAATTTGACAAAAAATAAAGTCATCTGAGGGGAGACAACGGCAATGGAGAAATTGTCTCCATAAGATTAGGCTGCAGGCCAACCAGTAGGGCATTTTCTTAATTGGTGACTGGTGGAAAAGAGGCAAGCCCATTATGGGTAGTGCTCCACCTGGTCTGGTAGTCTTGGTTTCTTTAAGCAGGCTCAACAAGCCACAATGAGCAAGATAGTAAGGCGAACTCCTCCATGGATTCTGCATTAGTTCCTTCCCTGTTTGAGTTTCTATCCTGACTTCACTTAATGGACAACCATGTAGAAGTGTTAGCCAGATATTCAAATCCTTTCCTCCCTAACTGACTTTAAGTAATGGTGTTTTATCTTTGTAATAGTAATCTTAATTAAGATATTTTGAAAACAGTTCTCAGCATCTGAATTGCATCAAATCCATAACTGCAGCTTGGCTGTGTACTCAAAATGCTGCTGCTGCTTCTTCTTCTTCTTCTTCTTCTTCTTCTTCTTCTTCTTCTTCTTCTTCTTCTTCTTCTTCTTCTTCTTCTTCTTCTCCTTCTCCTTCTCCTTCTCCTTCTCCTTCTCCTCCTTCTCCTTCTCCTTCTCCTTCTCCTTCTCCTTCTCCTTCTCCTTCTCCTTCTCCTTCTCTTTCTTCAAGACAGGGTCTCACTATGTGGCTCTGCCTGGTCTTGAGCTCCTGTGTCCTAAAGAGCTTCTTCTCTGTAAGATGGAATGCAACCTCCCTTCAGAAAGCCTTATGTTTTAATAAGCTTCCCTCCAGGATTAATGGTTTTATCTGGGAAGAAAGTTTTACACAATTCTGACAACTGGATATCTTTAATTACAGAACTAAAAAGCAAAGGCAACCAAAGTTCTGTGGGTGTGAGGACAACTTGGTCTACATTATGAGGCTCTATATTTTTAAAAAATATTATGGACATTACAGAAATAATACTACACAGATACAGCCATCTGACATTTGGCGAAGAGACTACAAAAGTTGTAAATACCTATTAATAACTGGCACCGCAAAACTGGATACAGAAAAGACTGAAAATAGATTCTCTCTCTCTCTCTCTCTCTCTCTCTCTCTCTCTCTCTCTCTCTCTTGGAAATCAATTAAAAGGAATCAAAGATTAATCTGAAAATTTAACTCTTGAAACAAGTAGAGGAATAAGCAGTGGATGCGCTGAAAATATAGGCATAAGCAATGGGCTTCAGAAGATAATCTCCCAAATGACAAATGGAATTACATCAAATTACAACCCCTCTACATCCAAAGGAGCCAATTAGCAGAGTGAAGCAACAGCACACACAGTGGGAGAAATCATTTCCAGCTTTCAACCAGCAAAAGATTTATTTTCAGTTATATAAAGAATTAAAAAATTATGCACCATAGCAACACATAATCTAATCAATAAATGGTCAAATAAAACAGGCAGCTCACAAAGGAAGTGCAAGTAGCCAATTAATAAACGAAAATAATGTTCAACATCTTTAGCCACCAGGGAATTACAATGGAATTTCCTACATTGAGATTTGTGTCCTACTCCAGGCAGAAATATTATCATAATTAAAAAGCAAGCAAGCAAACAAACAAAAATAAACTGTTGGTTAAGGTTTGTGTTTTGGAGCAATGGGTCTTTATAAGCATATAAAGCCTATGATAATGTAAACTAGTATAGACATTAGGAAAATCATAAAATAATCAACAAAAAAAGAAAAGAAAACACCATATAACTTAGTTTTACCTCCTTCTGGTATATACCCAAAGGAATAAAATTCAACCTACAAAAAAGGTACCTGCTTAGTTATGTTTATTGCACACTAGACAAGTTATAAAATCAACCTAGATGTGTGTCAATGGCAACAAATCCGCTTCCCCCCTTTCTCTCTCTCTCTCTCTCTCTCTCTCTCTCTCTCTCTCTCTCTCTCTCTCTCACACACACACACACACACAAACACACACCCAATACAATAATATTAGGCATAATGATTGAAATCACCTTGCAATTTTGTTACTTTCTTAATTGCTGCAGCAAAATATCTGATGAAAGATTGTAGGGAAGGAGGGATTGTTTTAATTCAGTTTTCAAGGATATGGTCAATCATGGTTGGTAAAAGCACAGAGGCTAGAGTTTGAAAAAGCTGGTCACAGTGTATCTGCTGACTGGGAAGTAGAAATCATTGAATACAGAGCCCAGCTTGCTTTTTTCTTTCCATTCTATCCAGGGCCCCAGCTCAAGCTGGCAACCACATGCAATGTGGTTCCTTCCATTCCAATTAACCCAAGCTGGGAGTTCCCTAATAGACATACCAAGAGGGTTTTGTCTACATGGTTATTCTAATGAAAAATCAATATTAACCATCATTCATTGTATGCAGGGAAGTAAATGAAGTTGGAGATATTCAGGTTGATAAAATAATCTAGAATCAGAACAATAAGTGTCATATATATTTTTCGCAAGTGAAATCTGGAAAAACATAGACCACGAATGTTGTAGAGTGCTTATTGAGCAAGAGGAAGATGATCATGAGAAGGAGGATGCATCCAAGAGAATGATCACAAAACATTATACACAGGTACAAAAAGTCTTAATGAAGATCATTATTTTATCCAATTCATAAGAGTGCATTAAAGTATTTGTGAGTTCTGTACAAACTAGAGAATTAAATGTTCAATATTTCCCATAGAAGGGGGGAATTTTCCACTGACACCAGCAGTTCTTGCTCTCTCTCTCTCTCTCTCTCTCTCTCTCTCTCTCTCTCTCTCTCTACACACACACACACACACACACACACACTTTCATTTCCATCTTGATGCTATCTTCGGACACAGCACAATAAGCCATGGTACCGAGGGCGTGAGAATGAACTCCCTAGGCTTCTCTTATTTTCTAGTTTTTAAAGCACCAAATTAAAACTATTTTACTCACCAGCAACATCACAGCATGTTGTTAGTTCCCTTCAAAAACTGTTCCACTATATCTCTGGTGGAAGTTCCCTGGTCCACCAGAGGCTACTCCAGCACCTAGATATCCAGCTCACATCTCCAGTGGAGGCCATCTATTTCACCAGAGGCCATACCGGCACCCAGATCCTCAGCCAAGAACCCACCCACTCTTGGACCACCAACACTCCACCAGACCCACCCAATTTAACCCCTATGGCCTCTCCTCTCCTTGTCATCCTGTCCTGCTCACAGGTCCGGTGTCAGTCTGCTTCTAGAGGCCATGCCAGTATGCAGAACCACAGAAGCCCCCGACTAGATCAGAGGCCATTCCAACTGCTGAATCTCTATCCCTCAACTATGGTGAAGACCTTCTACACACCTATAAACCACTCCAACATACGGACCAGAGAGGAAACAGAAACCATGGAACAAGATACTAATTCAACAAAGACAAACTCAGAAATCCACATCTGGAACTATAATCACCCCAAACCCAGATGCCTAAATGTCAGTGTAAGAACACAATCAACAACAACCAGGGCAGTATGTCACCACCAGAGAGCCTCATTCTACTACAGCAAGTCCTGCATATTCCAACAGAGGAAGCCTAAGAAATTCATTGTAAAAACAACTTTATAGAGTTGATAGAGGCCCTTAAAGAGGAACTCACAGAGATCTGCCTGCCTCTGCCTCACAAGTGTTGAGATTAAATGTATCATTGCCACCCAGTTTACATCTCAATTCTTAACGGAGACTTTAATCCCAGAAAGGCTGGGCAGATGTCCTACAGACTCTAAGAGAATATAGATGCCAGACCAAACTACTATAACCAGCAAAGCTTTCAAACACAAAAGATGGAGAAAACAATATATTCTATGTAAACTCAATTTTAAACAATGTCTATCCACAAATACAGCCCTACAGAAGTTACTAGAAGGAAATCTCTACCCAAAGAAAGTTAACTCACTCCACCCACAAAAATACAGGCAATAGATATTCTCATAGAAGCAAAACCCAAAAAGAGAAACACACACACACACACACGAGAGAGAGAGAGAGAGAGAGAGAGGGGGGGGGGGGGCTCATTACTACCAACAATAATATAACAAGAGGAAAGATCAACCATTGATCATTGATATCTCCCAGTATATATGGATTCAATTTCCTATTAAAAAGAAACACAATAACAGAAAGGATGTGAAAACAGGATCCATCCTTCTACTGCAAACAAGAAACTCACCTCATCATCAAAGAAAAGATTGGAAAAAGATTTTCCCAGCAAATGAGCTTAAAAAAAAAAAGAAAGTCTGGTGTAGTCTTACAAAATAGATTTCAAAATAAAGTTAATCAAAAGAGACAGAGAAGGACTCTTCAAACTCATCAAAGGAAAAGCCAACCAAATGATTTTGGAATTTCAGTATTTGCTGAGTTACCTTCAAAACTCTCAAAAAAATACTTCTCAAATTATTCCACTAAATGGAAACAGGAGGAATATGGCTGAATTCATTTTGTGAGGCCATAGTCACCTTGAAAAGGAGACCACACAAAGACTCAACAAAGAGAGAGAATTACATACTAATTTTCCTCCTGAACTTCGATGCAAAAATACTCAATAAAGTACTCACAAACAAAATTCAACAACATATCAAAAATTCATTCACTGTGATAAAATAGACTTAATTCCAGAGATGCAGTGATGGCTCAACATATGAAAAAAATGAAGTTCATCATATAAAAAAAGCTGAATATAAAACCAACCAGATAGTCATTTCATTAGAAGCTGATAAAACTTGACAAAATTAACACCCCTTTCATGATAAAATTCTGGGAGAAATCAGGGATACTAGTTACATACCTAAACATAATAAAAGCAATATATAGCAAGTGGATTGGCAACATCAAATTAAATGGAGATAAATTCATAGCAATTCAACTAAAATCAGGAAGAAGACAAGACTATCCACTCTGGCCACATCAATTCAAAACAGTACTTGATGTTTAAACTAGAACCGTAAGGAAACTAAAGGAGATTAAGGGGATACAAATTTGAAAGGAAGAAGTCAAAATATCACTAATTGCTGATGATATGATAGTGTCCATAAGCAACCCTCAAAATTCTACCAGGACATTTCTACAGCTGATAAATGCCTAGAGTGAAGTGACTAGATACAAAATTAACAAAACAAAACAAATCCTCCAGCCAGCCAACCAACCATACAAACATGAACACAATAAAGCAAGAAACAGTAACCCTCCTATATACAAATGACAGACAAGCTTAGAAAGAAATTAGGGAAACACCCTCCTCAAACACTACATATATTATAAAATATCGCAGTTTAACTCTAACCAAGCAAGTGAAAGACCTGTATGACAAGAACTTCAAACCTTTAAAGAAAAGAAATTGAAGATGATATCAAAAGATGGAACGATCTTCCATGCTCATGGGTCTGTAGGATTAACATGGAAGTTAGAGCTAATAGGTCAAGCAGTGATTTAATTAATACAGTTTCCTTGTGATAATTTTGGGAGACTGGGTGGCTAGAAAACAAACAAGCAGCCTCCTACCACAGTTCTGTATCTGTTATCTAATATTGTTGACACTAGTTACATTTTATAATGTTGCAAATACTAGCATATTAAATAAATTATATTTTAGTCTTGTTAATTTATGACTACATATGTCAAATATTGTGACATCGAAAAGCATGGGAGGAATGAAGGTGTGGAAAACTGCCATCAGGGTCTATTGTATGAAAGAAGAACCTACATTCAATTTTTAAAAAATTAAAAAGGTAGAAAGAGAACAGAAATTCTGGCTACAATATATTCTGCACAGTTTCAGACATTCAAGGGTATGCTGTATCCACAGATACAGCTTCTCTACTTCAGGTCTCAATACCCATGCATGCACATATACATACATACACACACACACACACACAGAGAGAGAGAGAGAGAGAGAGAGAGAGAGAGAGACAGAGAGAGACAAAGAGACAGAGACAGAGACAGAGAGACAGAGAGAGAGAAAGAGAGAGAACAGAAAGTCTTCATTATAAATCTAGTTTGTGTTTTGCATACAAAACTCCAGACTAAACAGATAAACATGAAACTTACCAACTTTGTGTATCTTTTCTACATATGTGTGTGTGTGTGTGTGTGTGTATATATATATATATATATATATATATGTCTATTACTAAAGATTTGTAATGTACTTTTCTAAATTAGGATTTTACATAGTATGAGTTTCTCTACAGTTGCCATAGTATAATCCACAGTATTTATTTTAAATGCATATTGGACTGCCTAGTCAACACCTTGTAACTTATTATTGTTAGGAGCTGGGAGCATGGTGGTGCATTTTCAATAAGCCCTCTGAGCACATAAATTTTGGGAGCCACTTTTCTGCTCTTGGTGTTGTGTTGCGGAGGGCTCATTGATTTGCTTGGCTAGTGAAGGGATTGCTGGGCTGAGAATCGGGAAGTGCTGCTTTGCACTTGGGAGCTGAGCAGAGTTGCGTCATTTGTTCTTTCTCAGCATAGGCATAGGCATTTATAAAATGGCGAGGGTATTCCCCTGTACCTGTGGGGCCTGACTCATTTAATGGGATAAAATAGCTCTGCAAAGTGGAATGTCTTTTGGGAACATAGAGGATGTCAAGTTTTAATTTTCGTTGATATTCAAAAATACTGAGTTGTAGTCTACAGCTTAACTGGCATATAGAAACCTTTGAAAGTCTAGAATATTATCATTGCAGAATGGAGTAAGCTGGGTCTGAGAAAGTCTGGGTACAGTTTATTTCATGAGGTGACACAGTAGCTAAAAATTTGTTCAAAATATTTTAAATTTTCTATTCTGAGCACCTTGTATTAATTCAGTGGGTCAGAATAAATTATGGGTGGCATGGACATGATTGATAATAAGGATATTAATTATATTCCCAAATCACAGCACCTGCTTTTAGTCTCTAAAGAATAGAATAATTTTCTGAGCCAGCAATATCTATCAAAGTGATGGCAAAAACACAGTATATAGATATATTCTGCCCCTATTGAAATTTAAAGACTCTGATAAAATCCTGTAAGACATTCAAGACCATCTGGAAATACAGTGTATTAAAAAGACAATTACGCTGACACTTTCCTTTGAAACATTCACAAAGTTGCCAAATTTAGGAGAATCTGGATGTGATGTCAAGGATACACTGTCAATGGGAGTTACTTGCCTGCCAAAAGTCCTCCTCCTGACTTTTAATATTCTGTTGCTTTTAGAGGTCACTGACTACTTTGACTTAGAAGAGAAAGAAACATTTACATTAGTTAATGCTTTTCCTGTACAGTATGTGGATAGAGCTTGTTAAAGACAACCACAGGGACAGCTAAGCCCACAGCTGCAGTTCAGGGTGGGGTCAGCTGATGTCTTTAGGAACATGGATAGGGCAAATGTCAAAAATCTTGTTTCTCCCATCAGGGTATTAGGAGTCAACTAATTTCATGACATTGATATATACATAACATTTAAAGTTACAAATACTAGCTTTAATGGGAGCTCTAAAACAAGCCAACTCAGATGTCTTCAGATAGCAATGCATGGTTAGTCAGCAGAAGCATGTGTCTTCTGAAGAGACGGACATTTGAAAACCAGAACACAAAAAACTGAGGCCCATAAAAACCATTAAACTTTGAGTCTAGAATCCACATTTCAATGCAGTTCCACTCACAGTCAATTTTGCATTGAATCACAAGAGAAGATAATGATGCTTTAATATGCTTTTAAATCATTTATATATTTCTTAAACTTAGATTTTAAGACAGGACATTTGCATATTTTCTCTCAAAAGATCCAATTTATGACTTTGATTCATATAGATGTGTGAGCAGAGGAATTGTTGCTTAACACCTTTAAATTTTTTAAATGCTTGCTTTGCATTTCTAGTTTGTATTGTGCTTATTTTAGAACTGCTATTAATATGCTGTACTTTCTATCTATAAATATGATCCTTTCCAATAATTAATATAAATACATACAGTTATGTAGAAATTTAGTCATATTTTAAGGCCTAAGTGACTAATAGATAATTTTTTGTTTTTCTTTTTGGTATGGCTTTCAAAAGTTAACCGGTTAAATTATTTCTTTAGTATTATGATTTTTAAGGATTATTAACCAACTGAATTCTGGGATTTTTATTGAAATTAATTCTTGAATGCTAGCTAGGATTCCAGATGGCTGGAATATTTAATAGGCAGTGTGGAAAATGCAGTAGGTGAGGCTAGCTGACTCCAAAGACATTAAGCAACTTTTAAAGCCTTTGACATTCTGGCAATAACACGCAAACCTTGTGAAATGCTTCTCCATGTTAAATCCCGCTGGTAAATTGTTAAAACTCATAAGCATATGCTCTCACCTTTAAACGGGAAAGACAGCTCACATAAATGTCGGGCCCTAAATAAGTTAAATTTGTAACCAGATGTTATAACAGTCGATAAAAATATGCTTTCAAGCATCTAAGAGCCAGGGCATTAAGGACGCGGTCACCTTCTGCTCTGCTGGTGGGTTTACCTCACATGAATATCATGGAAAACAGGTATTGCAGAAAAACAGTTACAAAATATTGCAAAAGAACTGATGTAGGAATGGAAAATGGATAGCTTAGAAATGTTCTCCAAGACAACTGACAATGTCTTAAAAGCCCAAAAATACATATTTAATAAGCAGTAACCAAAATCAATAGTTTGTTTTATGAAATACAGTTCCTGTATCTTTCCCTAATGTCCCTTGCCATTAAGTCATTGCTAATAATGTAAGTCTGTATTTTTAGAACATTTCCTTTTTAAATGCATATTATCATTATCCAAATCCCCCAGCACAGGCAGAGAAAATTCATAATAAGTATGACTAAGGGAAAGTGCCATATTTTTTACCCTACAAACTGACCAGTTATAAACATCTCCTACTTGGTATTTACAAGGACATTCTTTTCAATAACCATATCATTAACACATTGAGAAATTGTTGGTTGTATGACATTTAAAAGAACTGTGTATGGTATCGTCTTTATTTTTTATCTAAAATGGCATAGAATTGATAAAATTTATTTATTACAATAAAGAAACTAGTTTTTAGTGGTGCACTATCTTCTCTAAAATAAAAATTATATGGATTTTAAAAAGTTTATGGATACTCAGCAACCTTTAAAACATCCAAAGACATATTATATCAAAAATGATTGCACATAATTTACATGCACATAGATAATATATGGAAGAATTACTATTCCTTGACAAGAAACAAGATGACAGGAAGAAAGTTAAAGGAAGGACTGCATATATTATGTGTCAAGTTAGAGTGGAAATATTGTAACACACATTGTCATTCAAAAATAAATAGGGTGAAATGATGTGGAATGTCCTTCTGTAAATGTGTTGCTTTTATTAGTTAATAAATAAAGCTGTTTCGGCCAGTGGCTTAGCATAAAGAAGCTAGGTGGAAAAACTAAACTGAGTGCTGAGAGAAAGAAGGCAGAATCAATGAGACACCATGTAGCTACCAGATTATAGCTACATGCACAGATTAATGGAGATGGGTTAGTTTAGGATATAAGAGCTATCTAGAAATATGCTTAAGCTATAGGCCAAACAGTATTAGAATTAATATAGCTTTCCGTGTGATTATTTCAAGAGTCTGGGCAGCCAGAAAACGAACAAACAGCCTCCCTCAACAGAGAAAGCTATGGCTAAAAATTGATCTTTATAAAATTGCTGCTCAAAATAATAGTTGAACCACTAGGCTTAATAAATAACTAACAAATAGAGTGTTAAAGTTTTCTCTGATTATATCAAAGCTTCCATAAATAAACCCAGAACATGAGATCCTGTGGAACGGTCAAGAGGCAAAAAAGTTACGCAGAGTTCATATGACAAAGACTGTGCCTTGTCAAATAAGTTTAGAAGGTTCCAGTTTAAAATATAATAAGTAAAGCCAGTTTGTAGTTTATTATATATATAATTTTGTAATATAAATTTTATAAATTATATATAAAATATATATTCAATAAATATAACTTTTTTCTATTATTATATTAAAATTGCTTCCATAGACCTCATATATATAAAGAATCAATTTTAATATAATAATAGAAAAAAGCTATATTTATTGAATTAACTTATTTTAAAGGTAAATAGTAGAAGAGTAACTTATTTCTGAAGGCATCATACTTAAAAAATTCTAAATATAACCAGTGTGAAAGGTTCAATTATCTATATATAAATGTTTTACTTGTAGTCTGAGTATTTCAAATATATTTACAGCTATCTTTAGATGTTTATAAACTTCTTATTGTATCTAACCACCATTAAAATATCCCTACTGAGTAACTAATACATTTCTGAAAATATTTCTGTTTTCAATGTGTCTTAGCTTGGAATGAGCAATGAAGAACAAAAATATGAGCCTTGACTGTAGCAAGAGATTCAATTACAACATGTAGGAAAAGGCAGGGTGATATTTTTGTCAAGAAAGATACTCCTGTCATTGATAACTAAATAAATAACTTGAAAGAATTACAAAGGGAAAAATATTTGTGAGGATAATATTAATATTTATGGCTGAAAAATCAAAAAAGTGTAAACACACCTATGAAAAAGTAATATTCACCAACTGTGTATGCTAATATATTTCCTGGAAAAAAGACAGTATTATGTACAGTCAGAACAAGCAACAGGGTCTATGGTATAGTCATGCCACAATGCCTGCTGCAAGCAGGAAGGTCTCATCCCTTCTCTGTCTGCCTTATTTCTGCAATCTAGCATTTTATTGGGCAGAACCAAGAGAGGACCTGTTGGAAACCAGGAAATGTAGTCTTTGGAGTTCCTGCTAAAACAGTATAAAGATTGAAATTACAGTTTAGAAATAATATCTTAATATATGCACATGTATGCTCTAAGATATTGAATAAAATATAAACACTTCATGATAATTTTACCATTCTCTATGAAATCATCCCATAATTTTACCACCCTCCATTTAGCTTCATCACCGCTAATGTACATATCTCTGTAGAGGAAAAGTACAAAAGATTCTTGAGAGGTGAATGAACGCACCGTGATAATCACCGACTATTTAAAGGCCATTATTGAGAGGATGAAAATATTTTACTTTCATTATAATTGTGTTTTGTGCAAGCAAAATTTTAACAGGCAAATTAATGTAGATGAGAAGAAATTAGACACTGAAGGATATCAGTGAGGGGGATAATGAATATCTAACATATGGCAAATGAGAAAGAATAAAGGAAGACTGAGTGGTGAGAGATAGCACTAATGAGCAGCAGCCGTGAAGAATTTTTCATGATTTTCCTACTTTTGCAGGTGAAGCAGAAAAGTCCCTGGTTGTGATCAAGATGTCAGCTGGACTGTGGACCTCTTTGGCGCTCCATGGGGAGAGAGGACATCTCCCTGCAAGCTTGTCTTGTGAATGTTGGATGACCTTAGGTACTTGCTGCCGATTGACCAAAAATATAATTTCCTGACTATATTGGCATCTCTGGGTGGAGTTCACAGAACTGCTAAGGAATTGGGCAAGAGAATGACCCAAATGGAAGCCAATAATCAAGGCCTAAGTTTAATACTCTGCACCTGTGCCCTGAGAAGATAAATGATCCCTTGAGTTCTCTGGCCATCTAGTTCACTATTCAGAGTGATTGATCCTCCCTCAAAAGCAAAAGATGTAGAACAAGTACTGTAGACATCTGGCTTCTGCTTAAACAACCATTTCCCCATGCATCTGCATGAGCAGGTACACACATACCACACACATGATACACACAAGGTCAACATAGTCATAAATACTACCATGCTAGTTTACTGCATCAGCCAAATCAATCACTTTATGTGATTTCTAAAACTTAGGAAAACATCATGACAGAGCAGAAAATAACTAAAGGAATCTAGTTTGCTTTCCCTTCATTTGATGTATTACCTTATTTAAAATCTAAATAATTATCATTCTTTTAAAAGATATATCAAGTGACTTATTCATGATCTTTAAAATTTTGATGCCAGATCTTTTTGCAGATACTGTTAAAGCACAGTCTCCCAATTGTTTCAGTTCTATACTTAGGCTTTGAAGGTTGGTGTCTAAAACACCATCCCCAGTGACACTAGATGTCTCACATCCACACATTGTTTAATTCACTTCCCTTGAGCATGGGCAGAACTCAGAGACATCTTCCAGAGAGTATAATGAGTCAGGGGTGTTAGATTTTTATCTGTGTTACAAAGTTTCTTGATATCTCTGACTTCCATTTGGGTCATTCTCTTGCTCAATTCCTTAGCAGTTCTGTGAACTCCATCCAGAGATGCCAATGTAGTCAGGAAATTATCTTTAAAAATTTGTGATTAAAATTTTTGCTATTACATTAATCAGATATCCAAGGAATAAGTAGCACCATTATTACAAAAACCCTTTAAAATGTAGACAGCTGCCTCCCAACCAGTACAGTATCAGAGTAACCTTCAGAGCCAAACCTAATGGAGCCGCTACAAACTACAGACCATGTGTGCCCATGGGTGCAGATGCAAAATCTCTAACAAAATATTTTTAATAACAGTGCAAAATTATGTATCACTAAAAATACTTTATGATAAAGTGGGGATCATCCTGGGAATGCAAACATTGTTCAATTAGTGAAAATCATTTCTAATGTTCACCACATTAATAAAACAGAGGAGAGAACTTATGATCAGTTAGATAAATATGGAGAGATGCTTACAAAATGCAAACAGCACTAGAGATTAAAAATGTTTGAAGCATACTTTAAAAACTAAAGACTTTTCAATTGGATGGGGGAAACCTACCACAACACTATGACTACTATTACGTTTTGTGGTGAAATACCTCATACATATAGGTATAACACATGAGTCCTGGGATAGCCCCTCTTATTTGGAGACCTGTTTCTATCACCTCTGTTAAATATTTCAAGCCATTCAACATATCTGTGTCTTTGTCCTAGACAGCCTATTTTCAAGTGAAAGATAATTACTGTATCCAGCTCAAAATACAATGTTAAAGTTGAAATTAGTTCTCATCCTCACTAATCTCTTAGCCTGTGCAAGCATCAAATTGCACACTATGTATATGGCCTCTATCACATGCTGAGGCTTTGAAGACATCAAAGCAGATGGTTCTATTTCTGAATGACTGTAACTCTCATGGTCTAGTTTTTCTTGTTTTTAAAATGTTTCTACTGACATAATTCAATTGATGACATAAATTGCATATGAATAAGTAGAGAATAAACAGTATGCTTCATTAACCATGGTTTGTAGAAAATGGATATTTATTATTAGTATTATATTTCTGGGGCAGGTTAAAGCAACAGGAGGCAGAAAAGAGACAGGATCCTGACCTTCAACAGACAGGATTGTTTTTGTTGCCTCACAAACTGAAATTCAGCCTTTATCTTGGGGAAAATTAAAGAGTCTGCCAGAGGAAAAAAAAGATGGCTTCAGCTCTTTATAGGAGTGGGGTGAGGTGTCTTAGGAATATAACATGTTTCTCTGTTACAGTCTCTCCTTTCTGAAGTTCTTTTCCAAGACAAGACTGGCTGTACCAACAGATATTCCTAAAATGACCAAGAAGGTTATCGGTGATCTTATAGAACTCCTGTTTTAAGGGCAAAGCACTCTATTAACATTATCATTTTGTATTAGAGATAAGGCCTCTTGCTGGCTGGTCTGAAAAAATGCTTACAAACACAGGTTGTTCTCAAAGAAATGTCAGGTCTCTTGCCTCTGATTCCTGTCTACAGGAATTACAGGCATGTAACACTATGTATGCCAGGGGAACACAAGTGTTCTTAAGATGTGTTTGTGACTTCTGAGAGCTAATAAAATTGTTGAATTACTTCAAATAAAATCTTCAGCTTAAAAGTTTAATATATGAGGGTGTGAGGTTCTACAGGAAATACAATAATTTTCCTTATTTCCCTAACATTTAAAAAAATATTTTTGATAGCAATTACAACATTTTTCTCTCCCTTTTTCTCCCTCCAGACACTTCCACATTTTCCAAACTTTCTGAATTATGGGGAATTTATTTCTAAAAATGTCCACTGTCAGGAGCCAATTTCTTCCTAAAATCATTGCAGGAACCATCATCCTGGGGAGTCTGAAGAGAACCCCACACCCCTAATTGTGTTAGGAATCGTTCTATTGACAGAGCCTACCCCACACCCAAATTGGCTGTTAATGAGAGCTATCTGTTAGCGGAACCCACCCCACATTCCAAACTATCTAGGGAGCTAGGTGTGTCAACTTCCTGGCCAACAGTGACCTGACCGAAGATAACCTCCTGCCTACGTGAGCAACTCGGACCGTGTGACCAACGTGAACCACGCGGCAAGAGCCCAGGCCCCTGTGCCCATCCCCCAAATCTTTACTCTATATAAGTTGTCCCCCATCTGTAATAAACGGAGGCTCTGACAAACTTAGCATGGCCTTTTTCCTGTCTCCTAGCCCATATCTTACAGGTAGTGCCTCTCCGGGACCCTGGAATAACTGATTGCAGGGTGGGTTACAACCCCTAGACTGAGTAGCCCACCCAAAGGCAATCGACAGTCCACCTTCCAATTTACTATTGTCTAACAAATTCCCCTTTGTGCAATAGGATATGATGCAGTAGTTGTTTACTTTGAATAATTTTGCAACTGGGAGCAAAAATCAGAGGCATTCAGAAGATTGTATACATTTTACTTCAGCAAATGTAAAAACTCATAGTGATTTTTTTGCAGAATGTATTTTGTTTAGAAAGTTTAAACTTTTTAATATATGGTTTTCATTATAATGATTACATTAAACAATTGTCATTTTAATACTTCAGCTACCTCAAATTATTTTAGGTAAGGGAGCTATACTAATAAATATAATTAACTAAAAATTTTACTGACTTTTGATAACATCCAAATTACTTGATTATTTGATTAATATGTTCTTTTCTATCAGTTCATTATATATTTATATTTAATCATAGATTCCTTTGGGGGACGAGAATATTTCCAATTTCTTTTGTACTTTGCACTAAATGTAATGGATGGTTTTGTATATTTCAGCAGGAAGCTCAAGCAATGATGTAATCAATCTTTCATGGAAGCTATTTAGATTCAATATCTATGAATTGCTCATTTCTATAATAAGGTTATGACTATTAATTTCTTAATCTGTTATTTTAAACTTTTGGTTTTCTGTCGTGTGTGTGTGTATACATTTCACTTGGTTTTGAGATTTCTATTTAATTGGTTATATTAATAGAGATCAAACTGTTATTTAACAATTGTGTTGATTCATTCACTTGATAAAGCTCAATAACAGCTTCCGTATAGTACTGATCATGAGAATCAATAATATACATATTTTTATTAAGATGAATCTATTTGACAAATGACTGTCCAACCACGTAAGACTATATTGTTAGCTAGGAGAACATGCATGCACAATAGTCTATGTTTAGAGACGCATATCTAACACAGCCAACTCCAGTCCATTCGAATATGAACATAGACAACCTTGAAAAGAGAATGCATTATGCTACATGGAATCAATAAATTGCTCTAACTTTAATAATGGAAAGCATTCATGAATTGATGAAATAACTACATCAACAAACAGTTTGTGCCATTGATCAAAGTCAGAAATGCGACAGTGCAGAAGTTCTTTACCACCTTTCATATCTGCAAACAGTCTAGTTTTACAAAGCCAGTGCATTTACAAGAAAATGTTAAAAATTCAAACTAAAAAAATATACAAGTTAAAAGCTATTGGAACAGATTCAAATCTATAAATATTTATAATATACAATCTATTCTAACTTTCACATTTGCAAAGTTTAATGGAGATAGATAGTAGAAAACGTTGTTTTTTTTGGGGGGGTGGTTAAATCAAATGACAGACAGTACAACACAGATGTGTACTGAAAATGTAATGAATGAACAAAGCAAATTATCTACAGCCATAATTTTTATTATCTTATTTTGTGTCAAAAAACTTTCATGTACATAAAAAGAGTTCCGTGTAAATAAAGTTTTTAGGCAGTCATGAACTTCAGAAGGAGGGGAAATGGGATGAGAGGTGTGTTTAACTGTAACTAGTTTATTTCAGAGAGGTAAAGGGGAAGAAGGGAAAAGAGAGAAACATGTAAAAATTTAAAATCCAGTCCACTAAAAAATGTTTAATACAATAATTTCTTTTGGGAAACAGATTCTTCTAGAAGGAGCTGAAAGGAGGAGAGAGAGAAAACTATGTAAATGAAATACTTATATATAAAATTCTCAAAAATATTACTATAGCTCTGTAGTTGAGCTTGAAATCAGGGATGGTGACACCTTCAGAGGGGCTTTGATTGTACAGGATGGTTTTGGCTATCCTGTTTTATTTGTTTTTCTATATGAAGTTGAGTACTATTCTTTCATTAGCTGTTAAGAATTGTGTTAGGATTTAATGGGAATTGCATTGAACCCATAGATTGGTTTTAGTAAAATGGCCATTTTTACTGTTAATCCTACTGATTCATGAGAAAGTGAGATCTTTCCATTTTCTGATATATCTTTATATTTTACTTCAAAGACTTGCTCAACTAATTATGTTCAGAGTAGCTTTATTTGTAATAGCCAGAACCTGGAAACAAACTAGATATTCCTCAGTCGAGGAACTGATAAAGAAAACGTGGTACATTTACACAATGGAGGATTACTCAGCTGTTAAAAAAAACAGGAATTTTGTAGGCAAATGGATATAACCAAAAAAAAAATTATTTCAAACGAGGTAACCCAGACCAAAAAAGACATAGTATGTACTCACTCATAAGTGGATATTATTTGCAAAATAAAGGATAGTTATGTTGCCATCCACAGGTTTAGGGAGACTAGGTAACGAAAAGGGGTTCATGGTAGACACCCCGATCTCACAGAGAAAGAGAAATAGAAGAGATTTTGTGTATGACTGAGATGAGAACATGAACGATCATATTGTGGGGGGCGGAGGACTACCGGAAAGTGGGGGAATTTTGTGGTCAGGTAAAAACCTCGTGGAAGGGAATTTCCCAGGATTCTACAAGGCTTCCCTCCTCTAAGACTCCTAGCAGTAGCAGATGCAGCCTTAACTGGCCATCTCCTGTGACCAGATTCGGGCCTAGCCAGATTGTCATTACAGAGGTTTTATCCAGCAGATGATGAAAACAGATGCAGACCGACAAAGCAAACATCGGGTGGGGTTTGGGGAATCCTGCAGAAGCGCAGGAGAAAGGATTGTAGGAGCCAGAGGGGTCAAGGACATTACAAGAAAACTCACAGAATCAGCTAACCTGGGCTCACAGCCAGGGAACCAGCATGAGGCTGACCAAGGCACTCTGAATATTTGTTACAGTTGTTTAGCTTGGTCCTCTTTGTGGGACTCCTAACAGTGGGAACAGGGCCTGTCTCTGGGACGATTATTGGCTTTTGGGACCCTACTCCTCAAACTTCGTGGACTTGTCCAGCTTTAATACATGGGGAGGTGTTTAGTGGTGCAGCAACTTGATATACCCTGTTTTGTTGATACTCATGGGAAACCTGCCCTTTCCTAAACAGAAACAGAGGAAAAATTGGGGAGGGAACAGAGGGATGGATGGGGAGGGACTGGGGGTGGGGAGGAGAAAGAGGAAACTGTACAGGAATGTAAAATATATAAATAAATAAATTTATTAAAAAAAGGCGATTCAACTATTGCATGTTCACAGTGCATTCTTCTAGTGTACATAAATGAATATATGCACAGATACACACGCACACCCACACATACATCACAAATATATATATTTATCTAGAGTAAATATACATGTGTATTTTTAAAATTGTTTCATAGGTATATTGCATTGAGCAAAACATTTTCCCTGTAACTTACTTTCTTTCTCATTGCATAATATCATAAAGATATTTTTACACTGATTTATGTAAATTATTTAAACAAATGCATATGTTTTCTTTAATTGTTTTGGATAGGTATCACTTTTTATTGATTTATAACTCTATTAGCTTTCTATTACCTATTGATGGACAGATAAAGATGAATGGCAATGTGAAAGAGATTAGACTTTTCTCTGAATAATAATTCATATTTGTCCTATAACAATGCATATTTGGCTTCTGCTCAAAGTCTCAGAATTGTATTAGCTATTGATTATTTCTAATAGCTCATTATTGCTCACTGTCTGAAGAATGTCTTTGAATCCAGTTCTTACATAAGTGGGCATTTTCTAAGGTAAATTTCTAAAATTTAAAAACAAGACAGGACTTACATATTTTCAACGTCCATGTATGTTTCTTATTATTCTTTTAAAAAATATAAAGTTGAGACAATTTTTACATATGGGGGCATCTTAATAGTTATGGTAGTTTAGTGTTTTGAGAAAATTTTTATAGCTTAAGTTTTTATTCAAACCCCTACACATTTATTACCAAATGCAATATCTTAGAATTTCAAAATAATGAATGTCATAGCTGAAGTTTCCAATAGATTGGCATATTTATATTTCTCTTCAGGAAAAGATGAAAGAGAGGTGTGAAAATAATTGGAGAGAACTCATGGCCATGAGAAATTCAACATCAACAGAATGAAGTCAACAGTATGCTGAAAGCATTTACCCTGATTTCTATTACTTACCTTTTGATGGACAGATAAAGATGAATGGCAGTGTGAACGAGATTAGATTTTTCTCTGAATAATAATTCATTTTTGTCCTACAGCAGCTCTTATTTGGCTTTTGCTCCAAGGTCTCAGAATTTTGTATCTATGAAGTGCTTATATATAAATTCAGAAAATAAGGCATTTTTATTCTTTTTAAAAGCAAGAAGGCCAGAAAGCCAATATCCATAAATCATCTATCTTATTATTCACCTTAATAAAACACCTCCATTTTAGAGATTGTGGTTATATTCCCTTGTAGACTCAGTGATGTCTAAACTTACATTCTTCAGAGTTTCATTTTACATACTAATTTATGAGAAGGAGAGCAGAATTATCATTTACAATGTGTCAATCTCAAACTTTGAAGTCCAGGGAACGGTATTTATAAACAGTGAAATCACAGTTTCTTTTTCTGCAGTCATTTAGCTTTCAAAATATACCTCAAAGACAGAAAAAAATCATATTACACTATTTGGCATGCTTTTTAAATATTAATATTCTCTCCTGTTTATAAGACATCTTTACCTGGCTTTCCCTAAGTTTGGATGGCAGAGTTTGAAATTAGTAAATAGTCTTCCCAATTAGGCTAATAGTTAATTTTTCATGTTAATTGGGGATATGGTAAGCAGTTATACAACAACAATACATTATTAATTTATATTTCAGATGTAGATACAAGCTTAGTTCTTTTGATATTCTAAATCCATTAGTAGACAATTTACATAATCTCACACAGTACTAGTCACAAGGCTTCTAAGTTTAATACACCATGCTAAGACTTGCTTATACAGTAACATGTATTAGTATTATTTATTATTAGTTTGAATATAAGTGCAATTATTAACAAATTATAAATATACTGTCTATACACTTAATAAACTTTCTTTAATAGTCAATCAAAAGTAGACTGCTATAGTTTTTACAATATGGCGAATTCCATACTGGCCTTCAAGAAAGGGGAGCTATCTTGCTAACCAGATCCATTAAAAAAAAATGATTGCTACAATTACTTGGACTTTATAGTAAATATCGGTATGTTGCTGAATTCACAAGTAGATTTTAGCAATTCAATATCTGCAAGTAATTACTTGTTCTTGAAATTAATCAACATCTATTAAAAATAGCCATCAGAAAAATACATTAACTAAGTCTTTGATTACTTCCATAGAGAGGTGCAAATGAAACTAGTGACTTTTCCCCCCATGTACTTAGACATAAAATCATTTGTCAACCACAAAATGTTAATTTATATTCCTGTGACAAATGACAGAATGCCTAAGTGAATATGCATATTAATCCATTTATCTAACTTGTTTGTCCATATGTGTTTTACCCTCATTCATAATGCACTTTGACAAGTAACCCTGTTTTGATTTGCTAAAAAGAAATTTGAGAAACAAATTTATACATTTTAATAATAGAAGCATAAATAAATATTAAGAATAATATTTTCTTTCCTAGTGCTTCGACTTCGGAGGGCTCTGTATACTAAATATTGTGACGTGATATCTTCAAATCACGCACAAGTTACCCTGGTGAGTAGAATATCACCAGTTTTTTTTTCTATTATTTCTTCTTTTCTTTCCCTGTTGGTAATGTCTCTGTTGAGTTAAAGAACTCTCTGAAAAAAATATTGAAGTTATTTTAAAGTGTGGTATCAAGTTATCATTAATACTTGGTTTCATAACATAATATACATGTATTCAGGTGAGGGCTTTCTCATTTTATAAAAAACAAAACACTAGAAAGAACTGAAGATGGGTCAAAATCCAGCAGAGCAGTTTAGAGTTGTTATCTCCATTCGCTATTCATAACCGACATTCTTTTCCTAAAGGACCTAGAAATCATTTTTGATATAATCGAAATACTTTTATACAGACCTCTCAAGCAGTACTTTTGACAAGACTAGCCAAGAAATAAATGTGAACATCAAACAATTGTGTGCCCTGCATTAGATACTCTAGGGAACACAGACAAATAGAGGTCACTTTCCTGGTACTAGAATATTTCTTTTTATTGAAAATTATCCCTCTGAGTAGGTTTAGGAGAAAGCTGAGAATTGTTGCATTTCAATTAAATCTCCAGGATGAAAACAATTTTAGCTGATAGAACTTGCTCATAGTTCATAGTTTTTAATACTGAAAGAAACTTACAAATATTGATTGATTTCTATCCTGTAACAAATTTAAAATAATTTTTCCATCCAATTATTGATTAATAATATAGGCCTCCCAGATGGCATAATGATGTTATTATATTTTTATAGATTTTATTAGTAATCATTAAAAATGATGACATCTCTTATTTAAGTTTATAGTGAACATGGCTTCTGTTCTTTGTGCTTTCACAAGAAGGAGATATAGATCTTTCCAACTGTGTGCAGCCTGACAGCTTAAAGCATCTTATTAGTTTCCACACTATCTTCTTCTGCTTTACAGAGATGCCTGGGAGATATTCCATGGAGGATAAATAACTGTGTTTATAGGAACTTATTACCATTTAGTACCATCAAAGTGTGTGAGCATTACATGAAATGAACTCTACTGGCCTAAGGATCCACCTCCATGTTCTATATAGACCTAGCAAGTAACAGCAGCCCTTATCTACCAAAGCTCAGGAAGAAATTAGACATGAAATTCAGTATTAGTGCTATGATGGCTTTCATTATGATCGCTCATATATTATTGTCTAGACATTGCTTTTTTAACTATCCAAAACCTAGAAGATAAACATTTGATAATGTACACTTGAGAAATATAAATAATAGAAATGTGTGTGTGAATACTAAAGAAAAATTCATTTTTACTTAAAGACAAAATGAAACAAATTTAACACTGGATAATTAGAAAGTATGAGGTAGACCCATATAAGAAGAGTGTAAGGTTGTTCATAGACTTGAGAATGGAGAACTGAAGGACATAATGCTTAAAATCCACAGGTAACAAACAAGCTATCCAGATTTAGAGAGTTCAGGTCTTAAAAATAAAGACCAATTTTTCTCAAGGCAAAAGTTTGAGAATGCATAAATTATTATTTTAAGATCTGGGAATGTCGCTTTATTTCAAATTCCTATTCAGTATCAGGTTTCCCAGAAGTAGGTCCTGTTGTTTAGTCAGAACAGATTTCCCATTTAGCCAATGAGAGAAGAGGAACTTCATCAGTCATATTCCCAGTACGGAATTTGTGGAGGCACAAAAATGGGAGCCCATTTCCACCTTGTCTGAAGGTCAGAGAGTTGGAGGTTGCTCAAATGATTGGGAAGCCACAGGAACACAATTCCGGGAGGAAGAAAGGGAAACCACGTGTTCTTTTTGGGGGTATCATTTAAGTACCCTAGGGAGTGGTCCTGACCCCACCCCCAGGGAAGGGTCAGGACCTGGCCTGCTGGGATTTGAAGTCCAGACCAGGCCTGCGGGCTGGGATAGATACGAGGGACTGGGACCTACACTCCCAACCTAATGCTCCCAACCTAACAGGCATCCCCAAAGCTGGTTATCACAAAAGAGATTGGATGAGGAGAATGGGCGAATCCAGGACTAAAAAACAGGATTCTGAATTCAGTAACTTTATCTAACGGTTTGGAATGGCAGTTATTTCCTCTTGAATGCTGGGTCTTTCCTGGGTTGTGTCATCTGTTCCAGAATACATCTTTGTCTGGTTCTATCTTCCTTTTTGTGATTTTGATATGCTTATTATCATTGTCCTCACCTATGGAATCTTCAACTATGTCCATAAAGACTAGAAACTTCGTAAAGATCAGCTCTTACTCTTCTTCTTCTCCTTGCTACTTCTTTTCCTTAATCTCCTTCTTTCTTTCTTTCCCTTATTCTTCCCCTTATTCTTCTACTTCTCCATACCCTTTCACTTCACTTTTTCCTCTCACACAAAAAAATAAAGAACATGCAAAGATAACATATTTGATTTAATTTTTTACCTTCAGATCCTCACCTGCCATGGATATCCAATTCTGATTCCTGAGGGGAATACCGAGGCTGGTCCTCAATGCCCCCAATGTCCATGTAATTTTTTTTGCTTGGTTTGGTTTATTATAGTAATGATCATGATATGAAAACTTATTTAGGTTAAGAAATATGTGTAATTGTTAGTATGTGTATATGTGTCCATATTGCAGCTTACTAACCATTCTATCATTTATAAATTATGTGTTTCTCTTTAGATATATATACTTGCTTGTAGAAAGGGTAAATTGATGCTGGGTGGACTTGGCAGTACAAGACTAATCCCAGCTACTCACAATGCTAAGATAGGAGATTCACAATAGTTAAAGTCTTATCTGATGTACAGAACAAATGAAAATTTGGCTTAAGCTATCTAGTGAAAAATGTTCTAAAGTTAGTTAAAGGCTATCTTTGATGATCATACAGATCATGCAATCTCCTTTCTTAGCTCTCATCAGGAACATCAGCCTATTTGGCTTTAAAATACACAGAGCATCCTATTTCCATCCTGAAATGCTGAAAACAGTAAAAAAAAAAAAAAGTACAACTTGAGGAATGTAGCAAAAACCCAAATAACTCCATGTCGATGTCTTCAAATTCTTTTTAAATACTAATTTACTTTTTCATAAAATGCATTTTGTCATATTTTCCCATCCCCCAACTTCTCCCAGATCTTCAATACCTTCCTATGTACCCTCTTTTGTGTCCTTACCCACATCTCAAACAAACAAACAAACAAACAAATAAAAACCAATAAAAATAGAAGATGAAAACCACAGGAGTTGAAAACACTAAATAAAAGGAAGTCACTAAAATAAAACAAAGGGAAAACACCAAGACAATACCAAAAGTGTGCACATGCGCACGTGCGCACACACACACACGCACACACACACACACGTCTATTTTGTGAAGGCTGACTACTCCTGGTTATAGCACATGCCCTGGAGTCTACTTAATACACCCAGTGATACTGCTTTGGAGAAAACTGATTTTCCCTTTCTCAACAGTTATCCGTTACAAATAGCACCTTCATGATGGGTGAGCCTTTGTGTCCACATCCCCTAATCAATGCAGGGAGTTTTCCTGGTTTGAACCAGTGCAGGTCAAAAGAATTGTGTTCAAATTCTTAATTTTGCCACTTTCTCCAAAAGAACAGAGGGCAGATTGCCAACCCATTGCAAGAAGAAGCCTCTGAAAGATTCAAGTAACAGATATTAATATTATGCTGCTTGCCTCATTGATTGTTATAACTTGAAAATTTCTGTTTCTAAAACAACAAAATATTAGTAATGAACAGCCTATGTTCATTTAGTTGGACCTTAGAATCTTGTCAAAACTTTCCTTCATTTAACTGTAATTTACATTTAAAATAAAGTAGCTATAATTCAGTTTCTTTTATATGATTTCTTTTATTTTTCCAGCAGTTGAGAGCATTAAACAAACTAAAGTTATCTTCAGAATGTATAGAAGAAGCATGAGACTGCAAGCCAAAAACCAATATATGCCCTCAAGTTCTTAAATAATTACTTTTATTCATTGTTCTTTACACAATTCTCTTTGATCTCCCTTTGAAATTAAAGGAGATGGTTTGCAATGTTTTTTAGAAAGCCAAGATCAACAGTTTTTACTTAGAAAGTAGACACACATCCAGTGCTCTCAGGGAACAGGCTTTGCAATGCATTCAATTGTATGAATAATTTAGAATTCCCACTTTTTGTTTCTCTGCAGGGAATTTCTCCTTTGCATAGGCACGAAGACGACCTTGATTCACTTTCCATAAATCTTCAGCATAGTTTAAGGGTTGCCTTTAAAACGTATGTCTCATCCCTCTTCCCTACATAACATTTTTACAAACTGAACATCGTGACATCTGTAAAGTCCAGAAAAAACCCAATTGTATGATTTACTTGGGATCCAATTTCAAGCTTTGCTGCCACCAGCCAAAGTCAAAGATAAGCAGTTTTGATCCTCAAATAATGAACAAAGAACATGAAATAATTTATAATGTATTCCTGCAGTACCTACTAGAATTTACCATAACAAAATGCTTCCATAGTTATGTTCTTATTTTAGCATTATTATTTCCTAAAGCTCTTCAATATAAAACCCAGGAAAAGTATAAATACCTCATCCAAAAGAAATAAAATGTAAACATGTCTAACATATTTTATGTTAGACAGTATTTGATTCTAATTCTCTAGTCTCAAAATTTAGCAGATTACTCCATTAGGTTTAATCTATTCTATTATTATACAAGTTACAACTGACATATTATTCACGTCCAACACTTGCTACTTTTTCTATAGATTATTTTTGCATGCTCTCATAATGATGTGCTTCCTTACAGCTTTTAAACATTATTCAAGTCTCCATTTACTATCTATTACAACACACAAAAATATGTTTAAATCCTGAAAAGGCATAGTGGGGTAGGGAGTAATTGACTTCTTTATGTATGAATTGAAATTACTGTACATTTTGCTCTTCTTTTCAGGAGGTGATGTGGTTTTACTGTGAATTCTTGGTAGCACTGTTTCACAAAAGCTTTTCAGTTAAGTAAATATATCTGTCTCTGATAAAACTATAAATATTTGGTTCTTGTTGCATTATCTCACAACCCCAGCAGAGTGAATGATAATCCTGGATTTGAGGCAACATCACTGTGACTATTGTCTCTGGTAACTACAGTAACAAGATAAACTCTGTAGAGAAGTAGAGAAGGTTAGGATAATAGGTTAAAGGCAAACTCTGCTGTAGATGAAGAGTCTTGCTGTAGCTAATTTGTAAAAGGAGCAAAAAAAAAATTAAATGAAATAAATGATATAAATCATTCACTGTTATAATAAATCTTAAGTAAACAACACAGTAGCTAATGCATAGGAACATTTAGCATATTTCTTCACAGCCTCTAGAAAACAATTCTTACAAATTACTTCTCTAACTGCAGTTATAGATTGTGTATATTGAATATTTTTAAAAGTAATAACCCATTGCTCAGTTCTTAAGTCTCTTCTGTTGATATTGCAACATTAGTGTTTCAGAAGCTTGAAATATGAATTACTTCAAAGTATTTTCTGCATTTTAAATTTTATAAGTCCTGCTCTGGAAAAACATGCCAAAACTATTTCGTGGAGCTCAAGTCGGATTTTGCAATTTGCTTTTAAAACTTTACTTCACAAACCTCCTTTTACTTTGCTGTGAAACATTTATATTTAGTAAATGAACGTTAAAAGATTTTTCATTTCATGTGTTGTATTCCAACCTACACAGTGTGGACCAAAAATAGTGTTTATCACTTATACTTCAGCATTTCTTCTTATAGCTTCCATCTTAGCTTTCACAGCATTAAAATAGTAACTCAAACAAAAACAAATTTAAAGAGTTTGTACTAGTCATGTCTCCATTGGGACAAAACACATAACAAAAGAAAATTCTGCAAGGAGAGAATGGATTGGGCATTTTTCAGAAGCGTGGGCCATTATTGCATGAAGGGTGTGTCTCAGGAGAGCAGCTCATGTCACAGAGTCAGGCAGCAGAGAGACAATGTCCACACTCTCTTTTCTTCTACTTTTTCATTTTAACCTTTTCATTCCAGGTAGGTCACCAGCTTATGAAAGAGTGCCAGTCACAACTTTTTAACTAATGCCCTGGAAATACCCTTCTGTTAATGGCATGGCTGGAGTGTAGATCTTCTAGAGACAATGTGTGCCTGCATTTGATATCACAGTATTTAACAGTGGATCCCAAGGTTAATTATTTCTCTAGAAATTTCATTCTAGGGAAAGGGAAGGGCTAGAAGAAACCCTGATGCCATTCAAAGGAAGAATTTGCGACTAAAATGAAATTCTATAATGTTTTAAGGATCTTATTGGACCTTTTTGGATGAAAAAGCACAGACAGACAGTTGTGGTTAATGATTGTTGGGACCACACCTTCACTGTGACAGTTATACACACCTTCACACACAAACACACACACTTCACCACCTCTCACTTAAATTTGTACCTCATGTCAGTATCAAAACAGTAGAACATGTCATAGGGGAGGAAGGTCTCTGGACCCTCTTATTTCTTCTACTCTTCAATGTGGTCAATTATAATACAACTCATTTCTCTGCTATTCACTTATCTGTTTAATTGATGTATTAAGAACAGATGGCCACATTTATCTTTTTCAGGCAGCCTGGGCTTAGCCTTATATCTTAAAGTCTACAGTAACACTCATAGACACCAACTACATGATGAATTCAATTACATTGATGATCAATGATCAATCATCATATTTATAATATTTTATTGTCCTGTTGTATAACTGCAGTTGAAATGTCTATCAAATGTCCAAGAGATCGAAATTTCATTCTAAAATAAATATTTAATCTTAGAGTTGTACATTTTTACATAAAAGTTGCATAGTTGATGTTAGGTACCAATCTCATAATTTCTCTCATCCTCATTCCAATATTAATAATATTACAGTAGTATGGTGTTTTCATCACAAAGAGGAATTACACATTATCATTAACCAAACTCTAGACTTAATCTGTATCTTAATTGTTCTTTCATTACTATTTTCCTTTTTCTAGAATCCTATTGATAACAGCGATAACACTGAGAATGATATATTCAATTAAGTCTTCAAGTCAACTTCACCTGATCTAAATAAGTTTCTTTGTTCTTTTTTTTTTTTTTGCAAATTGGCATTGCTGGTTTTAAAAAGTTTCAGTCAATTGCTTTACTGAATGTCCCTTTGTTTGGGATATTATACTTTCAATATGGATAGATATTGGTGTTATATATTTGTTAGAATATTTTTTCAGAGGTACAGCCTTCTGGTAACATGCTATGGGCATCTAATGCTAGCAACATAATTTGACTACTTGTTTAACAAAGTATTAGCCAAGGTTGGTTCAATGTGAAATTGCCTTTTGCCTCTTTTCCAGCAGTAGTTTATGAAGGAAAGGTGCCAAGTATGGCCCACTTGTTAGGCAGAAACCTGTTTAGGCTGCATCTTCTAAAGAAGCAGGATCTAAAGCAATTATTTGGACAACTTCTTTAAGGAGCATGTATCACCTCTTTCTCAGGCACTTAGGGTAAAGACATGCATCTTTTCTACTTTGAATTGTCTAATGTCCAATAAGAATTTGCAAACTGAATTTCAAAGATCTGTAATAATAGCTTATCATAGGAGGAGAAAGAAGAAAAGGCATTAATATCATCATACATAAACTACTGATGGCCTTTATGTATTTTTATTAAAAGATAAAAAAAGGACTCATATGTCAAAACACTTCAATGTTGTTTTATTATTCGGTCAGCTTCTTTTTGAAAAATGTCAGTATTCACTCATTCATTGGCTTCCAGCAAACCTGGTGTGCATCATAATACCTATGACTGAGTATTCTACCTTATCTTTATGGACATTAGAGTCAAGACACTCTAATAATAACTTATCCATTATTAACTGCATATGTTCTGATGATTGTAAAGTCTTCAGATTCCTACCTCAAAACTCTAGAGCTTCACCTGACATTATCACAAAATCAAATGCAATATACAAGACAGAAGGCAATATATTTGTATTTTCATACTCCTAAATCAGTTGTACAAATAGGAGAAAGAGTTTTGTTTCCATGACACATTTTTAAAAGAAACATGTTAGAGATAATTAGTGACAAAAAATAAAATATTAATTACAGAGCCTAGGGCTTATTTTACACATTATGACCTGAGCTTCCTACATAGATTGGGATTAAGACACAAGAAAGATAAGATTGAAAAGCATACCATAAATTGCATCCTTTAATTCCTGAAATAAAATGTTAAAATAAAACATGTTTTATTCTATGAAAAACTTTGAACAATATAAGAAAGGAATATATTATAAGGTACAATGAAAATGTGTCCAATTTGTAGACATGGAAGAAAAAGGCCATAACTTCCTTGGGACATGTTCATAATTTTTTCATTCTTTTTTTTTCAAAAGGACTTGTGACTAAATAAAATACATAGGAGTCTAAAAAGTGGTGATACGTTCTCTACCAAGCAAAAATTTTAGACTTAAGTTCATTCATAGATAAGAGCAAATTCAGGTGATGATGACAACAGCGTTCAGACCTGAGTAGTAACTCAGGCTCAGCTGCTCTGTCTTTTTCTTGGCACTATCTTAGTGTAAAAGAAAATAAATTGAAATATGCACACTTTCTTAAACCTGCTAGTTGCACTGAAGATCTTTTTCTCTATATATTCACTGGTACTTATATTCACCCAGCAGAAACACACACACAAACATACACACACAGAAAAAATAGGAAGGAGAAGGACGAGAGAGGAAGGGAAAGAGGCATATATACATTACACACACACAAACTTGCACACATCACACACACAGAAATATGCACATATCACCCCCACACAGACACATACACACTCACAAACACAAAAATGCAAGAGCAACACACCCAAACACAAAGTGTATACACATAGGCAAACATACACACATATACAAAGACACTTGCATATCCCATACACACACAAATATACAGAGATACTCTCAACATGTATACAATAGCACAAACATGGCCCACATCTCTCTCTCATATAAATACACACTGATACAGATGCATATTACACACACTCACACATACAATTCACTTCCCCCCCCCACACACACACAGACAGAAACTCAACTGGTAAACCTAAAAGACCTTCAGCAAGAATTAAAGGTTATGCAATAATTCAAAGAGATGCAAATTAATTTTAACTAGGTGAAACAGTAAATGCATTATTCTTGAAAAGATATACAGAAGGTGAAGTTCTTAGCCAGTGTTGTTGTGTCCATTCAACAGAATTATACAAAAATGGAAATTTTAATCCTATTTTTACAAGACCCACATAAATAATTACTCAACCAAATGAGAAATTTTAACTTGTTATAGAAGTTAACACAAACTCATTTCTTCTTCCTAGTCAGGATTTAAGATTATTTTTTAAAAATATGTATCACTCAGCTAAGAAGGTCTAGAGGTCTTTATGCTGCTGCTTAGGTTTCCATGTCTGGGAATTTGATGAGTACAGAAAGCAAGAAGGCCCATAAGGAGCATCTAAGTGACCTAAAGGACCTGCCACATCAGCATCATTGAACAGTGGAAAGCTAAAGGACTGTATGTCTCTATTAGAGAAAAAGATTTACACAAAAAAATGAAAAGATAAGACAAAATTCCAATTTCCATGAATACAGTCAGCTCTTCTTCAAGCCCATGCAACAACTAAACTTGACTTGGCGTTAACCTAGAGAAACCAAAAGGGACTGAGCAGTAGTTGAGGAAATAAGTTTCATAAAATTATAAAGAGACTCTTAGGTATAAAATGGTCAATTGTTGTCTTGGCTGATATAGTAAAATTGGATGGAAGAGTCAAAGCAGTGACATTTCTTCCACTTAATAGGACTGGTCATCAACCAACACTCTTCAAGGACATGGCCCCACAGTCCCCAGGGGCCTACATGGTGCAGTTATCAATTTATCCATCTTTTGTCTGAGAGAAACTCAGTCCAGCAAGGATATAGAAGTGATAGGTACTGAACAGGCAAATGCCCACTTAACAAAATTTTCCCCAGGCTTCTTACATTTTTTTTAGCAGGCAGAAAGGGAAACATGTTTGTGAATGTCCACCACATTTCTGGGTGAGTTTCTCAGAGTTCATCTTGGCACTGTCAAATAAATCGATATAAACAAATAAAATGTGTCATTAGATTGCATTTTAAACACACCGTGCTATCCTCAATGAGAGTTGCTTAGGCTAAACTATTCCCCCAATGTTATCTCTAAGGAACACATAAATCCATTCTCCTATGCTTGAAAATGATTAATGTTGAAATATACTCATTCATCTTCAAGACTTAGTATATTTAGAAACTGAAAGCTTTTTAAGTTCAGATTCAAAACTTAATAGGGGGTGTTTTATGCTCTAAGGGTGTATCCAATTTTCCTAGCTATAGCTTTATCATCATCAAAACTGTCTGTCCTTGAGTGGAAAATGTACAAAGAAAGCTACCTGCTTGGATAGATTTTACCATCAAGAGGTTACACGAAATGAACAATAGAAAGAGTCCATGTAAATAAATAGCTTCTGTAGCCAAACAGCATCCTCTCCATAAGGTGATTTACCATTTGCAAAAGAATCGTAAGAGTATACAGTAGTACCATTCACTGACATATCCCAGGCTTTCTATATTTTTCTCCAACTTTAGATATTGATTTGATTTCTTACTGAGCCAACCATGTGAAAATTCTGAGAATATTTCTATACTTTCAAAATCCATGCAGTCTCTTCTCCAGTCCCACCTCCACTGGCTTACATTATGTTCTGCTGTCATTTTTAATTAATTAATGTGTATACAACTTCTGTCTTCATGAATGTTAGTTACATGTGTGTGGGGGGCCCACAGATACTATAAGAAGGCATAAGATCCTTTGAAAGTGGAACTACAGACAGGTCTTAGCCATATGTGGATGCTGGAAATTGAGCCCAGGTACCATTTAATGATCACCAGTTCTCTTAATCACTGAGGCATCTCTCCAGCTGTTGTCTCTTATTTGGAGTTCTTCAATGACTTTACCCTTTCCCTACCTCCTTAGGATGTAGTCACAATACAGCCAGAATACATTCACTAAAATAAGGATCCAGTTTTTTGGCTTTTCGGTATAAGGTCCTCCAACTGTGTCTTGGTTACTAAACTCCCTGTTGTTTGTTACATGGGATACATTTTTTTCTCAGTTTTATTTTTCACTACACCTTGCTGATGCTATCATCTTTCTCATTTCTCACTTCTTTGATTCATGCACCTCTGCCCTTGCACATCTTTAGAATCATAAAGAAAATTTGTTTATTCAATGCTGAACTCAAATGTGTCTTCTTCCAGGAACTTCCCATGAAATCACCAGGTAACACTGTGTATCTTTTCCCAATATGGTGTTTATTCTACCTCTGCTCCTTATGTATCATTTCATAGGAAATAAACGCCCCTATGTCTGCCTCTTTATTTTTTCTCTATATATCTGCATGTAGCATGTACATAGTTAATTCTTGGTGAATAAGTAACTGAATGGATGAAATGTGGTTATTTATTGGAGAACAGTTATTTAGCAGATACTCTGACTAATCATATTTTTGTTAGTAACATAATGTTTATTTACAATTTGGCTGTAATAATTAAATTATTATTTAGTGGTACTTAATGATTACATGAATGAACAATAGTAGTTAAGAACTCTTTATAAGGGCTGGAGAGATGGCTCAGAGGTTAAGAGCACTGACTGTTCTTCCAGAGGTCCTGAGTTCAATTCCCAGCAACCATATGGTGGCTCACAGCCATCTATAACGAGATCTGGTGCTTTCTTCTGCCATGCAAGCATACATGGAAGGAATGTTGTATACATAATAAATAAATAAATCTTTAAAAAAAAAAGAACTCTTTATAACCCCTAAAAAGTACCTGGGTCTAAACACTTATTGTGGTTAAATTTCTTTTTAGTTCTAGTTTGAGAGGCTGAAAATGGCAATAAATAAAACAATGCTTTCCCATAAAGTTACTTCTAAAATAAAAGTGTATGCTTTTCAATTTTCAGCGAAATACCATGTCACCATATTAAACTTATTAATCTTCTCCATCTTCACCTGCTCATCTCATAATGATTCCCTTTATTTAATGAAATTAAAATTCCTAGTGTATTGTAATCAATAATGTGAGACTGAAAGCTATTGATGATTCTACAGGGACTGAACAGAGGCTACTAGATGTAAGGGCCCCACAGGACACAAATGAGAAGAGCTTGGTAGAAAAGAAGACAAATTAATTTTCTTTTAGTTCAAAGAAATAAATGAATTATGGCACCCTTGAGATGTGCCCTTGTTTAATCCCATAATTCCTGGGTGCTACCACCAAACCAACAAAAACGATTTTCAAACAGGTAAGTAGGATAACATGCATTTCCCCTCCTTGTAACTCCACGTCTTAACTTAAATATTTTTTGTAACTTTTACTTACTTTCATGTTTCAAAGAAAAAAATAATGTGCTATGTAATTTCTAAATTATGATAGAATGACACTGCCCAGGATGATATCAATTGGTTTCTAAGTTACCCAAAAAAAGCATTAAGAAGAAAAGTCTCCATTGTAGTGTATAAATCTACAATTCTGAAGATGCATTGCTGTAGGAAATCCTTCAGCCAATAAGCCTTTAAGTTACCTGCCTGCTTCGCTTGGCCTCTTATACTATAAATGCCAATGTAAAGTGAGTGCACGCCTTCTCTTTTCAGTTGCAGTTCCCTGTTCTAGCAGAGGACTGCAATCTGTGAGTCTACGCCTAAATAAATAACCCTTTATTATACTCAATTCTGAGCTAGTGTGGGATTTCTTTATAGTTTCCATATTCAATGTACTTTGATTCAAACATGTAATGCAAAATACCTATGACAGCACATCTGATTTAGCTTGATGAAGACTCTCAGTACATTTTATAAGAGCTTGTTGGGTTCTTGTACTAGACTGGTGCTTAGAGACTATCTGAATACCCTAGCTTGACTGATGGAACATAAAGTCCCCTCTTTAATGAAGGATGACTTAAAACATATAAATCAATTACAAGATGATGGGAAGGAAGAAAGAAATGAAGCTCTAAAGATAGAACACCCCAGGATTTATTAATAGCAGTATTTTGTTAAGTGTCAAGAAAATCTCTTTTGATATATTGAGCCCAAAGAAAGCTATATTAATAAGCAGATTAATAACATAAAGTTAATATTCATGAATGTCTATTTTGTTTAAGAATTTCGGGATCAGCACTTTGCGTGACCTGTTGTCATTTTGGAGCTCTTTCTCACTGGTGTTGATGACACTCATTGAAAGCTCCATCCTTTAACTTGAGTGGATACCTGTCACTCTAGAAGGAATTTACCTTCCCTTTCCCCAAAGAAAATATGAAAACCATTCTTCTTCTCTCTTTAATTTATTAACAACCACCAAGTTTATCATTTAAGTTTTGTGTTATATAGTAATGGAGGAATAACGTTTCTGAACTGTGCAATTCAATTTGGTTTGCAATTCCCATGATTTCTAATAGGGAAGATAGCTTAGTGATAATGTGTTAAGTATAAGATACCATACATATTATAAAAAATGTTTCTATAAGAAACTGCTAGTATATTGTTAAAAACATTATCTCCACTACATATATTGACTTATCAATTGTGATAGGACATTACATTCATGAGCACTATAACATGTTAGTGACATGCTTATAATTTTTCATTGATAAGCAATGCTGCAAAGTGAAAAGAAATCCTAAAGTTACATCACTAATAACATAATTATTGCATTCATGTAGTAGATGGCTCCATTCACACAGCAGACATATTAGCAGGTATTTCCTACTGTGTTGTTAAGTATCCACTCTGGTCTTTAGTTTCATCTGAGCTGCATGTGGCATCAACTTTTCATACCACCTCCACACATACACACTTATTTATTCTGTCTAAATCTAGATCTAAGAAAACCAGGTCAAGAGGGAAACTGAAGCATTGAGTGCTGAAGAGAAGCTTAAAAGTCTGTCAGTCATCAATATTGGTTGTATCACAGGCTTTTCACACTAACTGGGAATGTAATCTATGTTCCTTTATATGTTTGCTTCACAGCTTTAATTAAAGCATATGTTTATTAGTAGAAAAAAATGCTTATCTCTATACTGATTTATCGTTGATTCTTCTATGTTTCTTTAGAAATATCTCCACTTCACTGGAAAGAAAGCACAGGAATGAAATGTTACACTATTCACTGAATAATTGGTAGTACAAAACTTTAATAGAAATAAAGGGAATTGGACCACTGATATAAACTAGTTCACTCTATGTAGTTGTAAGTAATGTCAGGAAGAGTATGAGGAATCATAGGGAAGCAGGCCATTTACTGAGGAACAAACAGGGTGCCAGTGCTTTATGAGCATACCAGCCTGGTGTCAGGAAACTTTGTCCTCAAAATGAATAAAACCTGGTTCCATATAACCATGACCTGATTACATTTATAGATGAAAATCCACATGAAGCAAACTAAACAGAATGAGGTTTAAACCAAACTGTCGTGTTTCCCTGCAAAGGAGGAAGATTATTCTTGTCAAGATGTGCAGCACACACCTGTCTGTGCTCTATGCGCTACCATGCAGTTCACGGGCTTCGGGCAAGGGGCTGGAAGTTGAAGCATACAAAGACACACACAGACAGAGAGACAGAGACACGGACCTCTCGTCACTGGTAAGAAGCCCCTTATTCTATAGCCCCATGGAGGCTTATATACCCAACAATCAGGTGGGCCAACAGGTGAAAACCATATCCTCTGATCCTTAAGGCCAACACAAAACGTGCTCGTGAAGCAGAGCTGGTAAACAACTTTGACACAGCTTTCAGTAACTCAAATCAGAAGGAAAGTAAAGATCTCTAGCAGGGAAGAGCAGCTGGAGGCCAGGACTCCAAATGGTCCCAACAAAGATGGAATACTCTATTGGTTAATATGTACTGATGGCAGCTGAGGGAGACACTAGAGGATTCCAGTTAGAATCTGGCTACAAGTTTTTAGTCTAGCATGGAAGCTTTAGCCTATAACTGTCTAAAAGCTCTGGAGAGATGACATTCTGCAGTCAATGTGTTATCTTTTGATCAGCAATCTTCGTGCTAAGCTAACTCATAGCTGGGGGCTTGTTCAACAATTGTAATACCAGGTGAAAATTAATATTACACTAATGCCCTTATACATTTGTACCAACCTTTTCTCTTCAATCATCCTAACCCATTTTACCACATTTAATATAGGGAAACCAGATTTGGGAGACCTGTTGTGCACTTACGTGCTTATTTTGAGGCTTAAAACTTTTAACACTTAATTTGCTTTACTTTTTGAGTATTTTGTAGATGTGTTTACATGTTTACATGATTTCCATCTTCCTTATTCTCCACTTCAGCTCAAATTCATAACCTACTTTTCTATTATTATTTATTATAGATTGCATATACCCATAATCTACTGAATCAATTTAGTGTTGATTGCATGTACATGTATATTCAAAGCTAATGACTTGGGATTGGATAATTTGACAGGGGACCCTTCCCAGGAGGACTGAGTATTTCTCTGTCTGCAGCCATTGATTGCCTCTGGATTTTCATCTGATGCTGGAACCTCAAAGTTTTCCCCACATACAATGGTATGCCCACTGGTACCAGTCTTAAGTAAGGCTTAACTATTCAGCAAGATTTTATTTCTTTGATTTTTCTTCACTTTAGATTCTGGTGAAACAAACAAACAAAAACGTTTAGATCTAGAAGGTGTAATATGAATGAGCATGATGTGTAAGAAAAGTATCTTTAAAGATGGATAGAAAGCCTCCTGACAAAAAAGAGACAGGGAAACAGAAAGGAGAGCCATAGAAAGTTCCATCCATGGATGTTGTTGTGCAGTTTCCCATATTATAGAAAGGACGCCACACATCCCAGCTTATACTACAAGCCTCCACTAAACTTGCAGTCTAGTCTTTCTGTTCTAAAGTTACACAGGCAGGGACATGAAATATTCAAATATTTTAACCTCAGTCAAATGTATCATCATTCATTGTCCATCTTACAGACCTAAGTTCCTCATGGTAATTCAATGCAGTAAACTGAAGAAGCAGCGGGCAGAGTAAAGGTCCTTCCGTGACTCTTCCATGGAAAAATTGAATGTGTGTAAGAGACCTCACACTACAGAAAATCCCCCATTACAGTAGTCAATTAAAGGATTTGCCTATAATGACTCCTGAATAGAATAAATCATCTTGATGACTTATGTGAATTTCTTTCAAATTTATAACATCCAAGGCTTTTTTCCCTACACTGTTTATGCAATGGTTCAATATGTGAAAGATGCCAGAGAAATAGAAACCTTAAACTTCTGCAGTGTTTTTACTTAAAAGAAAGAGGTTTTCAGATTGCTTAGAAAAATTATCTAACCTAACAAAAATTAATTTAACAAGTTCTTCAAAAACCATACTTCCGGGATATAATTCAATGCTTTCTTTGGCCAGTAATGCTATCATCACTTCTTTAACTGACCAACTTTCCACACCAAGAATCCAATACCTGTGTGGCGTTTCACCGGTGTTACTCCTTCCAACCATTCCCATCAACGCTTGAAATGGGCCGAAGCCATACTCTCCTCCATAAGACGAGAAGCATACTTATGATCAGAGATACTATTTTTATCCAATCAAGGAGCATAATTATAATTTAAATCCCCCAAAGATGTATTTTGTAAACCACTGTCTTCTCTGTAGTGCCTTCAGACGCTAACCCCGCTATGTCTTTCTAAAGCTGTTCCACAGGTCCTTCAGCTGCTGTCGCAACGAGAGAATAAATACACCCAAAGTTTCTACCTATTCCCTATTCCTGATACTTCCATTTTGTCTGTGGTTAGGGGGTCTTGAAGTACAGAAAGAAGAAACAACGAGAAGACAAACAAGGAACCTAAAGGACTTGAGTTAAGACATAATCGTCTGCATCGTCATCAAAAGTAACAGATAGGACATTCAGACCTTGGCTGCCTAGTCTAAATTATACACATGGAAAATGTCACACTTGTGATAGATACTCTGTGGAATATTTCAAAAGGCTTAAGGCTCTGACCTTATTGTAATTTCAAGCCTCTCTCTCTCTCTCTCTCTCTCTCTCTCTCTCTCTCTCTCTCTCTCTCTCTCTCTCTCTCTCTTCTCTCTCTCTCTCTGAAACACACACACACACCACTCAGCGAATGTGATTTCCTTACAGAGAAACCCATGAATTCAAATGCTTCAACATTTGACCCCTTACAACTGATCTCTATCTGTCCCTCTGCATACCAGCTAAGCCTATAACAAGCATTACCATCCACAAAGCATGAGACAGCGACTGCATGACCTAAGAGGTCTGACATAATTGTAACAGCTCTTAGATCTGTAGTGAGTATCTCTTAGTCAGACGGAAAAGTGGAAACACTTGAGAACAGCTGTGTAGAATCAAAGAATGGGTGAAGGAGGAAGGGCTACCAACTTTTTGATGCCATAAAATGATAGATTTTTACATTTGGGAGAAATAAGGGGGGAGGGAATCTCTGTAATGAAGCATTTCCATTCCAATTCTTTGATGAAATTTGCCTTGGTTGTCATTTTTCTCTCATGCTAGGATGATGTTTTATGAATACTTTCCCCTTGGGTTTTCTACAGAAGCAGAATGTGTTTCTTATAAGATGATTCCCTGGAGCCTTATTCAGAATAAACACCTCATTGCTTACAGGGAATTTACAAAGTCCCTTCTCTTCCAGTGGATATAAAACTTGAAATTTGCACTGCATAGAAATGATGCCTATGAGTTGATCCCCCAAGCCATGGGATTTATACCGTGTTCCTTTTTGTAAGGCTTACTTCCCCCATCTTTTTAAAAAAGAATATACATAAGTGTACAAACAAGTTAACTGTCAAATGCAAAGGATTGCTGGGCAGTCAATTTATAACATCTCATATTCTCTTATCAAAAGACCATGCTCAATAGAGCAGTACAACACCCAAATCACACAGCAAAGCCCTGTGCACCCTAGGTAAGTCCTTTTAGTATTTAATGCTAAACTTTGATAACGTTGTCAATTAACTCATCCTCTGTACTTAGCATCTTCAAATTTGTCGTGTTAAGTTCAGTTTTCAAATCATTTGCTTTGAAGACATCATCTTAAGAAGAAATGATTCCTGCTGGTCATGCATGCAAAATGGCTGAAAGAAAAAGCAAGAATACCAGACACCTAATACTATATCTCATAAGAAGTAGAGTGTTTTTGAGTGTTCCAGTCCCTTTCCAAGAGCTTTGTACATGCCATCTGAAGGTAAATTAAAAATCTCAAGATTCCAGTAACCAAATGGTATCAACCACTTTTCCAAATTCTCTTTGACTAAAAAGACTGTTTTTATTGGTTTCATTGAAGAAAGGGGGGATATAATATGCTTCTCAATTTACAGTGGTGAAACTTACATTATTGTGACTTTAAAACAGTACAAAAATTACAAGTTAAGTTGAAACTTTGAATTTTTATTTTTCCTGAGCTATGGATATTGAGTATGATGTCTTCTTGTGATGCTAAACACCATCATGAGCCTCAGCTCCTAATCAGCATGCACCTATTAGCATGAATATCTCATGCTCCACAGCACACAGTGTTGCTAACCTATAGCATACTTTATGTCAGGTTAGTAAAT
Organism: Microtus pennsylvanicus; assembly: GCF_037038515.1. Taxonomy (NCBI): domain Eukaryota; kingdom Metazoa; phylum Chordata; class Mammalia; order Rodentia; family Cricetidae; genus Microtus; species Microtus pennsylvanicus. Next base: position 15,174,929 of record NC_134587.1, read on the forward strand.
GCCTTTTAAACTTCTGACATTTTCAACCTAAAATAGATGATCTATTTTAAGTCAAGGAATATATGTTGTGAACTTTTGACCTACTTACAGTGCTGATTTAAACAATTTATGTTTTCAGAAAACAAAACTGCTTTAACAAAGAGTCAGGGTTTATAGTGGAAGAGATATCTCAGTGGTAAAAGATGTATACTGCTCTTGTATAGGATCAGAGTTCATTTCCCAGTACCAGAGATTAGGAAGCTCATTGCTTTTAGTACCTTTAGTTCTATGATATCTGATGGATATCTTCTGGATTCTATAGAATGTGCACCCATAATCAAGGACATATACTTACATACACACATACCATACCATATCATACATACATACATACATACTTGAATACTTTTAAAATAGTAATAATAAATACTGTAAAACAGACAAACAAAATGAACATTGAAGCTAGACTCAGCAGTTAAAAACACTTGCTGCTCTTGTAGACGACCAGTTAGACACAATGGCTCAGAATCAAAAATATTCCTATTCCAGAAGACCTGACACTCTCTTCATGCCTCCTGGGACACCAAGCTTGCATGTGGCATACATATATAAATGTAGACAAATCACGCAAAATAAAAATAAGTAAATATTTTAAAACAAAATGAACAAATGCTGTCTGCTCACTTTGTTAAAGAGTTTTAGCTAAGAATTTTATCACACAAATAGCTAAGATGTAAATAAAATGAATGGCTAAGATTAAATGCCACTTAGTCATTTTCTTCAGGCATCTAAAGACTGCAGAGAGACATTTGATTCTGGGAACTGCTAAGCTAAACACACACACACATACACACATACACACACACACACACACACACACACACACACACACATATATATATATATATATACTTTAATGGTATCTTGAGTCTACGGATATGTTTCTTTGGAAAAGAGGTTCTTCTTTTTGTTTCCATAGAGGAACCTGTGGATTCCTTCCATACTAATATGATTTAATGGACCAAGATTCCTCCGAAATGCCTTTGTGAGCCTCCAAAATGAAAATACTTCACCCAACGAAAAACAGGAAACATTTTGGAGAAAACTATGCCCAAATTTCCAAATATTGTTTGCAAATGTATTTTTTGTTTGGTTTGTTTTTGTTTTTTTTACATTTAAAGGGGGATATGCTATAGAGATAAATACTTTGCATTGGTATGGATCTTGGTTTATTGATAGAAATTTAAGATCACTATATTATATATATGTATATATATGTACATATATATACTCTTGTTGTTTGTGCAGCTCATTTAAAAATATAATGTATAATTAAGAAATACAGGTTAATAGATAGTCATCTATATAGTCAAACTTGTAGTCATATTTGTTAGGTTTTCCCGACTTATAGAGATGTATTTCAGTTAGGTAGATAATTTTTAAACCTTTCAAAAACCTAAGGAATATGGCATTTAGAATGTTTAAATTGTTAACTTAAAACTTTTCATGACAATGAGACACATCTGCTCCTGGCAGCGCCAATCCATCAAAAGGGCTCCTTGTGGAGTTATTTTTAGTCATTTTGGCAAGACACTGCTCTTGCCTAGACTGCTTGATGCTATGCTGCATGAATTGGATTTGGAGTACCCTCAAAAAAATGAGCTTTGGAGATTTAGTGCATCATTTTCACGAGATGACATGGCAGCAAGAAGGCAGACACAGCGCTGAAAAAGGTGCTGAGAGTAGAGAAGGAGCTACATGCAACATGAGCTCACAGGCAACAGGAAGTGATCTGAACCACAGGACATGGGTTGAACATGTATGAAACCTCAAAGACCATCCCCACAGTGATACACTTCCTCTAACAAAACAATACAAATTGCAACAGAGCCATACCTCTTAATAGTGCCACTCTCTATGAGCTTCCAGGTGTCAATTACATTCAAACTACCACAGGCCCCAAGTCATAATATTGCTATCAGCAGGCTCTGGACTAGGTACCAATTTTCTGATTAATACGTCATGACACAGTAGCTAAAAGGGCCAGCACTTGTCATAGATCTATGCATTGATCTCAGTGCAGTCCAGGTGACAATTTCCTTGCATGTCTTCAATGCAACATAAATTAGCATGCATTTTCTTTTCACTTCTCATCACACAAGAAGTTTTCTTCTGAGCAAAAAGGCTTCATGGCCTCAGTTGCTCAAATTCTGGAAAATCTATGAATGGGACTGTACTGGCTGGTTTTGTGTCAACTTGACACAAGCTAGCATCACCAGAGAGGAAGGAGCCTCAGTTGAGGAAATGCCTTCATTAGATTCATCTGTAAGGTATTTTCTCAAAGAGTGACCAGTGGGGAAGGGCCCAGGCCATTGTGGGTGGTGCCATCCTTGGGCTGCTGGTCTTGGGTTCTATAAGAATGCTAAACAAACAAACCATGGGGAAAAGGACAGTAAGTAGCACCCCTCCATGGCCTCTACATCAACTCCTGCCTCCAGGTCCCTGCCCTGCTTGAGTTCTTTTCCTGACTTCTTTGGCAATGAACAGCAATTTGTAAGTGTAATAATCTCTTTCTTTCCTCATGCGCTTTTCTTCATGATGTTTCATCACAGCAATAGAAGCCATAACTAGGACAGGGATTTTGAGCAGATTCTGTGAGAAGCCTCTAACGTATTCTTCTTAATAAATATGTTGTGTGTGTCCAAGATTCTAAGTACATGCTGGATAATTTGACCAAGTAAACTCAAATGGTGTTTCATGGAAAATGATTGTTTGCTCTTGTGTGTGTGTGTGTGTGTGTGTGTGTGTGTGTGCATATTAATTTGCATACTAAAATCTGAAAGGCTGGAGTATATCCTGTTTGCCTGGCACACCAACATTGTTTACTATCATAATCTTCAATTATGAATAAATGTTTTTGGTAGAAAATAATTTGAACATGTTGTTACACATCAATGCTGGGAGAATTATGTCCTTGGGGATATTATGAAGTGGGGAATTCTGGGATTTTGTACCTGCATGCTCCTGAAATTTATTCCATTCGGGATCTGCCTTTCCCGATTTTGATCATTACATGTGCATTAATCATAAAGCACAATAGTCAAGATGATAACTTGCTGAAGCACACTGAGGCCTTCTAGTTAACCATAGGCGTCAGGGAGGTCTTACAGATTCCTGGCACCATCCTACAGCTGCCTAGAGGCCATCTATCTTCTTTCTGCCATGGATTTGTACTACTCTGTTACAGTAAACTACACTGATTTGCTAGTCTAGGTGAGCATTGTCAGAACAAATGCTTAGCACAGAAGGTTTGCTGTAGAAATTCCTGCAGCCAGTAGCCTTTAAGTTACCCGCCCACTTGGGCAGGGCCGCCTATACTATACATGCTGATGAAAAGCATGCCTCTGCTCTCTCTCTCTTCCAGCTGTGGCAGTTTGGTTGCTGTTTCCGGTTTGAGCATACCATTGTGTTCTGCGAGTCTACCCCTAAATAAGCAATCCTCTATTATATTCAACTCTGAATTAATGTGAGATTTCTTTTAAGCGGCCTTCTTCAAAAGTTTAGGTTCAAAACCAAAGGTTTTTTTGTTTTTCAAACAGAGTACTGCTAAATGCATAGATGAATGCAGAATGTTGTGTAGTTGTAATGGTAACAGATGTTATTTTTAATCATAATATAGACGTTAAGATATTAAAAGTAAATGTGACTAAAGAGATGTAAAAATGTACCCAAGGAGAACAGATAATAATGGGGCAATTTCATGAAGTGTGTATGGGTTTGTTTTGGGTTGTTGTGTAAAATATTTGTGTTTTTTGCTAATTTTTTCAGCTTAAAGCATAGCATGTTTTTTATGTAAGAGCCTGTATAACTATACTTGAATACACACCTCCTTATAGTAATTTCAAAAAGATAACTAGAAAAAATAAAATACATAAGCACAGCTGCATGTAAACATACAGACACATGCATAATGGGGTCAAGAGAGGAAAACCATAGCCCAAAGAATGATAACAGTATCAGAAAAGTATTTACCAACTAACAATAATAAATCTGGTTATAAGTAATTGTTTTAATTATAAATGGTTTAAATTTTCCCAGATAAATATAAAGAGTGTGTCTGAATAAAAAGCATACATAGAATCAAACTAACCTAACTACATATATATTTACTTCATACTAAGGGTTTATAGAGACTGAGAACAAATGAATTGGAAAAGACATATATGGTCGCCAAGAGAATGCATGATGGGATATACTTGGAACAAATGAAGTTGAGTTACGTGAAAAGTTATCACAGGGGGAAAACAGGACACTATGTGATGAGAATGGGTCAATTTACTAAGATGCTGTAACAATTATAAATATATATATACACACATTGAATATATATATTTCATACTAGGTTATAAATTTATGTGTTATATATATAATACTAGAGCACCTAACACAAAAACATAGACAAAATATTGTTACAACTTAAGATAGGATAAAATGATATAAAGCGGGTCTGGACAGATGAAGCAACAGCTAAGAAAATATCCTGCTCTGCCATAAGAGCAGAGTTAAGCTTCTAGAAACCAAGTCAGGTGGCTCACAACAGCTTGTATGTAACTTCCGCTCCATGGTGATCAGGTACCTCTGGCCTTCATGGGCATCTGCACACATACACACAAACCCACAAAAGCATAAAATAGACGTGGAGCTGGAGAGATGGCTCAGTGGTTAACAGCACTGGCTGTGCTTTTAGAGAATCTTTAACAATTCCCTCTGTGTGACGTGCTTACCATTGATTATTAAAGAAACTGCTTTGGACCTATAGCAAGTTAGAACTTAGCTAGGCAGGGAAAACTAAACTGAACAGTGGGAAGAAGAAGGCAGAGTCAAGAGAGAAGCCATGTATTCCCGCCAGAGACAGATGCCGATTGGAATCTTGCCAGTATGCCACAGCCACGTGGCAATACACAGATTACTAAAAATGGGTTAAATTAAGATATAGGAGTTAGTGGGGGCTGGAGAGATGGCTCAGTGGTTAAGAGCACTGGCTGCTCTTCCAGGGGTCCTGTGTTCAATTCCCAGCAACCACATGATGGCTCACAACCATCTGTAATGAGATCTGGCGCCCTCCTCTGGCATGTGGGCATACATGCAGGCAGAATGTTGTATACATAATTAAAAAAAAAGATATAGGAGTTAGCCAATAAGAAGTTAAAGCTAATGGGTCAAACAGTTTAATTAATACAGTTTCTGTGTGGTTATTTCAGTTCTGGGTGACCTGGACCAACAAGCAGCCTCTTACAACAACTGATGGGATAAAGTGCATAACCAAAGCAACCTAAGGGACCTGAGTTCATTTGGGCTTACCTTTCGAAGGTGCCGTCCTTCGTGATGGAGAAGAGAAGGCAGCGGGAACTTGAAGGCGCTGGTGGCAGTGCGTCTTAAAGTCAGGACGCAGAAAGACAAGGCTGGTGCTAACTAGTTTTCTCTTTTCTGGGGTAGAGGCGGTGTGCCACCCATTTTTAAGATAAATCTTCCCACAGGATCGAACCTAACTAAGGTGAGATCCCCCACGAGCATGTCAAAGGGCAAACTTAATTTTAATTATCCCTTGCAGGTGTGCCCGGAGGCTTGTCTCCTAGATCCTCTGAAGTTGTCGGTTAATATGGACCATCACAAACCCACCTCTTGTCAACTCCACTCAAACCACCATTTACAGTAACCTCCCCCCTCTTCCCCCACGATGGCATAGATTTTCACAACAGAAAAATATAGTCAGTCATTTTTCAGAGGACTCCACAGTCTTTAACATTTCTAACACTGCTTAAAATTCTAAGGCTCATGTCTTTTCTCAGAGTCAGTGTAATAACTGGCTTGTGAACTTTTATAAAGGAAAAACAAGTCAAATATGTTAATGGACAACATCAAATAATAAACATCCCCATTTTAAAGGGGGGACAGCTGGGGGCATAGAAAGTGAAAGTCAGACAGAAGCAGGAAGCACTGAATCCTGGAGGTCCCTGCTAGGCATCTGGAATGGATGAGAAACAAGTAACTGTGTGTGTATTTAAATGCTATCCCTAACTCCTTACACATTTGGCCCCAGACTAATCACTTAATCCTCCAACGTCCTGATTGCCTTATTTTGAGAAGAGCAGAGTAGAAAAACCTACTCATCAGAATGGAGGACTATGTGTCCAGGGACAGGTATTCTTATTTTATCAGCTTGGGATATGTAAATTGTAACAGGCAGCAAGGTAGAACATCTATCCTGTGTGTGTCTATGCCTGAGGAATTTTCTTTTCTCTCATAGACATCAAGCAGAATCATTTACCGTTGAAACCACACTTGCTTTCTGACAGGAGCTGCTTCAGTTCAGCATTTACATTGTGTTGTGTTCTGTTTGTGTAAGCCATTTCTTCACAAGAAGGCTTCTGAAGGGCGGGCGACTTGTCTAACGCATCCCTGTGTACCTGAGATAATTAGTGCATCATGAAGCCCCCAGCAGAAAGTCCCTAGGTATTTGTTTAGCTGGATAACATCACCAGAAGACTGCCGAGGACACACTGGGTTTCCTCTCACTAATTCTCAGGCTGTTTCCTCCACAGTTCAAACCCTCCCTGCCTGCAGCCTTTCCCGGCTTGAGTCTAAACATTACTCAGAAGGGTGGCTGATGTCAGCAGGCTCATAATCACCACCCTCCGAGACAAACATCAGGAGGTTAATACAAGCTGTTGTTGGTGAGAAAACATCATGCTGTTTTTGGTCTCCCAAATTTCCTAGCAGACATCCGGAATTCCTATCAGACGAAGACTAAAAAGAAGATTTCCATTTGCAAAAGCAATTATCTCGGGACTGGGCTTTTTGGTAGCCCTGTGGTTTGAGGGATAGACTGATAAGAGAGTTCCTAAGGACGTCTTTTCTTAAATCTCTGTTCCGGACACAGGGTAAAGCCGCTCATACCAATGACAGGAAAAGAAATGTTTCATTTCTTCTGCCTGTTATTTTATTTCCAGCCTATATCAACGGTTAAATAAACTTGAGCTGCTGAACATTTTTCTAAGTTACAGGAGCAGGAATCCCTAGAGCACTGCACGCCGCATTACAAGTTGGAGCAATATTGCCTCCATTAAAACAATACTCCCGACTTGGTCGATTGTCTGTTATTGATTGATTCTTCTGATGGGGAGCAGACTCACATAGCTGCACCAGATGAACACAAGAGTCTTCTGAGACTGGCCCAATTTGGCTTTGATAGAGAGGCACAATGATAGGATTTAGATTGTTTAGTGTCTGTGATGGCAAAAATAAGGGCTAAAGACATTGAGTAGAAGCATAGAAGTCTTGCAAAATAGAAAGGGAGATGGGGGAAAGGAAGGGAGGGACGGAGGGAGGGAGGGAGGGAGGGAGGGAGGGAGGGAGGGAGGGAGGGAGGGAGGGAAGGAGGGAGGAAGGAAGGAAGGAAGGGTAATCCAAAGTCCAGATTGCCTTAGTCACTTTGCTTCCTAAATATGATTATAATTTTTTTTATAATCCCAGCACACAGAAGGCAGAGGACCATGAGTCCAAGGGCAGTAGAGTAAGCATGGAGAAAATCTGCTCCCATTCCCAAATAAAAATAAAAGAATATCATGTGTATAGCCTTTATCTTTCTTACTTTTAAGTTAGTAGCTCAATTTAAATTTCAGACCACTAGCTGAGTAGTGGAGGTGCATGCCTTTAGTTCCAGCACTTGGGAGGCAGAGGCAAGCAGATCTCTGTAAATTCGAGACCAGCCTGATCTACAGAGCTAGTTCCAGGACAGCTAGGGCTGTTATGCAGAGAAAAACTGTCTCAAAAATAAATAAATAAATAAATAAATAAATAAATAAATAAATAAATAGAATTTCAGACTGCTTACACAATAGGCTGTATTTTCACTGCAAGAGGAGCCTGAGTGATCTTTTTCTTGGCACATCCAAAAGACATAAAGTCTGACTGTGATAGCTGCTCAGCTTGTGATGAATAAATAGAGCTATAGGATTTCTTGAGCTTCTCAGACCCTCTCCACTTAATATTAAGCATTCTGCACAAACAAACAAACAGACCAAAACTTGTCATCTGCCACTCGTATTTCACTCAAACTATCCAATTAACCATGTCATTTTCTATTCGATCCTCAACCAAGTGTCAAGGTGTATGCTTTGCTGCCCTCTGCTGGTTTTGTGGTAGAAGCACATAATAAAATGGGGAGAGACGGTGTATCTCAGTAGGAAGATCTTGGATTATAGTTACAAGAAATAAGTTTATACAAACATGCATATGGAACATGAATATCAATAGTGACATTTTGAAATAAAAGATTAATTCTTCATTTAGCACTATTGAAATTCTATACAAATTAATTTATTTTGTCATAATTTTGCACAACTTTGCAATAGTTTATAACTACGAGGTATAGTTCTGATGCATCTATATACTGGAGAATATTAACGCAGCAAGGAATATTTTTGACGATAGATTTAATTGCCAATCCTTTAAATCATTATTTTGAGAGTATATTATAGGACAGAAGAAATGTTAAATATTTATATTATTTCCAGAATGACCTGGTATTTAAGTTAATTTTTGCAATAAGTTGCTATAACTAAGTTGCTAATTAGAGACTCATAAAATTTAGTCAGAATGGCAAAGTTTTTTGCTCACTACTCCATATTTCTACAAGGTAAGATACTCCTGTGTAATTTCACTGTTGTGCAGAGCATCCCTTCTTACACTTGAGAACAAAAATTATAAAATATTATTAAATGAATTACCCACACTCGCTGCTACTTAATTAATATAGATAAAGAATGAATAGTTACAGTTGAATTTTAAATGAAGAATACAAGATTGAATGACAGAGTGTAACAATAGTCTCTCAATGGAATTCTAGTCACTATAACATATTTTCTCTTAGTTATAAAACCAAATGAATCCCATAAGACTCCTAACATGTTGAGTTTAAACTAAGAAAGTACATTGTATGTGTTCAGCTTACAAAAAAAATCCTTCCAAAAGTACTAACCTTCGTGATCATAAATGTATACAGCCTATATTCAGTGTGAAGCCCTTCCTCGGAGCACCGTAAATCAGGAGTCTAAGCCATAGATCCAGGAGCAGTAATAGATAGATCAGTTGGGGCTGAACTCCCCACAATCTGTGGATCTCTGCATTGTGTCCAGTTTGGTTTTCTGATCACAGAGGAGAGAGCAGAAAGATCGTAAGAACAAGAATACTAGGAAGTCAGCTATGTATGAGGCAACTCCTCCCAGAAATGGCTGCAATACCAGAACAATGGCAATATCAATGGACACGTTAATGTGAACAGTGAAAATTTTCATGCGTTCCCAACCCTAGATAATAGCTAGTGCTTCTGGGGAAAGAATTAGCCTCTTTCAGGGAGACACACTACCAAATCACACTCAGAAGGTTGTGTGTGTGTGTGTGTGTGTGTGCGTGTGTGTGTGATGTATACTCAAATGTTTGCACATGTATATGTGTATATACATGTAAAGCAATAATCAAAGAAAATCAGGCTGACGATTTGAGGTTGGGAAGTATATAGGAGGGGTTCAAGTGGTAATAACTGAGAAGAGCTGGATGGAGGGGACGGAAGGGGAAAATAATAAAATTCTATTTCAACTAAAATAATAAGAAAGGAAAGTTGAAGCAGGAATGAATTTTAAGGTCACTATCTCTACAAAAGTCTAAGAAAGGAAGACAATATCGTTATTAACATCCTTTCACTGATAGAATTAGCAATTATAGAAAAGATCTTGCATCATATAGAGAATATCATTTATGATTCTGTAACACTAAAAGGTTATTACAGTAACCTGCATCTAAAATATGAAAGATATCATATAACTTCCCAAGATCCAGAGTGTTGGGTTTTCTAAAGCAAAGCTGCTTTTGAACTTCACACTTACCTCAATTATTCAATTATTATGTATTTATATGAAATATGAATAGTTATGAGTATATAAACCACATTTCATTTCCAGAAGCTTACTAATTTTTTTCTTCCTTTTTTAATTTTTATTGAGCTCTATATTTTTCTCTGCACCCCTTTCTGCCTTTTCCCTCCCCTTCAACCCTCCCTCAAGGTCCCCAAACTCCCAATTCACTCAGGAGATCTCAATTTTTAAATCAAATTGAACCCCCTAGTACTGTAGGATAATTGCTTTTGTGTGTGTGTGTGTGTGTGTGTGTGTGTGTCTGCATGTATGTGTATGTTAGTGCATGAATTTGTGCATGTGTAAGTAATAAGGACTTTTAAGGTCAAATTTTGAAATTATGTGTAAACTATATCATTCTTATGCAAGCATATCTTTCTCAACAAGCATCTACAATAAATTCAAAAGGATTTTGGCTTCTTTCCAAACAAAAACCATCAAAAAACAATATAGCTGTCCTACAAGTCAGCTGAGCCATTTTGATCTTTGATATCCATCCTCAAATCCAATTTCTACATTTTTATCTGAACAACCAAGTTCATAAGACCTAATGAGAGTCATCACCTGAAGCCCAGTTTTCTTCTCTGAGATGTTTCAATGAAAGTGCATCATTGTTCCTCCTAAAACATATCATTAAGAAGAATCAACGTACTGAGTTTACAAGACAGATCCCGAGCTTCTCCAGAGAGTGTTTTAAGACTGAAAATATAACTAAATGCATATTGTGCATTGCACTTGTATTCGCTTTATAAAATATCTTCAAAGCAGAGGCAATGTGGGTTCTCCTTGCCCTGGTACAATGTGAGGAAGTGGTGCCAATGGATGCTGGTTAATAGGCTTTAATTTGTTTTGCATTTGTCAACATACAAAGGCTTTCAAAGGTAATCAATACTTTTGTGAAGAAATGAGTCAGGAAGAGATTTAATTCCACTATTTTTTTTTTACTAACATCCTCATATTCACAAAACAACATTTACCAGATCCTGTATTATCCTGTTTGATTTTTAATTCAAAGCAAGCATGATTAAATCAAACTGTCATCCAAAATTGTGTTTTACTCTCAATGCTTAAACAATTTATAACCAGTTGTCCATGGCTTATTTTTGTTCTAATTTTCTACACACATTTTTGCCACATTTAGTGAATCAACGTTATATTCTCCTGATTAGTTATTTCTGATATGTCATTTCTAACTTATGGTACCATGCTAAAGGAGAAAGCAATAGTTGGTCAAAAAACAGCTTCTTAGAAGATACAGTGTAGATAGAATCTATACATTCAATTCAAAACTGCTGCTCACAAAACACCACAAGAGTAGAAAGCCTGTAAACTATTAAAAACACATTGGCACTGTAGACAGCTTTCTGAAAGGACACCAGTCTTTCAGGTAAATGAAAATCAAAATGAGTACACATTACACCTGTCAGAATGTCTAAGACCAAAAGTAAAAGTGAAAGACATGCTGGCAAGGATGTGGAGCAAACGGAACACTCCTCCATTGTTGGAGGGAATGCAAACTCTACAGACACTTTAGAAAACAATATGGCAGTTGTTCAGAAAATTAGGAATATACCTATCTTTAGACCCAGCTATAGAACTAGTGGGCATATAACTAAATGATGCTTAATAATACCGCAAGGACACTTGTTCAACTTTATTTGTAATATCCAGAAACTGGAAGCAACCTAGATGTCCATAAACTAAACAATCGATAAAGAATATGTGGCACATTTACACAATGGAGTATTACTCAACTATTTAAGGAAACGATATCATGAATTTTGCATGCAAATATATGGAAGTAGAAAAGATCACCCTGAGGTAACTCAGACCCAGAAAGACAAACATGGTGTGTATTCACTCATAAGTGGATATTATCTGTAAAGTAAAGGATAACCATGCTCAATCCACAGATCCAAAGATCTTAAACAAGGAGGGTTTAAGGAGAACACATGAATGTCATTGTGAAGGGAATATAAAATAGACATCACAGGTGGATGAGGGAGGGGGACTGAATGGGGGAAACTTGGCACGAGAACAGGAAGGATCAGGTAAGGGAAGGATGGAAGACAAGAGAACTGGGAAAGGCAGCTGGAATCAGGGGCATCTCTGATATGATGTAGAAACCTAGTAAAATGGAAACTCCCAGGAATCTCTGAGGGTGACAGTAGCCAAAACTCCTAGCAATGGGAGTTACAGAGCCTGAACCAGCATCTCCTCTAAACAGGCAAGATTTCCAGTGATTGGGATGCCAACCTAACCACATAACCTTTGACCTACAATTTGCCTTGTCTACAGGGTGCTCTGGGACAAAGGTAGAGCAGAGAATATGGGAGTGGCCCCACCAAAAACTGATTAAGCTTGAGACTCACACCACGAGAGGGACCCCACCCCTGACACTGCCTGGAGAACCAGGACTAGAGATCTAGGGTAGAATTAAACATGGTTGGCAAAAAGGAAAAAAATCCAATGAAATGATTCCTAATGATATTCTACTATATAGTCATTGCCTAGTCCAATGGTCATTAGAGAGGCTTCACCTAGCAACTGATGGAAACAGATACAGAAACCTAGAGCCAAACATTAAGAAGAGCTTGGGGAATCCTGCAGAAGACGGGGAGGAAAGATTATGAAAGCAGAGTGGACAAGGACAAGAAAATCCACAGGATCAACTAACCTAGGTTCATAGGGGCTCACAGAGACAGAATCAACATGCAAGTGTGCATGGGACTGACTTTGGACCTCTGCATAGATGTTACAGTTGTGTAGCTTGGTCTTCTTGTGGGACTCCTAACAAATGGTGCAGGCACAATCTCTGACTCTGTTTCTTATTCTTGGGACACTTTCCTCCTACTGAGTTGCCTTGTATAGTCTTAATAGGAGAGGAGGTACCTAGTCTTACTGCAACTTGATATGTCATGACTGGCTGATACATGAGAGGTCTGCCTTTTTCTAAAAAGAAAGGAGTGTAGGTGGAGGCTGCTCATTCATTTCCCGGCTGTCTGGATGTGGATAATCACACAAAAACTGTATTAAATACAACACTGTTTGGCCAATAGCTTATGCATATTTCTAGTTAACTATTGCTGCTTAAATTAACCCATTTCTATCAATTTGTGAATCATCACAAAGCTGTGGCTTACCAATAAGGTTCTGGCTGGCAGCTGGAGTCTTTCTCCATCAGTAGCTACATGACATCTCCCTGACTCCACCTACTCTCTCCCTATGTCTCTGTTCAGATGTCCCACCTGGCTTTAGCAACTTTATTCAACCAACCAATAAAGCAAAACATATACAGAAGAACATCCCACATCAAAGGAGAAGGAGTAGATGGGGAAATGGGAGAGGTAGGGGAGGAACTATGAGGAGAGGAGGGAGGGCACACTGTGATAGGGCTGGGAAAATGTTAATTAATTAATTTTAAAAAGTTATAAATATGTGCTTAGGAGATTCAAAGGCACCATTGACATAATACTTCTATGAATGTGTGTTTACTAAATATTTTAATTTCTTATATTTTATGCCTGCTACTCTAGCTCCTATGAATATTAACCTCCGGCCTCTGTGGGCATTTACCCTTACACAGGCACACACACCCATATATAATTAAAAAATAAAATTGAACAAACATTGTGCCACGATTTTGTATTCCTCTTAAAACTGGGCTAAATTGTTCACACAAGAGACTCTGAACTTACACATGCACATATTGCTTCTTGTCTTGAGTCACATAACTTTCAACTTCTTCACACAGTAGAAAAAGTAGCAAGCTGAAAATGACAGCTCATTTTTGTTGGGACCAATTGGAGTCCTGGCCTTCAGCTTCTGATATTCCCTGCTGGAGCCTTCTGATTGGAGTTACTAAAAGCTGTGCCTTGAGGATCAGAGGATGGAGTTTTCACCTGTTGGCCCACTTGACTGCTGGGTATTTAAACCTCCATGGTGGTATGAAATAAAGGGCTTCTTACCAGTGATTAGACGTCTGTGTGTCTGTCTGTCTCTGTGTGTGTTTGTGTGTTTCCTCAACCTCCAGCCCCTCGCCCGAAGCTCGCGAACTGTACTGTAGCGCCTAGAGCGCAGACGGGGCGTGGGGAGACTGCACATTTTAGTTTGTCCAATTCTTACTTTTATAAGCTGAGAGAGGGCGGGGGGGCATAAAGGAGATGATACTTGCTTTTCCTTAGATCTGTATGTTTTATCTATTTGTATAAGTTCAATCAATCACAGAGACTCCAGCATAGCCCAGAGAAGAACCAGTCAGCTCTACAGAACACACAGATAACAAAGATGAATTTATGTGCTAACATTGGCAGAACTGGTTTGTAACATGTGGACATTTATGTAATTATTACAGCTTCATTAAATATCTGACCCATTTGAAGAAGGATGCAAATATATTAAGGCTCACATGACAGCAGATTGAGAACATTAGGTGAAGGGGAGGGACAATTAGGAAAAGAATACCATGTAGATGCAACGGCTTATGTCCTTCAAATGTCTACAACCATCTGCAATTTGGAACTGAGATGACGGAAGAGAAAGTAACTTTATTCTTAGTTTGAATTTCTTTTTCTTTCTTTTATAAAATTTACCATCTAATAAATAGTTATTGGGATATTTATCGACTGTGTATCTCTTAGGCAAGAAGTAAGGTCATAAAGTTTATTACATGTCCCATCTTCGTTCTATAAAAGATGTACAAATTCAGAAAGGAAAAAATCTTATAAGGTAGTTTCCTCAAAAAAAAATTACAGCAAAGCATGGGGGTGCACACTTGTAATCTTGCACTAAGGAAGCCAAGGTATGGGTATTACAGTTTTGATAGATGCTAACCTTTATAAACTAATGAGATTCTGTCTTTAGGGGAGAAACATAGTAAAGGAAAATTCTGAGCTATATTATCTTGGATTTACAAAGCAGAGTGTATTCAGAGCAAAATAAGAGTTATTTCTAGAATTTCCAGTTTATCAGAACAGATAAACACTCCTAGCTGAGTTTATCTCTTCCTCTGAAAAAGACCATCAAGCACGAGGTGCTTCTGTAATCAAAGGGTTACACTCATATTCTGCATCTGTCCATCCTTACGTCTATATATATATATCCCTCCATCTTTCTTCCTTTCTTCCTTCCTTCCTTCCTTCCTTCTTTCTTGTCTCAAAACTTTTTTCTATGCAAATAAGTCCTATGGTTATTTCCAAGACAGAAAATTTCTGAAACATTTCTCAATAGTTTTCAAAACTCAAACAGCTTGCTATGGGTTACTATTGTATTTTAAAATTTAGCCCCCCTCAAATACCTCCCCATTTCTTCTCATTCACTCTACAGAACTCCCCACTAATATTCTAATTATCATAGTAACCCAAAAGTTTATCAGAGGTTTGTCCATAGTTACTTACACTTTCCTTTATTAGTGACTTCAGGGTTATTTGTCTTTTTGCTGTGACAAATTGCCTAATAAATGCTGCATGCGGATGGAAGCGTGTGTTTTGGTTCATAGTTCAAGGGTACAATTCATTATGGAGGGACATCATGGTGGAAGGATCTTAGAATGGCTGGTCACATCACATCTACAGTCAGGAAGCAGAGAGTGATCAGCATTTGTCATATGCTCACTTTTTTCTTTTTATTCAACCCAGGACCCCAGCTCATGAGTTAACTCAATACAGATCATTCCTCACAGGCATGCCAAGAGGATAACTTAATCTAGATAATGTTTCACAGGCATTCCTGGAGACTGACCTAACCTAGATTATTCCTAGTAGGCAAGGACAAATGTTCATATCTGAAGTGAAGCAAGAGCCTATAAATCCTATTATCCATCAGACTCACTTGATTCATCAGTAAATAATATGCACTCTACATTTTCCCTTGCTAGGTATTTCTCTTCCCCCACTTTTCAGTTTCTTGGGTTTATATCATCATGAAGCCTGAACATATTTATGAAAACATCTTCATAGGTTATTTCCTTCTTCCAAACACTTTTCTCCAATATGCAGCTTACCAGATTATTGACAAAGATTTCTGTCCTGCCCAGTCCCACAGCTGTTCAGTCCCAAAGAAACACACAGAGGCCTACGTTAATTATAAATTGGTTGGACTATTAGCTCAGGTTTCTTATTAATTAATTCTTACATCTTAAATTAGCCCATAATTCTTGTCTGTGTTAGCCATGTGGCTTTGTACTTTTATAAGTGAGGCATTCTATTCTTACTTCCTCTGTGTCTGGGTTATAAGGGCAGACTGAGCCTTTGCTTTACCCAGAGCTCTCCTATTCTGGTTTCCCCGTCTATACTTCCTGCCTGGCTACTGGACAATCAGCATTTTATTAAAACAATACAAGTGACAAATTTTTTTAGGGTGCAAGTCCATTGTCCCACAACAATTCCCCAAAATATTGCTTCTATGTCATGGTGCATTTATTATATGCATCTAAAATTTTCAGTGTGTATTTTTTATGATGTTCCAGTTAAATAACACATTTTAGTTTTCTAGGTGGTTACTCATCACAGGGTAAACATTCCTTTAAAGTTATCCACTGTATTCTATTTCAGCAGAAATTTGTCAGATTACTTTGTTTTATATTTAAACTTTTTGAATGTTTATATTATACATAATTAAGAAGAAAGTATCAAGCCATAATACTGTAAATCAAATACTACAGATTGAAAATTGTTTCTCCCAAGTAAATTGTTTGACTTCTTTGTGTGTCTGAATTCTTACTGTGTAATTATTATGGCTATATTAACACCTGCCTCATAGTGTTACTATGGGGATCAAATAATTGATCCAAGGCAAGTGGAAAGATAATGTTAAACTTTTTTATTAGTGTGTTGTATTGCTAGCAGTTATTCAGGTTCTTACACAATCTTTCTTCAACTTATCTGTGGAGATTTTCTTTTTTCATTGTTCATAAACCTTATGTTTTATCTCACATGATTCATTCTCTTTCCCTCCAGTGTTTCTGTTTGCCTGCCAAGTTATGTCCTTAATCTTTCCTTGGTGTTGCACCTTCTGCAGGAAAGTTCCTAGGACCACATCTTTTCTTTTTTTTTTTTTTTTGGTTTTTCAAGACAGGGTTTCTCTGTGGTTTTGGAGCCTGTCCTGGAACTAGCTCTGTAGACCAGGCTGGTCTCGAACTCACAGAGATCCGCCTGCCTCTGCCTCCCGAGTGCTGGGATTAAAGGCGTGCGCCACCACCGCCCGGCTACCACATCTTTTCCAAACTATAACTTTCTCAAGTCATTCGCACAAAAATTTAACACGTGTCTGCAGAAATAAGCTGTCATCATTAGCTTCCTTTCATAAAAGTCACTGTGCTGCTCAGCTCACGGTGCTTTAAAACATTTGGTTTATGTGTGATGATATTCAGACCTCGAGAAGCTGTATTATCGATCACTTGCTGTTCTTTATATGAATTCTTTACAATTTTCTTATGAATAAACAATATCATTTATTTACAATTCTGAGAAATACCTCACTAGTTCCAGGACAGGCTCCAAAACCACAGAGAAACCCTGTCTCGAAAAACAAAAAAAAAATATGTTTTTCATTTATTTACTAATGTAGGGTTATTTGATCTGAGATCACATAGACTTCTCTGATTATAACCTGTTATATTATCGTTACTTCCCTGCAAGAAAACAAAGTGGGCCAGATGTATTGAGCTCCAATAATGGCCATAGCTACACATAAATATTAGCCCTTACATTCCTCATTTTATCTAGATGGAAAAACGTAACTTATGTTCAATCCTCTTTACCTTCAGTGTCCTTTGTGACACTGAACTAAAAACTTGTGTTGCTCTGAGGCTATAGTTCAGGAAGATAATACCTGCCTGGGATGTTCAAGGCCAGGCTTCAGTCTCTAATATTGCAAAAATCACAACAAATTTAAACAAAATAACTTTGCATGAGAGAAATAGGCTGATTGCTATAGAAACAGCCTCAGTGCATCCTCAGAGAATTACCCTCTCTATTCCTGAGATTATCTGATACATTAAATGTGTCAGGGCAGTTAGAAGTATGGTGACGATCAGTTTAGTTTTCCATTCACTTTAGCATATTCTTTGCTTTAAGAAATTCATCTTGACAGGGGCTTTTTACCTCTGGCGACCACTGCATAGCACAACCTAGTCAAAACATATTTGGTAAATCAATTGCTCATTCATATTTGAATACTGCAGTACTGGGTACAAGAGAACTGACTGCTGTTAGGGTGCACTGAATTACTTCTCTGATCTTGTTCTTGGTGCCAGCAAACGTATTCCTTAAACTTGAGAAGACAAAATAGGCTCAGTGGATAGAGAATTTTATAATCAGGCAGAGGTGAGGGTTGGGCTCGGCAGTTTCTTTCCAGGCTCTGTAATTTGTCATGAATCCTTAGGTAGAACCAGATAATGTTGCTTCATTACATTACTTTATACAAGTGCACAACTATTTTTCTCAAAAAGTATTTGAAATTGCATCTTAATTAAGTTTCCCAAATGAAAATTCTAGAATAAGAAATAAGTTGATAAATCTCATATTTGTTGCTGAGAAAAGGGAATGTCACAGATTCAGAGGAGAAAGCCCTTATATTTATTGAATCAATTATGCATTATTTGTGTTGCTTTTAATAGACTACATCACATGCTATAGGGATAGTTTTTTAAAATCTATATTTTAAAGGTAAAGAGATGCAGCTGTATAGGCACAGACATGCTTATTATTCCTCAATCAAATATATGTAGAACATAGGAAAATTGTTTTCAGCACACGTATAATTGATTTTTAAAAGCTTGATCATGCTATGGTACCCTATAAAACCGTGACTCTCTTAAAACAATTGTGGGATGAAAAAGAAAACATACAAACAAACAAAAACTAGTAAGATTTCCAGGATTAACCCTCGTCAAACATCCACTGGATAAACAGCCTTGAATATGTGGCTTAGAGTTCTTAATGAAGGAAAACAGAAATCTAGTTGGTTTTGTGACTGTTTTAAATGATATAAAGAGACACTGTGTTAATCTACATCAATATGACCTAAATTTAAAATCCTCCTAAGTACTAGCTGATTATCTTTTGATCAGTGCCTTGTCCAGTCATCCTAAAATAGGCTTCTTCTGGCAGCACATGAAGAGATCCACAGCCACACAGAATCTAAATCGGAGGTCTCCATAAGGTCCTTCACCTCCAAGCTGGGAGAATCCACAGAAGAGCGGACAAAAAGATTGCAAGAGTCTGAGGTGATGGAGGACACCAGAGAGCATGGCCAAAAGCATTATCTCAGCAGGGCTCATATGATCTCAAAGGGACTGAAGAGGCAAGCACAGAGCCTGCAGGGATCTGCACCAGCTCCTCTGTGGATTTATTGTGACTGTTAGCTTGGTGATTTTGTGGGACTCCTAACTGTGGGAGTGGTTATGTCTTTGACTCTTTTGCCTATTCTTGGGGCTCTTTTCCTTACGTTGAGTTGCCTTGTCTGACCTCTGTTGGAGAGGCTTTTGCCTTTCTTACTTTATTTTGTTGTGTTTGGTTGTTATCTCTTAGAGGCCTGATGTTTTCTGAAGGGAGGTGGAGGGGGTGTGGATCTGGGGAAAAGGGGAAATGGGGTGGGCTGGAAGAAGTAGAGGGAAGAGAAACTGTGGTTGGGATGTGTTTTATGAGAGAAGAATCTATTTTCAATTAAAAACCTTATAGATAATTAATAGATTCCAGTGGAAGGTGGGGTAAGGAGTACTAGTTGTAGGAGTTCTGTCGTGCCAATACTTGATTTCCATTATAAAGTATTTATTTATGTGAAGAAAGCAGAGATATCCTGTTCTATAAGGGTTGTGTGGACTTATTCTGTATATATTATAAAAATATAAGCCATATTTTGACTATCTGATTGAAAATAATATTTTAAACATAATGAAATAAACAAGTACCTTTACTTGCATGGGTAATTGGACCAATAAATAGTATATGTTGAATACATTGATCAAAATGTTGCTTAATAATACTTGTATAAGAGAGCCTGTTTTCACAGCATATTTTTCAATATAATGTATGTCACAGCTAAAATAAGTTAATCATTTGTCTACATGTGGTTTCGGGATGTGGTCCTCTGCACCAGTACATAGTCTGTGAAAACCACAAAGACTAGTGGCTAACAAAAGCTGTCACTTAGAATCCAGGTCCCTCCAGGTGCTGACAGAATTTCTAGAGTATAAACTGATCTGCCTTCCACTAAGTGGTTCCAAGCCAAGATTAATCTCATCCTGACCTTTTCTGCTCTTTCAAATTCAATGAAGACAAATTCTGAATCAAATTTAAAACAACTTCTGGCTTTGAAAAATAATCAATAATTTACAGTTTTCATTAGAGGTCTTTGGTTTCTGGACACCAACTTTATTTTTAATCATAAAACTAATCATTACTGTTCAATAAAACTTTCTATTACCATGCTGATGAAATAAATCTTTATTTAACCAAATCAGATTTTTGTGTCATTTCATTTATATTTATTTCAACACCAACTGGTAGAACCAGGAATCCATACAAACAGTTATGAGTATTTGTGGTAAACACTATTTCCTGGGTGAATTAGTGCATAAATTCTATGCAAATGTCACCTTCATTATTTATCTTTAAAAATTCAATTGTCACTATGGCAATATGGAATAGGGTCTCTGATACAGCCTCTTAAATCAATAATCAAATTCTAGTTCTACTCCTGACAAATTTTAACCATTTTGCCTGGATGGTCACATAAAGCCAAATGGAAATATACAAAATAATAACATAAAAGGTTAATTAAATTAAATTAATAGTACATGAAGTGTTTAGAATATGTACAGACACATGGATTAACATTTGATTACTATTTCATAAAGTAGTTTATAAAATATAAGATCTTTTCAAACTTTGGAGTCTACAGTAATATAAGAATATGTATAAATAATTTTGCAATGATTTATCTAAACTTTAAGAGAATTGATTTGGATAGGTTTCAGATTATTCTCTTAACCAAAAATAATATTTAGATGCATAGAGGAGAGCATATAATAAATATTTTACTTTGTGCTTCTATTACCCCTTCCTACATTTCACTTAACTTTCCTTACAGTGTAAATATTAAATATAGTTAAATTCTGGAATGTCATGAAAGTACTTATAGCAGTTGATATTCATGAACCAAAACCCTAAATCTTTCCCCATACATTTTCTTTCTTTTGATTTTGAGAGATTATTGATATTTTAGTTTTTACTAGTTCTTTGAAATTTTCACCCAATGAGATTAGATCATATTAATTCTCTCCTACAACTCTCCCTAAATCCACCTTCACCTCATTACTCAGGCAACATTGTGTCACATTTTTTTTCCTATCGAGTCCAATCTGTGCACCCATATATTCTTAGATGTAGAGCCTTCCACTAGTGTGTAATTTACCAGGTGAAAAACTATTCAAGAAAGCTGACCCTCCCTCTCACAGCTGCTATAAATTACCACTAGATCTTCAACAGGGTGTATGATTTCATGGACACCTCTACTGTCCATGTCTGCTCTTGGCCTGGCTTGACTTGTACAGGGCCTTGTCACGTTCCCTCTGTGCATTCATATGTCAGCTCCCCTGTTGTGTCTGGAGGACACTCACTGCTCATGTGTAGTTGTCCACCACTGTTGTCTTTAACTGCATTCCCACCACCTATTCTGCATTGACCTCTGAGCCTTGGGAGGGTGACGTCATAGGTATAGCCCACTTAAGCCTTAGTATTCCACAGTTTTCATTCTCTGCACTTTGATCAACTGTAGAGTATGAAGTCCTTTGAATATACACCCAAAAGTAGTATATCTGGATCATATGGAAATCTACTTTTAGTGTTTTGAGGAAGCTCCACACTGATTTCTCTTTTTTGCTGTACCAGTTTCCACTTTTACCAGCAATGAGAAAGTGTTCATCTTTCCCTGCATTCATTCCAGCCTATACTTTCATTTTCTGTATTAGCTAGTCCGATTCACAGGCCTTGAGAAACGGTCAATCACTCAAAGCACTTGTTACTCTTGAAGACAACCTGAGTTCAATTCCTACACCCAGAAGCTCTATGTAACTGTAGCTCCAGGGGATTGATGGCATTTTCTGCCCTGCTCAGGCACCAAGCACCCACATGGCTCTTCAAGCAAATATGCAGGCAAAACTTTCATACACATAAAATGACTTATTCTAAAAAGTGAAAGAAATTCATAATGGTTTCTAGGTATGTTTAATTAGTATATTCTAGAACAATTGAACTTCTAGATTTAAGACACCAAGAGAAAGAATTAAATTAGATAAACTAAGCTCACAGATAGCTGTGCCACCAATAGATCATGAACCAGAGAGGCCAAAGTCCAAAAACAGCAAGGGAAATCAAAATGTGTCTGTCTTATAAAGAGGATTTCCTAGAATGATTCCCATTAACCGGGGACTGGGTAGTTCAACAACATTTTATATATTGAAGAGGCTGTGAAATTCATACTGGCTCAATTTTCAATGTCGGATTCCTCGGTAGCCCAAGTCTGGTGCTGACAGCCTCAGTGAGTACTGGAGGACTTCTGTCCTTCAGTACACCTTCAAAACTGAAGAAGCTGGATCCTGGGGATCATGAAGGATGATAGAAGCATCAGATACAAGTGCACTCACTAACAAGAAGTGCAGCAGCAAGCAATAGCGCTGATTTTTCCATGGGTCTCTGCATTTGGGTTGTCACTGGGAGATACTGCACAGTGTAGGAGAGGTCCGATCCCTTCAGTCACTCTGGAAACACTCTCACAGAGCCACTCAGAGCCTTTGTCTTTTACTGTGTTGCACCAGGTCAAATCAAGTTGATAGCCAATATTAACCCCCATCCACTCTCTTCCTACTGCACAGGTACCTTAAAAATATACATTAAGGTACTTCTTAAGGTCCAATGTGGCGGCGTGCACACTTTTAGTCCCAACTGTCAGAAGGCAAAAGCTGCCTTTTTCATTACCAAAAGCATCTTGACAGAGAAATACCTTCAATTTCTATCAAGTTAATACTGAAATGATGCTGATTAAAATGTTGGCAGCTCCTCTACCCCCAACCAATGCCCTGAGGAGCAAAAGACAAAGTGATAAAATTACAGAAGCTTATACATCAGAGGAGAATCAAGAAGACATAGCATCCAGTATTTATGGAGGAAGAGCCTCTAGGATAGGGTTGGTACCACTGAATAGATCCTGAGGGATGGTGGAAGGAACCTGAATGGTAGAGCAACTGCAACTCCACAGCAGGAAGCTCTATCCTTCCAGCATCCCTGCCTTCCCTCTACTTACTTGAGCTTGGGGGGAAACCAACTGACAGAGTATAAAGAGTGGAATTTACTGACCAAAAGCCCAGCATTAGGCAATAGACTATAAAGTGATGAGTGAGATCTGAAAAGAAATAGATACAGAAGTAGTACTAGGGAAATTCCCAGGAATCCACAAGTTGACCAGCTAAGACTTCTAGCAATAGTGGATAGGGTACTTGAACTGGCCTTCTCCTGCAATCAGATGGTTGACTACCCTAATTGTCATCATAGAACCTTTATCCAGGAACTGATGGAAGCAGATGAAGAGATCCACAGCAAAGCACCAGACCAAGCCCAGGGAGTCCAGTCAAAGAGAGGGAGGAGGAAATATATGAACAAGAGGCGCCAGGTGGGGGAGAGGGGGCGGGCAAGATCATGATGGGGAAACCCACAGAGACAGGTGACTCTAGCCTTGGGAACTCAATGACTCTAGACCTACTGCTGGAGAACCTGCACAGAACTGAACTAGGCCCTCTGTATGTGGGTAACAGTTGTGTGGCTTGGTGTGTTTGTGGGACCCCTGGCAGTGGGACCAGGATCTATCCCTGGTGCATGAGCTGGCTTTTTGGAGCCCTTACCGTATGATGACTTGCTCAGCCTTGATGCAGGGAGAAAGGGCTTGGTCCTCCCTTCACTTGATGTGTCAGGCTTCCTTGACACCCCATGGAGGTCTTATCCTTTCTGAAGAGTGGAAAGAGGGTGGAGGGAGATGGTGGGAGCAGGAAGAGGGAAGGGAGGAACTATGGTTGGTATGTAAAATGAATAAAAATTTAAAATAAAAAGAAAATGAAAATACATGATTAATTTTTAAAAAAAGAAGCAGTCCACAAATCAGTCAAGATGAGAAGAGCTGAATCTTTACACAGTGTCTAGGGGATTAAACAAAACAAAACAAAAACAAAACCTAGTTCAGAAGCCTGTTTGGATGACAGTGTTCTAGTGTCTGGCACATTCTTCTCCAAGTCAATGAAATAGTTCAGAAGCCTACTCAATCAACACAGCAACTTAAGAAATAAGGAATACATGCTGGGAGGATCCATGTCACTGAAAATAGAAAAGTAAAAGGAAAATAAGGAATAATGAAACAAAGAAATAAATCCAGATTTTTTTATTTTAAAGTCGCCTTAAATTGGTATAACGTAATTGGGAAGATAAGTGTAGCATCATTAATAAAAACCCAGATACAGATAGTGGGGTTAAACCTGAAGGTCACAAAAACAAAGCAGCCAGCCACTTGTTCTTATCTCTACCTTACTCAGAAATGGTGATCCTGCCCCAGGAATCTCAGAATGAGACTGTGTCTGAATGTTGTCTCCTCCTGATTTATATTCCTCTCTAGAGTTGGGATTAAAGGTGTGCACCACTACCACCCAGTTTCTATGACAAACTAGTGTGGCTACTGGGATTAAAGGTGTGTATCACCACTTCCTGGTCTGCAAGACTGACCAGTGGGCTTTTTGTTTTATTCTCTGATATTCAGGCAAGCTTTGTTTATTAAAATACAAATGAAATATCATTACAATAAATTCAAAATAAGACTAAAAATAAATATGCTTATTATTATGTTTAAATGAAAAACAAATATTTTTTAACATCATAATAAGAAATCTCAATTAAAATTCAAGCAAATTGCCTGGGGCATATTGATAAATTCAGATTATCCAAATTTTATTCTTAGATATAATAGCTGTCAAATGGACAAAGATGTTTATCTTTAAATAAATCCCTAATTGATTTGGTTCATATTTGCAAGTATAAGGCCTGGGGCTTGATTGCCTACCCAAATGAAAGAAGTGCTGCTGTGTACCAAGTCAAACAGGTACAAGTCTTTTGACCTCTGTATCCATCAGTTTTCTCATGTGAAAAATGGGTATGATGAAATGTTGTGAGAGCTAATTAAAATGTTTCATGTCCATGGTAACCATACCATCTGGTACAGAAGAGTCCAACAGAGTAACAATTGCAATATCATGAATATTCACCACAAGACAGCAAAAGGAGTAAAAGGGCACACAAATCCAATAAAATACTATTAAATATTTTAAAAGACATTTAAAATGTGATAGAAAGATTACTAGTCTATATCAACATAGAAATTATTCCATGACTTAGAGTAGTGCTTAAAAGATCCAAGGCTCAGTGAACCAGCTGTGGTGGCTGTCCCTGTCATCACATCACTCAGGAGGCAAACAGAGAAGGATTTAAGTTCAAGGTTAAGGTGGGTTGCATACCTCTAATACAACTAGTTGCGCTACAAGTTGAGAACCTGTAAAATAAGCCAGCATGGGTCAGGTAGTACCTGTCTATCATTTTAGCTACTTGAGAGGCTAAGTCAGAAAATCACTGATGTCTGTACACTCAAGACTCTCACTAAATGAGGCTCACTAAATGAAAAAGAAAGAAAAAGTGTGCAAGAGAACCAAAATCACAGAATAGTATCTGTACTTTTACATACTTTATGCAAGATGTGTGTATTGTATTTACACATATGAGCACATATATGATAAATGCATATGTGAAATGTGCACATGACATGTAATGGGAAGACAGATACTCAACATAAAGAAGCCAAGAAATAGAGACACAGAGAATAGGAGAAAGATTTTTAAGGGAATCATAAAATTGAAGCCAACATCATCAAATGAAGGGATAATAAGTGAAGAATTTTAGTATCTATCTCATTTGTGGTAGTTTAGAATAGTTTTAAAAATAAATTTACATCTTTTTCAAAGCAGTATAAGAAAGCAAATCAAGACAACTGTGATAATATGTCCAAAGAAAAATAATGACACAAGCAAACATATATGTCTGTATATTCATATAATACTGATATTTTAAAATGTAGACAGACTCTATAAACCTCAATAATTTTAATACAGCTTCAAAGTAAAAAACATGAAGCTGAATATAGACTTTAGTTCTATGTTACTACATGCCAAAAAATGATGAAACTCTGGGTGTAGGTTAATCTAGTTGATGAATGAAAATATGAGTAGAATTAAAAGTAATTTAGAAACTTTAGTAATAAAAGCTAAAATAGCAAAGAAGGTACTTAACAGATGTATATGTAAATCCTATCATTTAAATGGTTGTAAAACAAGATAAATCAATTATAAAATAAATGCAGTGGTAATAATGTATCTTAAAGGACCTCAATATAACACAAGAGAACTGTAATTAAATGCATTAGAGACAACACAGGACTGTAGAGCACTGTGCTGTTTTCATTTACATATGGGGGCTCATAGGGAGCCAGTTTCTTCTTGACACTGATGCTCAAGTATCTTCTTATAAAAAGTAAATGAAACGTAAACCTAATTAAATAGCAATTATACATCGTTCAATTCATAAGACAGAAAACACTGTTCTCTGTATTTAATGCCTCTAGAGTTTGTCTGATAAACTTATTGAAATGTGAAATGTTTGGCTAAGCCAAGAAAGGGACTAGGTTTTGACTTCTACTATGTTCCTGTGTCATGAAACTTTGTTTTCCTGAGGTCCATTAGTTGATCAGATAAAGTCATAAAAACTTCTGTTTTGTATGTTAAAGTCCATGTTGATCAGAGGCTGAAGGACATAGTTTACTCTGATCTTAAGTAGTGCTGAGCCACAAGGAAAAGATCAGGAAGTCTAAGCACTTGTACATTAGAGTTTCTATCCAGTATAGCACCCCTTGGAGGAAAAAAAATGAAGTAAATTGTTTAGATAATTATCATTATTAATAACAGATTGCTTTCAGAATATATACTATTAGACTATATAATAGTATATAATATATGCTATTAGACCATCTCAAAGTTCATCCAGAGTGTTTTCAGGGATAGTGGACTAAGAATACCATATAAACTTAATATTTAAAGTGATACAATATGTCACATATGTATATTTTAAGTATGTTGTTGCCTACACTCTTTACAGTAGGTATCTTTTGTGTGTATTTATGTGTGTTTGCATGCATGTTTATGTATGTGGTTGTAGAGAGAAACTTCTCTTTCATCCAGTCCTGTGCCCATTCAGTCCTAAATAAACACACAGAAGCTTATATTAATTATAAACTGTTTGGCCTATTGCTCAGGCTTATTACTAACTAGCTCTTACAAAATTAACCCATAATTCTTGTCTTTGTTTAACCACATGGCTTGGTACATTTTCTTAGTAAGGCATTCTTATCTTACTTCCTGTGTCTGACTGGTGACTGAATTCTCTTAGTCTGGTCACCCTGCCTATACTTCCTGCCTGGCTACTGGCCAGTCAGCATTTTATTAAACTAATATGAGTGACGAGTCTTTACAGTATACAAGAGCATTATCCTACAGCATGTGGCAGTTAAATCTGTGGGGAAGCCTGAGGTTCATGTGTAAAATGTCCCAGTGGAGGCTCACCAGTTCAGTTGATCCCTTCAGATAGCTTGCCAGTATCTCTGCCTCCTGCTTGTTGAGATTGTAAGTGGCTCACCACATCCAATCGGCATTTGTGTGGGTGCTAGAGATGGGAACTGAGTCCTCACATTTTCACAGCAATTACTTTATCCATGCCATTGTTTACCTAAGCCAGAATCAAGTCTGCCTTTATAGAAGGGGGAAAGAGTCATGTCCCTGAATTATCAATAGAGGTCCTACTTTTCTTTTGCACAGGAAATAATCAATAAGATTTGAATGCAGGAACTTTGACTCTAAGAACATAAGCAATAAGAATGAGGTATTCTATTGAGGTTTAAAAACCCGAATGACATTCATCAAGTCAATTGCTCTATTTCCCTTTCCTCCCCTGCTTCATAATCCAGTGATGTGCATTGCCTACCTGGTCCTTACAATATGGCAAATGTGTGTTTACCCTCATTTCATTCCTTTGTGACAGTAAGTACATATTTTGACTCATTCTGTGAAGAAAATAAATTCAATATATTCCTGAGTTTGAAAAAAAAGATGTTTATCTAACAATTTCTATCATGATAGGCATGCCTTAATCAATGAGAGGCAATTAGAAAATCACTATCCAAAGGCAAGGCAGTTTTCAGAATGTCAATATATCCTTTCCCACTGAGCTATTTAATGTTGATTTTTTTAAAATGGCACTGCCTGCACACAAAATACAATGATAGTTTGGTATTTGAAAGTGCTAATACTTTTCAAGTTTCCTAAGAAACCATTTCTAGACACTGGGTATTGCCTATGTATTATGGAAAACAAGCTTTGGTGTTGACCAGCAACTTTAATGGTAGAGTGGAATGGGCACACTTTTGATAGCTTTCCCCTATGTATTAGTAATAGATAATAGAAAGAAAGTAGTCATACTTCCATTAATTGACAAACATAGTCCAAAGAAGCTAATACATGAGGGCAGACATCAAGGTTGACAAGTGACTTTGACTTTTCCAGAGTCTCTTATGTATCTTTCAGAAATACTAAAAATTACACCAATAAAAAAGCATTAAAGTTCATGCTCATTTCTTAAGATTTACGAGAACAGCCTTTCTTCCTTGTTTAAAACAAGAAATCAGAAAAGTAATGTGAAATAGGTGACACATTAAACAAATATATTGTTTGAGAAAAACAAGTAGCTTGAATACTAAGTATCTTGGGGCTTATATTGCTGTGAAGAGACACCATGATTCTGCCAACTCTTATAAAGGAAAACATTTAATTAGGGTTAGATTACAGTTTGGGACTTCATTGTTATCATGGCAGGATGCATAGAGGCACACAGGCAGATAAGATACTGGAGAGGAACTGAGAGTTCTATATCTGAATCCATAGGCAAAAGGAAGAGTGAGTGACCCTGGGCTTGGCTTGAGCTTCTGAAACCTCAAAGCCCGCCCACATTGGCATACCTCTTCCAACAAGGCCACACCCACTTTAACATGGTTACACCTATTCCAATAAAGTCACACCTCCAATAATGTTATTACCAACCATTCTATGTTGGCTACTTTGATTCAAACCACCACAGTAAGACAGGAGAAAACTTATAGATTTCCTTTCATCACTTGGTATTCTGGGTAGCTTGTCAAGTAAATATAAAAGATTCCATTCCTACATAACAAAAAAGTTTACCAGAATATGTGTGAAAGACATCAGAACAGATATTGAGATGCTCTGTCTTCTAAGGGAAATCTTAGACAAAGGATCATTTAACAGTTATTGAGAGAAAGAACACATACACGTGCAAGGGAGTTGTAAGGCATGAGGTACGGTAGTGATTATTTAGTTTTTCTGAATAGTTAAATCATAAAGAAACCCAGACTTTCAGAATTGTAAAAACAATTCTGTCACTAACAGTTGAAGTTATTGGTCTCAGAGTTGACATGGCCAGTTCATGTTCATCAAGTAATTTCTTAGGGAGACAAAGAAAACTGCTATTTTCCATTGCTAGTCTTAGGTTAGTCTATAATGGATCCTGAATTCATCATCATGTCCTTTAATAAGAAAGTTACCATGGCCTGCCAGCAGACCAGCTAGGCCACCTTCCCAGTGTCCTTCCACACTACTCATTCATCTCAGGCAGACGCCTCCTACTCAACCACAGGCCACACCTGCCAGAAGACCAGGTAGGCTGCCAGCCTATGGACCTCCCTTATTCTCTGTACCCACTCCGAACACTGTCCCCAATACCTTCTTCCTCCTTGTCACCTGATGACATCCCTCAACTCAGGTAGAGACTCCCTGCTGGACCAAAGAACACACGGGCTACCAGAAGTCCAGGTAGGCTGCCCATCCAAAGACCTCTTTTACTCCCAATGCCCCCTCCAACACTCTTCCCAATCCCTCCTCACCTCTTCTCATCTCCACAACAGTTTCCAACTCTAGAGAAGAATCCCTGGTGGATCAGAGGCTATGCAGTCTGTCAGGATTCCAGGTAGGCTGCCCTAGTAATAGATCATGCTGGCAAGGTTTTTGGAACTAGGGAAACACTCTTCTACTACTGGTGGGAATGAAAAACTTGTAAAGCCACTTTGGAAATCAATATGGAAGTTTCTCAGAAAATTGAGGATCAATCGATCTGAAGACCCAGCTATACTACTATGGGCATATATACAAAGGCATACATATGGGCATATATATGCTCCATACCATCACAAGGATTCTTACTCAGTTTACATTCATAACAGCTTTATTCATAATAACCAGAAACTGGAAGCAACCTAGGATAAACTGAAGAAAAGATAAAGAAACTAATACTCAGCTGTTAAAAACAGTGACATCATGAAATTTGCAGGCAAGTGGGTGGAACATGAAAAAAATCATCCTGAGTGAGGCAATGCAGAACCAGAAGGACAGACTTGGTATGTACCCACTTATAAGTGGATATTAGCTGTAAAGTAAAAGATAATCGTGCTAGGGTTCCTAGGCCCAGAGAGGATAAATAACATATACTCCTTCCTTCACCAGGTCGCTTTTGGTCCATGTTTTAGTACAGCAACAGAAAGGTAATTAGAACAGTAGAGTATTTGTAGTACATAAAGGTAGTCTGCAGAAATCTTACACGGTAAAGATCTCCTTATTGTGTTGGAGGGAAAAAAAGTAAACATTCCTGAAGAACAATGATGAGCATATTCTGCTGTCTCTGCCATATTCAGGTAACAATATCTTATTAATGGGGGTTGAGAAATAGGCCCTTGAAAATTGAATATTTATGTTCCAAGTGCCATGAATGCATCTTCATTAAGATATTATGTCTACCACAACTATGATTAGAACTACTTCCTTAAAGTTATGGTAGGCTAGCATACAGGTGTCCTAATGCATTTTTCTTTATTTCATTAATGAAATGAAGATGAAATAATTAAACATGGTTTAATTTTTGACACTGGTACTAATCTGTAATTTTTCCTAGATTGTGTTTCTGATTACTACATTGGTAAGTATAGAAAGTGGGAAATTGATCAATTTCAGAGTTTCCACTTGGACATTACTAGCCTCGTGACCCTTATTTCACCAGTCAGAGAACCGACGTGAACATTCTGTTAACTACATCTGTCTGAATTATATATACTTTGGACAGGAATATGTTCAGAGATTTTGCCTGAGGATTTAATGGACTAACTGCAGATGAAATAGAGCCAGGATTCTACTCACAAGTATAAAGTAGTTCTCTAACTTAGGACTATGGTGACATTGCAGGACCTTGATCAGAACTCATATCACACTGTCAGAATCTGTGTCCAATAGTTATGAAAAGTCAAGGTATTCTACTGATTAGGCAGCAAGTGCCCACACGTTCCTATTGGGAATGACCAGAGGAATGTCTACCATTGGTCACTGCAGTGATACTTCAGAATCTTTCCCAAAGGAAAATCACTTTTCTCTTCAGTTGGTAGCCTTTGAGACTATTTGGTACTTCAAATCAATAAAATAAGTGAGTGACTATTGTTTTTCCTTTTGATGACGGAGTGAATATATACGTTTTACAGATAAACAGCTTTATATAAGAATACACTTTATATGTGTATATTTATACAAATCTGAGAAATGCACACTATAGATGATATATACCTACATATAAAGTTGAAAAACACCAGATGGTTCCAGGGGTATCACAATATGTCAGTCACTGCCCTGTCAGGTTAGTTTTAGAAGGATGGCGGCAGGGTTGGGAGAACATACATCGGAATCTTCAGACTGGATGGTGGGTTTGGTTTCATAACATGATCTGGTGCACTCAAGTTGAATGCTAGTCAACTTTTGAGGAAGACTCTTCTCTTCATGTTGGCAAATATCCAGAGCACCCAGTCATTAATGGACATCAAGCCTGTAGACAAGGGCCCCAAAGAGTCAAGTGCAGTGTCAGACCCAAGTTTCTCTTACTCACTTGACCTTCTTCAACTACTTCACACAGAATGCTCAAATATTAATCCGGTTTCATGTAGGGAGCTCGTTCACTCATGCTGCCTTAAGTTACTCCAATAAAAACTTAATGCCTATTTTTCCTTTGTAGAAGAAAGCATGCCACCTTCCTCTCAGTTCAGGTTCAGAAAATGGTTATTATCCTTAACAACAGTAATTGGTAAAACTGGTTTACATTTCTCATTCATCATTTCAAAAACATAGAAATTGCATACCTTAGCCTCCCTGTCAGTTCTGGTAATGTAATTCACGGAATTTACCAAACACACAAATTGTATGAAGGACACAAATAGTCAGAAGCCAGCATGTTAATCCCAGTGATAGGCTTTTTTTTTGGGGGGGGGGTTAATTTTATTAAAAGTATTTTAAAAAGAACAACCTGCTTTTGTTGTTTTAAAGGGTTTTAATTACATGTATTTCTCTATTGTGCATGTCTGAGCATGTGCAGATGTATGTACACATATGTGTGCCAAGGTCTTTGTGTAGAGAGTAGTGTACAAATTGTAGGAACTGGTCTTCTTCTACCATGTGGGTACCAGGGATCTACGTCAGGTCACCGGTGTTACAGTTGAACAAAACTTGTCAGCCCCTGTCTGTTTTCAATTCCCGGGTCATATACTGTTTAGTCAGTTGTTAAAGGGGAAAGCAAATAAACTATAAATACAAAATAGTTGTGTGCTACCGTGACTTAGCAGGTTAATTAGAATGCTCTCTGCTGGTCTTCTGAGACATCAGATGTGACCCATGGAATGCATCCAAAAGGCAAGCACTAAGTATCAAATGTCCTCTCCAGAAGCCTTAGTTTTAAATGAAGTCAACCATAATTATGTGCTTGTTGAAACACATGCACCTGCAAATGTTATTAACATTGCAACCTACTTGGCATATTAGCTGATGTGTTTACAACCTTAGGAGACAAAAACATAAAACAGAATTTTTTTTATCAGAGTCAAAGCGTGGTCATTAACTCCATTCTTCATCGTGCATCTTTAGGTTTGTTTGTGGTTATTTTCCAGGGAAGGCTGTCAGTTGCTCTCTCTGCATTTGCTTTATTGATGTTTAGAGAACAATAGCATTTCAAACTGAAGAGCTATGTCAGTGGCAACAAATAATTAAAAAGGCATTCTGAAGGTGAGTTGTATTGTTGGAATTTGAAAACTCAACGGAAGTCACGAGCAGAAATGGACTCTTTTGTGGCTTGAGGTTGCTAAAGAAAATTGCCCATTGTCTTGTAAAATGTATCTAAAACAATATTTCTAAAGGTGAAGAGACAGTTGATGATAAATGTTTCTAAGAGAGAGGTCTGAGTGAGAAGGACCAAATAATTGTACTATACAAAATGATCCTTTTTAAACTCTGGGATCAAGTACAATAAAAAACATTTATACTACCAGTTTGTATAATTAAACTATTCTTTTATTTCCCTTACAATTAAAATAACTCCTTTATCAAGACACTCATAAATGTGTAACAAAATGCTATCCTACACAGACAACTCTTCATGCCTTCTCTCTTGTCTTGCTGCCAGTGTTTTTTCAAGTTACAAAAGGAATGAATTATTTAGTCAATTGGAAAAATAAAATTTAAGGAAATGAAGAGTTTCACATTCATTTCAAATCCCCCAGTAAATCACACTCACCTTGGATCATGCACATCAGCTGCCAGGCACATACACCTGCTCAACTTGTTTTTGATCTTGACACCTCAAACATAAACTTGCAGGTCTTTGTTCCCACTCTTGACTCATACCACACCTTAGCTTATAAATTTCATTACAAAGCTACATCTACACCAGTACTTAGATCTGCGAATTTCTAACTCAGCATTGGTGTTATTCTCTGCTCTTCCACTTCTGTCTCCTCTTAACCCACATTCTTCTCTTTACACCTATTGACCGAGGTTTCTGTCCTTCCAAGTCCTGCAACCATTTAGTCCCAAATAAATACACCGAGGTCTACATTAATAATGAACTGATTGGCCTGTAAGCTCAGAATTCTTATTAACTAATTCTTTCATATTACACTAATCCATTATTCTTATCTGTGTTAGCCACGTGGCTTGCTTCCTTTGAGGCTGAGTCAAAACTACAGACTGAAACTTTCCTCTCCCCAGAATTCTCATTGCCCTGCCTCTACTTCCTGGATGGTCACTCCACCTATACTTTCTGCCTGGCTACTGGCCAATCAGCATTTTGTTAAACAAGTACAAGAAACAAATCTTTACAGGGTAAAAACCATTGTCCCACAGCACACACCTTCCATTCATATCACAGTAACACATCAAACAACCAATGTAGGTCACAAGTTACATGGTGAGTCTCACTAAGGAAGAAGATGTCAAATCACAGTGAAGTTTATGGCATCATGAAAACAATCTGCATCAGGGACAGAGATTTTAACTGTCATAATTAATAAAATATTTAAGAATTATTGCTGTACAATTTCCTCAAATAATTCGAGATATACTGCAAAGATCATGTCAAGTTGGATAAGGAAAAGTACACAAGGCCTCAATTCCACTCACAGAACTACAGGTCACTAAGTATAGCTAGCATCAGGAAAGATCATCCTCCCCAGGGAAAAGCACACTGACTTATTGTTCAATGCCAAAAGGTCAACAATGAAAACATGCATTATCAGTAACATTATATGAACTCAAAAGGTTATACTTAGAAACACACACACACACATACACACACGCATGCAATAGCAATGAACAGAGAGATAACGAACTTGCAGAAGCTCAGGGAAAGGTATATGTGAGGATTTGGAGGGAGAGATAAAAAGGAAGGGAGAAATCTAATTAAAATCTCCAAAATAAACAAATAGATGACTGTACCAACTATAATTGCATACTTTAAATGCTAAGAGCCATCATGTAAAAAAATAAAAGTTTAAAATATCGTTAACTTGCTTGAAATGCACATTTAAATTTACTTGAGATAAATGTGATATCTCTATTATTCCTAAAGGAAGAAAAAGATTCTACTTTCAATTCTGAGCTTAGCGGGTGCTTAGAAAACACTAGAATTCATGCCTCTGGCTCTCAACAGTTTACAAATTGTGCTAGGATTGGAGGTAACTTTTTCAAACTACTTGCACACACCTCATTTAAAGTCACATGGGCCTAACTATAATCTAGTTCAGATGCTTCATTAAAGTAGGGGGCGATGTAAACCCGGAAAGAAAAAGCTTGCCTAAGGTTTCATTGCTAATTAAAGTCAAATGAGATTCTATTGCAGCCTAGAAAGGCCTTTTTTCTTGTTTTTTTTTTTCAATATGATCTTTTCCTCGAAATGATGAGTTAAAACTTCAGTGAGGATACAGAACATTTAGGAGACAGTTCAGTTTCTCAATATCTTAAGAGTGAAGGCTTCCTTCAGATCTGTGAGTAGATTCCCTTGAGGGGACATGTATCGCCTGAAAGCTTCACGGTGTGAACTATCAGCTCTTAGCATATAGTCTAGAATGAGTGGCTGGGGAGATTTTTCAGTGGTTAAGAGCACCTGCTTCTCTTGCAGAGGACCGAAATTCAGTTCTCAAAACCCACACATGTGGCTCACAACTGTTTCAGCTCCAGGGTTCCGATGCCCTCCCTCTGGTCCTCAGGAGCACCTACTCACACATGGTCCACATACGGCAGGCACACCACACACATGCACACAGACAAATAAAAAAAAACATGTTTGTACAAAGATTAAAAAATGTCATATTTCACCCACATATAAGTCAACTACAGATCTCACTGTAAACCTTTACCCTTTAGGAAGATCTGTAAAGATCATTACAATAAAATAATTTAGCCTTCAGTATAAATTGCTATACTTCCTGGAGCTCCAGAAGTCAGTACACGGTGAGTCAGCATGTAGGCAATTTCAGGCCTCTGTGATATAGTGAACCAGCATTAAAAATTTCATTGAATATATTTTAATAAAGGCTGAAGCATAACAAAAGAAAAAGGCACTTAGAAAAGAAACACACCCATACAGGGTATGCACTTCTCAAGGAGGATTCGGAGGAGAAAAACCTAAGCAAGCATGGGTACAGGCTTCGCTATCAGACAGTAAATGACTGTGTTCCACTATTACTCATATACATACTATTGATGCCTTTTTTGTCTGTATGCGCAAAAGCTAAATCTTCCACAGAGTGTCACTGATTAGCCTCTCTGTACCAAGGTCTGTGTGGAAACCTGTCGTGTCATGCTGCTTAGCTCATGAAGCCTGGTGGCCAGCTCCATCTCACAGGCAGCTGTTGAGAGACGCGTCTCTGCGTGGCTGCTGGCATGAGACTGTGAGACCAGGAAGCCCAGTGCAGCTCTGTTCTTGTGCATTTAGAATCTTATTATAAAACTGAGTTTCTCAGGCCCTCTGGAAATTCAAGAGCCTCACATTGGTACACCAATGGGAAAAGGGAAGAGGATATGCAATGCCCTTCTATGTGCTGTGAATATGTCTTATTAAAGTTGATTAATAAAAAAAAAGCTTATTTGGCCAATAGTCAGGCAGAATAGAGACAGGTGGGAAATCCAAACAAAGATAATGCGAAAAGGAAGGTCGAGTCAGGGAGACACTTGCAGCTGCCAGGAGAAGCACGAGAGAGACAATGCCACAGCCAAGTGGCAATACACAGATTAATAGAAACGGGTTAATTTAAGATGTGAAAGCTAGTTAGTAATAAGCCTGAGCCATCAGCAAAACAATTTGTAATTAGTATTAAGCCTCAGGGGGGATATTCAGGAACTGGTGGGCAGGAGAGAAACTTCTATTTACTAGCTGTAATAGAGATGCCCAAATCATATTCAGTTCAAGATAACAAATGGCATTTTAATTAGGAATATTCTTTTTTGAATTTGGAAGTAGAGAATTGTTTCTTCAGTAATAATAGAGATCCAACACACCCCACCATGAAAAAAAAAGATGTTTTTTTGAATGAATGTTAAGTTTTCTTCCAGAAATGAACAATGCTGAAGGCAGGGCGAGGTACTTAATTTTTGAGACCAAATTTGGAATGTTGTGTGTGTTATGGTTCAAGATTTATGATGAAATGATCACAGGACCCTAAATTTTGCATAGGAAGGAGATGGAGATCAAGGGGCCTGGTAGGCAATGGTGATATCCCAAGTTGTTTGGAGTATTTTCCCAGAACTGTTCCTCAGAGCTGTGGTGATGCCAAGAAGATCACTGCTGTTTCAGTAAGGCAGACAGCTTTGTCATTCTCTTAAGATGTTCATCAATCAAGCCAATTGTTCCTTAGATGAAGGCAGAGAGAAGGGAGCTCAGAAAAACTCAGAAGAAATAAAGAACAAAAAAAAAAATTGAATAGGTTAGGTCACTGCTGGTCCCTCTGTTCAGATGTCAGTGAGACAGAATTTTTATTTACTTTATTTTGAGACTTATTTTGTAAATGTGTTTGCAGATGCTTAATGCATGTTGAAAAGATCCAGAGATAGTAATAATCAATAGTTTCAATTTGCTCAATTAACTTCCTAAAAGACTCAACACACTTAGCTCCAATAGAAACAATGTGTTGGAAGGCATTACTGGCTGGTCAGAGGTTACAGTCTTGCATGGCCTGGCAGCTTATGCCAACAGCTTGACAACATGGGGCTCCCTTCTTCCAGAAGAACTTCCTGCCTCTACCTGCTCTTATCTAGAGAATACCCCAGGGCCTGACCTTATCTGGAAGCCATCTCTAAACCAGATGCCTGATTTATCTTTAGCTCAAACCCTGGCATGGATCCCTGCTAGAACCCTTCTCCTCTGTACATACTAGGGGTCTTATGATAGAGCCTTGCCATTTCATGCAAATTAGGGTTTGTCCTCAGACTCCACAATCCTATACATTTCTTATACTCTGAAATAAAGTTAAACTGATTCAACAAAGGCTGTCTCCTGTGGAGAAAGAATAGCTCCTGCCATTTGTGCTCATGGGCTGCCACGTACAAACCTTTCTGTTCTGTTTCTCCCTTTTGCCCTCTTGGCCTGGTAGCCAACAGGCCAGGAGGGAAAGAGGACCCCACACACAGTGGGGACCAGGGTCACAGAATCAGTAAGGTAACTTTCAGCCATTTTCTTCTACCAGTGTTCACATCTGTCTTGGATTTTAAGTGATTATACTACTTTCTGGCTTTTTTTTTTGAGAATGTTATTTCAGTATCTTATTGTTTATATGTTTAGAAACTTCTTCCAACCCAGTCATTTTGTGGCCACAACCTGTAGTTTAAATAGTTTTTTCGCCTTTGAATTTGGACTATTGTAAAATTCTCTTTGCCTCACTCTCTGGCTCTATGCACTACTGTAATACCATACCTGACAAGAACCAAAGGAATCTGCAGTACTTAATAGCTGATAAGGAAAGGAATATAATCTTCAAAATTCCCTGAAAAGCAATAGGGAGTAGAATATCATTAAAATGAAAATGACTTCAGAACAGTAGCGTCTTTTAAAAAGCCCACTTGGACGTAACTATAAGATGATGGCTCATTTATCATCCCCCTACTCATCAGCTTATGAAAAATTATAGTATTAAAAAGGACCACTGTGTCTTGTAGATATAAAGTCAGAAAATCAATTTATGAATCATGGTAAGTCATGGTAGGTACTAGCAATGAGGCAGCTTTTGAGATATTTTTAAGCTTTCATGGTGTGGAGGAAATAGAAAGATTTTAATCAAAACAACACTTTTATTTAGGTAGTTAGAATGAGTCTGCCTCTATACAATGCATGATTTTCTCTAGTCCTTCACTATGACAGAATTTATGATAATGAATGTATTTGTTTGAGGCAAAATTTGGAATCTAAATTAGTCATTGTTTATTTCTCCAATGTACACCTTTTTCATGTAATTTATATTAATGGATAAATCATAAATTTTGCTTGAAATAAAATAGATTAATATTATATAGAAGTAGACATTTTCTAGCCAATCTGGAACTGAAAATTGGATAATTTTGGTTCAACATTTTAAAAATGTTGCAGCTTTCACATATCCTCATACAAATTCATATTTGTATGAGTTATTTTCTTGTTGATATTTTCA
Organism: Microtus pennsylvanicus; assembly: GCF_037038515.1. Taxonomy (NCBI): domain Eukaryota; kingdom Metazoa; phylum Chordata; class Mammalia; order Rodentia; family Cricetidae; genus Microtus; species Microtus pennsylvanicus. Next base: position 15,214,081 of record NC_134587.1, read on the forward strand.
CCTTTGGGTTACTATAAGGCATTTTACTTGCTCTAATTTATGGACTGTAGGAAAACATAGGCATGTAGGGAAATATAAAAGATTAATCCAAATTACTGAGTTAGTTCTACTTTTCCACTGCTGAGACAAAAACACCATGAGCAAAGAAATGTAAAGAATAAATGGTTTATTTTGGTTTCAGGTCACAGATAATTAGAACCCATAAAAGCAAGGAAGGTTTCATATGACAGTGGGAGCAAACAGGAAATAGTGTGACAGTAAACGCTCAAAGGTCACCCCCAGTGGCCTACATCCTCCAGGAATGCTGCACCTCATATGAGTTACTTCTCTATTGTTGTGATGAGACCAGTAACCAAGACAATATAAAAATGAAAGTACTTAATTTAGGTTGTGGTTTTAGGACATCAGAGTTCACGATGCTGTAGCAGGGCATGGTGTTTATATCATGATCTACAACCATGAGATCCAGAAACATCCTGGGTATGCCTTGCCCTCATGACACACCTTCTCTGACACGGTTACACCTTCTAATCCTTCCCAAACAATTCTATTTATTGGGAACCAAGTATCCAAAGTACGAGCCTTTGGGGGCTACTATCATTCAACTTACCATACTCCCCTAATTGCACCACAAACTGGGTACCAAGTGTTCAAGTATATGAATCTACAGGAGATATTTCTCATTCAAACCACCACAGAATAATATTTAAAATCTGGTCAGAAACAAGCAGTTTTACTTTCTAGAGAAACAGAAGTGTTCTAGGTCATTTGGAACTTACACACTGATACTTTAGATCTAACATTCATAAACATCACGTATACTGAAACTTTTGTATGTCTCTCTGATTTTACATATTGAATCATTTTCCCCTCAGTATTTTCATTTATGAATCATTATAAGGCACTTTTGTTAGTTCTGTGTTATAAACTATAGGAAAATACAGATATGCAGGAAGAAAAAAGATTATTTCAATTCAGTACTTCCAAACCATGCATGATGCAATGAAACACTATTTGTGTTTAAGTATAAAAAATACAAATACATGGCACTAACTCAGAGAATGAACTAAATTTTTCATAAATTAATTAATTCAAAGTAATTCCTACCTTCAAAGTCTTAATTTTTCATCATATCTGGAAATTTTTTTTGGTGCATGATAAAACACTACTCCAAAAAGTTTCCAAATCATGAAACTACTAAACTGCATCTCAATAGCCCAGCTTCCTTCTGCCAATGCATAGACTTTATGAGTTGGAAGACAGCGTGTGTAATGCAGTCACAGGTTTACTGAAACATGCAAAAATAATGGTTATCACAACTGAGCAAGAAAAAGAAAGAAAATGTTACATGATGGTTACAATTTTTATCAAATTAACTGGGCTAAGGATTTTCCATATAGCTGGGAAAAATTTTCCGTGTGTATCTGAGAGTGTTTCTTGAAAACTTAATGGTGAGTAGAAACGGTCAAATTCACCAGTGCACTGGGCACCATATGACCCAATGAGCATCTTAAATAGGACATCGAGGACACCCATCTTCTATTTCATACAGTAGGGTCTTTGGTATTTTCAATGTGCAGGTTGGGACTAGATCATTGGTGTCCCTCATTAGACAATGAGTCTCAGTGAGAATTATGATCATTGGCTTCACTGGGCCTTTAGAGGACAGATCATGATACTTATCTCCTCCATTTTTGAGCATGGAAATCTCTCAAATCGTTGATACAACTATTGTCATATATCTATATCTAAAGATATGCATGATACATGGTGTGCTGTACATGGGATGTGTGTATTTTTCTGTGTACACCTCCAGTACCAAAAAAATCCCCTCAGAGAAATCATTGAAAGTGACATTCCCAACAGGCTGAGCAAATGGGTCAAATAGACAAGGAACTGTGATCCCGAGATTCAGTTCTCAAAGGCAAATGTTGTAGACCATTCTTAAGCTAGATCCTCAGCTATGATCAAGGACATCCTTCAATTCTATGCTGCTGTAAACCTGTGCATCCTCACCTGCCCTGTACTTTTGTATTATAAAGATATCCTAAGGTGTGTATGGAAGTTGGGTTGGGAAAGAATTGATCAAACTGAATTCCATGCAAAAAGAAAATGCCTGAGGGTAATGAAGTCTTTGTCTTAAGGGCTCTGCCTGTGTGAGTATGCTTTCACAAACATAACAATGAATATTACAATAAGATTTGAAGTTAAATTGACTGATTGATTACTGTTAATTATGCCAAGAGCTTAAATCTGAGAACAAATTCTATTAGGTGATTTTGGTGTCAAAACAAGAGTGTTGAGACAATGCGGTTCAAGCTCAAATATTAATTACATTTTTACCTTATTTGTAGTACATGAAGGTTTTCTAATTTATTGTTCTCTTATTTTATTTACTGAATGGAAATAATATAACCGTTACTTATATGGAGACAAAATGACCACCAACTTATTTACATTTGTCTTAATAAGAAGAAAAAACAACTGATATTTTAAAGAATATCATAAAGTTTATTCTAATGACATAAACAAAAAAACCTAAAACTTCTAAATACTCATGTATAATAGGGGAAAGAATAAATGTTTTGTCTGGGGTCTCTTTTATGGAGAATTATAAGCACATACCCTCATGACCTCCCAATACTTAATATATACTTTGGGATTAGGATATCAACATACCACTTTGGAGGAAAACCATACATTTCAAACACTGAGACCATATTAGTGTGGTCTCTACTTAAAGTTTGTACCTGGTCAGGTATTGCTTACATAGTTTTTTCTTCCTCAGATTCTAAATTTCATGTAGTTTCTGTCAGAGTTAAAGCAATAATAAAACCCAACCATTAAGTGCCGAGTCAGAGAATTCAAAAGCCTGAGGAGAAATGCTTTGCTTAGAACCATTTCATGTTAGTATTTTTACTAGATTGTATAACTCCGCAATAAAGTTAATGCTCCAGACACCTCTAAAATGCTGTTTCAATATAACTTTTCCAGCATAAGTCTCCTTGGTTCTTCCTCCAGGGCACATCTAAAGTTTAGGTAAATGTCAAATATTCTTTCAGAGGTGATAAAACGAGGACGAAAAGATAGTCATCCAAGGAGGGAACTACACAGTAAATTTAATTAGGCCAATTTATCCTCTTGAATCCAGGCCCCGCCCTCATAACTAACTAACTCTCCTGCTTCCACACAGACCCCTTTCCTGTTCCTGATAAATGCTTGTTTATGTAACCTAAGGGGCCGGTATATATACATAAAATTAATTTGATGGCATATGAATTATAGCTGTGCTAATGATTTACTACCTGCATTTCTTTTCTTGTGGATATTCTCAGTATAGTTTCCACAAAAATAGGCTGCAAATAGTTACGTTCAATTTAGATTTTGCCTGAGCCCAGACAGAAACAGCTGGTGAAACCAGCACAATGTAATGTTCAGACCTTGCCTGCATACTATGCTGTAAATACACAGCTTATACATTTTACTTTATGGGAGAATGGAGATCTCTGTCAAGGCTTTAAGACAAAATGATCTGATGGGGTGATGTATAAACAATGAATCTATTTTCCTGCCCAGCTTACAGGCCTGGTGTGCCCAACATCAAGGATACAGCAGGTTCGGTGTCAGGTGAGAACTGTGTTAACATGTGATTTAAGAACTTCGGGGTACATCTTTTTTATTAATTCACCTTTTCTTGGTTTATTTTTCCTTGATTTATCTGTGTAGGCTGGATGTTGCTGCTCTATTGGATGTATCAGAAGCAAAGATTTTCTCCCAATCTGTAGGCTTCCTCTTCACTTGCTTACTTGTTTTCTTGGCCATACAAAGGTGGTTGTTTTTTTTTTCATTTTATGAGGTTCCATTTGTCAATTGTTAGTAAGGAGAAAAGATGTATAAAGCAATTTACTCATGACCTACCAAGCCAGATATTTCCAATAGCACAATAATGGTACTAACATCTGTTTACTTAGACTTAAGGCTTGCTCAGTAAGATAGCATTTATGCCTAGTATTGTAAATCTAGCCAGCTAGGTGGCTAGTAAGGTTACAGACTCCAGCAGAGAAGCTACTACTGCCGTTTTACTCACCCAACATAATTTTTACTGCATTATAAATACTTATCCCTATACGTACAGATTGCAGCAAAAATGAAAACTTCTACTGAGAACCAAAACTAGTGAAATTGCAGGGAAAACTGACAAGGGGGTACCCAGCTGTAATTAATACACCTGTAATTTTACCCCCACACCTGAGGCTCAGGGCAAATTCAGGAGGAGGGAGGTGGGAAGATTATATGGAACAGTAGACCAGGATGTCTGCTGCAAGATAGTGTCTTCTAGACATGATTGGGTTGCCACACCAGCAAAATCTCAGCAATAATGTTACCTAACAAGACCTGCATAATAACAGGGTTGGGCAAATTTTCAGAAGGCCTCACCGTAGATGAAGAGCTATAAGCAATTAGCAGCTGCAAAGGGAGGGAAAAATCAGCTTTCTTCGAGGATGGGACTCCTGATAGGTTATCTGATATGAAGTTTCAGCCCTAAGCATGTACAAACGAATGGCACCAAGTGGTCTAAAGGACTAAAGTGTTATGTGTGTGCATGTGGGGTCGGGAGGGGGATAACAACTTATGAAGAGGTTTTGAATGTGAGGGCGAGGCATGGGAGGAGTTGGAGAGGGAAAGGCAAAATAATTTATCTTGACTGGTGGCTCTTCTCATGTCTGCTCCAAACGTCAATCTGCCCTTGAAGATATTCTCCTAAGCACCAAAAATTTTTTACTTTCACAAAAGTCAGGGAATAGGCCCAAACATGTAGATAAGGGCTAGTTGACCACTGTGGGTTTTTAAGTGCTGGGGAGGGTACGGAGTAGGAGACATAACCAGGCAGAGGCAGGGAGTGCTAAAGTGAGCCATCACAAGAAGGCTGCCTACAATTCACACAAAGCAGCTGCTTATCTGACAGAAAGCCCTTAGTATAATGACAAATTTCCAAGCATTGCTCCCCTTGCACTCTCAAGAGCCCTTGGGAGGACTCAGGGATCTCATCTGCAGACCTCCTCAAGCAGGGTCCCTGAAGAAAGAGCAGGCCTCCTACAGAATCCAGGAGCAGTGACCTCTAGAGAAGGTTCCTGTTGGGTGTTGAGCTTTCCAAATAAAACCAGGGAGAAACAGACCCTTCAGAACCAACTATACACAGCCAACAAACCCCTGATATTTTTCATATTTTCCTGTGCCAGTTATGAGCAGTTTCTCCCTCTCTAGGTATTAAAAATGTAAAACTAACATTTGGAGCCTTTAGATGGTGATACTAATCAAAGATTAAAAAAATATTATGCGAGGTAACTGAGACAAGCATAATCTTTAATTTTTTGAATACTTTAAACGTTCTCTGAGCAGCCAAATGAGGACTCCTGGGCCAGCTAGGGAGCCACTGCACTATGCCAGTGATCTCTATCATTCAGAAATCATTCAGAAAAATCAAGTTACCATCCTCTTCGTACCTTCCAAATGTGTGCAAATGCCCCATGGTTTACAAACCCCAAAGACCTACCTCTTCTCAGAACATCCCACTATTCACGCTTCAACCGTCTCATGGCCTTGAGAAATGCTAATAACCTAAACCTACTAATATCTCAGGACTTCAGAACTTCTCACTCCTTCCACATAGACACTCTCTTTTTCATTTCCTTTTTTAGATTTAATTTTTCTCACAACATATTTTTGTGACAACCACAGAAATGCGTTCTTTCATATTATACATATATGTACATATGTTTTCATTTTTTGATGTTTTTACTGCACCATGTTTTGGAAAAACATAGGAGATATAATAATATACAATAAAATTTAAAATTCATAATTGTGATTATTGCTCAAAAAATAAACAATGCAATAAAAAATAGGACCAGATTACATTGTCCCAGAGAACTGAGACTATATATCATTGCTATTAAATTACCTAGTACATAGATTTGTCTTTATTATCAACTTATAAGACATGACAAAAATAAATGATCTGCTCCTTCTGTTGCCTCATCCCTTTGTCTTACCTCCATGAAGCAATGACTACTTTATAAAATAATAGAGTTATTTATCTTTCTCACATGCTCAAATCATAGGAGTATTTCATGTTCGTCTAGGTATTGTTAAGTTGGTTCAGTCATTTAGTTCTAGTGTGAATCTCTGCATGGCTCAGATCTGATATGCCTATCTCACTTCAAAACCTATTTATTGTTGAATCCCTTTGTAACCACTCCATCTAAAATTCCAACCAGTCCAGGTCATTCTCTATGAGCCCAGGCTGCCTTATTTTCCTCAAACCCTCTACCATGCTCTTAAAATATGGGTTTTGGTATTCATTTTTTGTTTCCCTTAATATAATGTAAATTCATGAGCTAGAGGAACAATCTCTTTTTTCACTGTTCTTAGCATACAAAACAGATGCCAGAAAATAACACATGCTTAATAAATATTTATGGAATGAATGATTGAATGCTAGTTATCATTTTTATCAAAACACCATTTTGCTTGTTGCTCATAACAAAGGCAATCTTGGTCTAGTTCTGCTTCAGCAATCTGATCTAAAGCCTGACACTGAAAGAAGCAAGATGACCCACATACTGACCAGAGGGAGGTTGGGCAGCAGAAATCACACAACACAGACAGTCATATGCTTGCAAGAATGAGTAATCTAGCTTTCTATTTTAGTCATAATGTAGGCTTATTTCAGCTCTAGGTCCATAAGTATAATGACTACATTAATGATCCTAATTAATATACATACCTCAGTTTGTTTCTATATTCCCTTGCTAATTTTAGTTCTTTTCCAATACAGCTCTAAGACCAATCTTGTGCATTCTCATTTCTAAAAAGATGTTTATACTTATTGTGCAAGCAGAAGTTTCATAAATAGGTATAATCAGTCAACGTATAACTGTGTATTTCTGTTTCTCTATGAGCACACATTGAAAACAATGAAGGATTTGGGTGTCACAGAAATATAATTGCAGCCTTTCTAAAGTATCCAACAGAGAGTTACCCCTCTAGAATACTAGACAAATAACCCCAAAGTAAAAAAAAAAAAAAGCTCAATATAGACACAAAAAAATAGAACAAAAAGCAGAAGGCAGGCTCAAATAATCTGAAGACTCAACAAATTTCAAATTTTTATATAGTAATTTTTGTAGCACAACTAAAATAGTAGATAATCCAATGAAGAAATAAACATTAGTGTGTTAATAACGCTTAGACCTGTAGATCTGAAATAAAATTCATCTCTCTGATCCTCAATATTCTCTACAACTTAAGACATTAAAGGTCCATTTTTTTGGTGACAACAATGAAGTCACAATCTAGTGAACAATAATGGGAGCCTTCTATACATTGTTAAATTTAATCTTTATAACAGGTCACTTGTGGCTGAGACATACAAGGTAAATAGTCATCTAAGTAAACAGTAGATAAAAATCTCAAAACCTGGATATTTATTTTTCCAGTCTATATTCTTACCCATTGCTATTTTTAAATGGTTTATATTTTCTGTTTTTTTATTTATTTATGAGTATGCATTGTGTGTGTGTGTGTGTGTGTGTGTGTGTGTGTGTGTGTGTAGAGATGAATGTGTATAGCTGTCCTTTGAAGTTAGAGAGTGTGTTGGAAACCCTGGTTGCAAGTGATTATAAGTAACTTGAAAAGGGTGCTGAGACCCCAACTTGTGTCCTCTGGAAGAGTAGTAAACCCTCTTAACAGCTAAGCCATTACTAGAGTACCCCATTTGGATTTTTTAAAATAACACCTCTGTTTAGAATGTTCTGAAAATCTCAGAACCAACATGTGCAATGCTTAACTTTCTTTTAGTTATTTTTCTCATGGGTGATAAAATTCAAACAAAAAAAAGTTAAAGAAAGACTTCCTTTGCCTTAGATTTCAATAGCACAAATGTCATTTTGGGGACACAATGGTGTCTGGCATGTGAGGTGTCCAATCGCATTGCATCTGCAGGCGAAGAGCAAGAAAAGATTAACGCCCATCTCAGCAGCACTTCCCATTTCCATTCAGCCTGAGACCTGGAATAGCGCTACCCACATTACACCACTGCTCACCCAATTCTAGAAACGCCTTCACATAAATGCCTGTCCCGAAACCTAAACTGCTAAAGTCCGAGTTAGCTGCATTGTCAACTTGATACAGCCTACAGTCATTTGACAGAAAAAGCTCCACTGAGAGACTGCCGAGTTCAAGTTAACCCAGTTATGTCTTTGGGGGATTTCCCTCTTTATTAATGCAGGAGGGGTCTAACCCATGATAGGTGGGTGCCATCTCCAGGGAAAGGGTCCTGAGTTTTACAAAAATAAAACACAAAAAGCAAAAACAAGCCTGTAAGCCATCACACAAGCAGCATTCCTTCATCTTTTCTGCTTCAAGTTCCTGCTTGAATTCTTGCCATGACTTCTTCCAAGAATGGGCTTTTGGTAATCTTTAAAGCTAAAATAAGCCTGTTCTTTTCCTAAGTTGCTTTTTATCAGCATGTCTTATCTCAGCACAGAAAGGAAACCAGAACAGCTATTGTTTTCGTGGCTTCATTTCTTTTAAAGTGTTAGATACCTCTATGCGAAGCATCCTTCCTCGGCCATGTCCTTATCCTTCAATTCTGCGAGGCTTTGTCTTCTCTTAGGAGCCTTTCTCTCAGAAAAGCTTTTTGCCACCACTTCAACTCTTCCATCTTGCCACATCACAACACTGGTGAAGTTAGAACTGTTCAGTCTCTGTTGCTTCTCTCCCCTACTATGTCAAGTTGTTCTTCTGTGCCTGTTCTTCAGCAGAAGACAGAGGGCTCCTGAGTGCAAGCAAACGCCTTGTTAATCATGGGGTGCGGCATCTGGCATGTTGCAGATATTCAGTGAATACAATCTAGGTGAAAATTAGTAAGTTCATGAAGCAATTTCGTTATCTTTTCTTCTCAGTCTAGGAACAAAACTCATTCTGTTGATGAGTTTTTAGGAAGAAGTTCTCAAAAAGAACATGTAAGCATTTAAATAAAAATGGTATCTAACGCAAGGGAAGTGTGAAGGTATTGAACATGGCAGGAAAGATCTAATAAACTGTTACCTTACCACTCTATTGAGATTTTTTTTGTCCTTAAACACAACATACCTTTAAGCACTAGGTCAAGGCTTTAGGATGACAGGATATTCTATTCTTTGTAATCTAAACTGAAGTATAAATCAAACAAAGTTTTCTCTGGCTTATGGTATGTAATTACTTTATTTTCCTTTTCTCTTTTTACCTACTAAAGATCCCTGGCAACATTATAGGTTTCCTGTTCATACAGAATCAGTTACAAACTTTTATCATGTTTTATATACTCAGTCTTGTTCAAAACGTGAATAAGAAATTTACTCATTGACAAAACCACCTTTTAAAAGACAGGAAACAGAAGCTTTTAAAACTGTCATTTTGAAAGTTTATGAAGACAAAAAGACTAATCAATTATTTCTCTAATCTAATGCAACAATATATCATGAAATTAAAAGAGTGAAATTAGTTGTTCGCTGAGCCTTTCCCAGTTCTGATTTTTGAAGAAGTCTTACACACCATGGAAAATGGAGTAGAAGTGTGTGTGTGTGTGTGTGTGTGCGTGTGTGTGTGTGCATTTATGCGTAGATGTGTGTCAAAGCCAGAAGCCAAGGGCAGGTATTTCATAGGCTTCTATCTCACCTTTTGAGCTAGTTTCTCATTGAGATAGTCAAGTCGACTCAGAGGTTGATTTGACTGGTTGGACAATGAGCTCCAAGAACCTGCCTATATCTGCCTCCCTCCACTGCATGGCAGAGTTATAGACCCTCACGATCACACCAGGTTTTTAGTGCAGGTTCTAGAGATCTGAACCCAGGTCCTCACACTTCTGCTGCAAGCACTTTACTGACATCCGCGTCCCCAGCCTTAGTCATTTCTGTATAACAAAAAAATGAGAATCATTAGATATCTTTAATCTAAACAGCCAGTATTCTACAAAAGTTTTTATTTAATTCAGCAATGACATGTCAAAAGGCAAAAAAGAAAAAAGATTTTAAGGAGATACTTGTAGCTAAGTATAATGTATCTTAATCAGAAAAAAAAATATTGTTTTTGCTTTATTTGTAATGCAGTTTTCTGAGCCCTGTAATTTTGGGCAAATAAGGCCTTACAATATGACAAAAATTGGTAAATAAGCACTGATAAATTCTGGTAAGAAGGTGGTATTTTATTTTTCACAAATAACATGGATCTTCTCTCAATTTTTTCATTACTCTGGTTAAGACTAATATACTAATTTTATGCACTAAGTTAAGGCTGGTAGAAAAGGTCTTTTGAATGACATAATCCTGTGTCTCCTTCAAGCTCTTCATTATAGGTAGGACTGTACTATGACTGGCCGCACATAAATGTCACTAAGATTTCATGTGCTATTCATCTTGGATTTACCAAGTACCTGGTTTTGAGTAAATATTCAAATAGACACAAGGCATCTCCAACTCATAGAAAAAGTAATTATAATATCCTGTTATTGTTTTACAGTGAGGAACAATTAATACCCAAAATTACACCAGTTCAAAGGAAAGAGCATAATCACTACATAAGATCAACGTCACCAGGAATTACAGCCATCAGCTATCATTCATATCACTGCCTGGACCCAGGGCATAAACATTACGCAGCATCATAAACATCACTAGACTGCCCAGAGTTGATGGATAGGCTCCCTGTAGAAAGTCCTTGTAAACTGATCTGCGTTCTTCATTGCATATTTATCTGTGTTCTTTCTTTCTTTATTTCTTTCTTTATTTATTAAATATTTCTGTCTCTTCCCCACCACCGCCTTTCATATCCCTCCTCCTCCACCAATCAACTCCCCCTCTCTCATCAGCCCAAAGAGCAGACCGGGTTCCCTGCCCTGTGGGGAGTCCGAGGACCTCCCACCTCCTTCCAGGTCTAGTAAGGTGAACATCCAAACAGCCTAGGCTCCCACAAAGCCAGTACGTGCAGTAGGATCAAAACCCAGTGCCATTGTTCTTGACTTCTCAGCAGTCCTCATTGTCCGCTATGTTCAGTGAGTCCAGTTTTATCCCATGCTTTTTCGGACCCAGTCCAGCTGGCCTTGGTGAGTTCCTGAAAGAACATCTCCATTGTTTCAGTGTGTGGGTGCACCCCTCATGGCCCTGAGTTCCTTGCTCGTGCTCTCTCTCCTTCTGCTCCTGATTTGGACCTTGGGGTTGTAGTCTTAGCAGCATTGTTTGTAAGCAACAGAACCTGGAAACAACCTAGATGCCCTTCAATGGAAGAATGGATGAAGAAAGTATGGAATATATACATATTAGAGTACTACTCAGCAGTAAAAAACAATGACTTCTTGAATTTTGCATGCAAATGGACGGAAATAGTAAACACTATCCTGAGTGAGATAAGCCAGACCCAAAAAGAGGAACATGGGATGTACTCACTCATATATGGTTTCTATCAATAAATAAAGGACATTGAGCCTATAATTCATGATCCTAGAGAAGCTAAATAAGACGATGAACCCAAATAAAAACATATAGACATCCTCCTGGATATTAACCTTCATCAGGCGATGAAAGGAGACAGAGACAGAGTCCCACATTGGAGCATCTGTGTTCTTTAGTATCCAGACTGATAAATATTCAGGTAATCAAATTTATCAGATGTGCTTATTTTCATCCAAAAGCGTGAATGGTCCTTGCCTACATTCTCTCTATGAAAACTTGATGCACTTGATGTTATGTTCATTTCTAAGACTGGATGAACACTTTTAGAAAATCAGTATGTATCAAAATGCCGGGGACACTTCAAAAACATTGCTCCTCCACTTTCAGGCAGAAAAAGAAGAAGGAGAAGGAGGAGGAGGAGGAGGAGGAGGAGGAGGAGGAGGAGGAGGAGGAGGAGGAGGAGGAGGAGGAGGAGGAGAAGGAAGAAGAAGAAGAAGAAGAAGAAGAAGAAGAAGAAGAAGAAGAAGAAGAAGAAGAAGAAGAAGAAGAAGAAGAAGAAGAAGAAGAACAGGTTTAGCAATTTCGTTTAAAGGAAAAATAAATCAAGATCTCCTAATTTTGATCATTGGTTTAAGATTGGTTAAAATAGGCCAAGTGGTGGTGGCGCACACCTTAAATTCCAGCACTTGGGAGGCAAAGGTAGCCGGATCTCTGTGAGTATGAGACCAGGTGAGTTCGAGACCAGCCTGGTCCACAAGAGCTAGTTCCAGGACAGGCTCCAAAGCTACAGAGAAACCCTGTCTCGAAAAAACCAAAAAATAAATAAAATAAAATAAAATAAAATAAAATAAAATAAAAGATTGGTTAAAATGACTTTATTCATAAAACTCATAATTTAAAAATGAAAGAAAATAAATAAAATACAACAAAAGCAAACTGAGCAAGCAACAGAGAACAAGTCAATAGGCAGCACTCCTCCATGGTCTCTGCCTTCTTTCCTGCATCCAGTTTCTGCCTTGAGTTTCTACCCTGACTTCCCTTCAGAATGAATTGTAAACTGTACAATGAAGCCAGTCCTTTTCTACCCATGTTACTTTCAGTCATTGTGATTTTCACAAGAACAGAAAGTAGGTTAAGACAAAGTAGATGTTAGAATGTTCCTCCCAGGAATTTTTCCCTTACATTGCCCAGACTTCCTCACAGCTGTCTCCAATGTCTCCTGTTGAGCAATTCTATTGTCAGTCAGTCCTTCGGCTGTTCACCGACTGTAAGCTCTAACCCTTCTCATAAATAAGACTCGGATTTCCCCTATTTAATGTGGGACAGCTCTGGTTCTGTTATCTGTATCCCTTTATTTCAAACACTCTGGGCAGTATCAGTATGCCTGGGACACCTCAAAAACATTGCTCCTCCACTTTCAGGCAGAAAAACAATCTTCAACTAAAACCTATATTCTATGCTTTCTCCTCAGTCTATATTACCATGAGCAAAACCATCTATGCACCCTTGACATTTGTGGTCTCTACTACTTGATATTGAAGATATTGAATTGTACTGCCTGCATTCATTAAAAATTAACCCAGATATATTGGAAGTCAGATATAATGATGTAGAAATTTCATTATTGTTATGCTACTATTCTTTTCACAAAATTTCATCTGTCCTACTATGGAGTAGACTTGCTCTTCTGAAACAATTACTCAAAGCATCGATTCTCGCCAGTCTGTGATTTCTCTCTAACAGGCTCTCTACTGTGGCAAAGGAATCCTCAACCTAAATTAAACTGAGCTAGTCAATTAGTGTACTGGAAATGGCCCACGGGCAAGGGAAATTAGCAATGATTAAAGCGTTGACACATTGCAGGGCCTAAAGAAGGAAGTGAAGTCAAGCTAACTCCTTGGCAATCTACAATTCTTGGCTCTCCATAAATGAAAGTCTTTCAAATACAGTGTATTCTGATATCGTGTGTATATATCTTGATGTCCAGGCTTCTTCTGAGCAAGAACTCAGAAGTGATTTGTGCGTGTGCAATACACATCTTCGTCCCCTTTCAGCCACTTCTCTTACACATATTAGATCAGTACATAGTGCATAAAATAAATTAAGGATATTTAGGATCCCCAAACAAATATGATACAGAAGCTTACTCTAGCTGACTCTAAAAAAACCATCTCTTCAGGATTTGAAAGCAATGGAAAAATTGGAAAAGTAGTATCAAAGAGTGACAGAGATGATTTGGGGGTGATAGATTTTAAAGTAGTGAGAAGTGAGTGACAGGGAGCTTTCATTTCACTATGAAAGGAATTCAATATAAGATCTAGCTTCAGAAAATTATATAAGCAGTAGTTTTAACTCCTGGGATGTAACTGTAAAAATAGATTTCTAGAATTATTCTTGCACAACTGAGACTACATCCATTGATTAGCAACCCATTTCACAGCTTCAGTAACCATAATTATACTCTGACTGTATGTGAGACAAATTTATATACATCATATGAATATGATCTTGCATCATTTGCTTTTATAACTTTTTAACTCTTATTTAGTTTAATATTTTCAAGTTCATCTGCATGCTGCAAATTAAATTTTTCTCATGAGAATAAAAAATCAAAAAGATCCAAGTACTAAATAATATTTTATTGAATATCCTTTTCTCTATTTATTTATTAATCTTGGATCTTCTTGATAGTGCTGCAATGAACACTGCATTGTTTGTACTTGAAGGTGCTAATTTTAGGATGTAAGGGCACAGTGTGTGCCACATCTGTCACCTCATTCGCCAACAGAGTCCAGGGGTCTGAACGGATTTACTATATAAATGTCCTGTACATCCCTCAGAACTCCATATTGCTTCTCCTGATGGCATTTTCTGAGACAGAAAGGCAATTTCTTGGTAAAGACTACATGAGTATCAGTGCTCTTCTAGAACACTCGCACAAGCTTTCGAAGGACTTGCTTTCATGAATAAAAACACAGGGATGGAATGCTTGGGTCACTTCTGAATTGTATTTTTTTTTTATTTTGAGAAATACTTGTGCAACTTTCTATAATGGCCCTATCATTTTCCATTCCAACACATAGTGTATATGGATTTAGTTTGCTCACACCTCCAACAATTCATGTCTTTGGAGGTCTTTCTTTTGAAGCACTACTCTATCAAGTATGAACTGTTGTCCCATGTAGATCAGCGCTTGCAGAATAATCTCTCCTGATTTCAAGCCCTTTACACTACAAAACCGTAGTAATTAAAACATCACAGTTTTGTAAACCACCAAGCACAAGGAAGGTAGGAACAGCATCCTCAAAACTAAATGTGGTAACTTCATCTGTATACAAAATATTCCATATAGCAGTCTCTAAATAATTAGCAGGTGTATTACTTCTACATGCTTCTTCCTAAACACTTAATAGCAAAATACTTTATGTTATGTCGTGCTTATTAGGTTTAGAGCTTTGGAAAGGCATCATCATGTTAAATAAGATAAAAATCTGTCACCTAGCACTGTCTACAACATCCAGTCTCTTATACTGATTTTAAGAACTGATCTGACCTTGAATATTTCTCCATCTTTTTTTGAAGTCATTCTTCATATTACTTATTCTCCTTTAGTCACACCGACCTCTTGTTGGTTCTTCCAATATTTCAAGTGTTCCACATTGGAATCTGTAATGGCAGATCACTCTACTGAGAACCCCCCTTTCTCTTCTCAGAGGACTAGCTCATCCGCTCCTCCATCTTCATCTTCATAAGTAGAACATACACTCCAGGAAGGCAGACATTAGCCTGTTCCTAGGCAGACTTCACTGTCGCAAATTCTGGAAGAGTAGATGCTCAACAAGTATTTAGAGTTGTTTAATAAGTGAGTGATATGTTTTTGTTTGTAAATATATTAAACCAAAAGGCAGTCTGTTCCTTAAAATATGGATTCAACACGAGAATTTCTTTCTTGTATATTTGCTTGTTTTAGCATTTTTTTTTAATTTGGTAATTTTTGAAAACAGCCACACTTCATTCTTTATCTTGGAAAGGCATGCTAAACTTATATAACACAAGATGTGGTACAAATGTAGTCAATCGAGGAAAATTTTACCTGAACAAACCAAAAATCCAATATAAACAACTCTCAAATGTTTTCTATGCTCTCGTTAATTCCGCAGTATTCACTCCAGGTTGCTGTACTATGAAAGTCAAATCAGAAAATTTTTATCTGTCAAAAATTTTAATTTAACACAGTTAAGCTAAAAAAGAAAGTTAGCCACATTAAAAAACTGACTCCAAAAAAATCAAGGCGTATCTAATGATTGAACAGTATTGAGCCTAAAAGAAAAATAATAAGACTGCTACCATCCTAGCATACCTGGGGCTTGGTGACCAGCAATGCAGTGAATATTCTGGTATTTTTATAAATATTAGGAAAACTCACAATTTTGCTAGACTAACAGCTTAAATACACTGTTCTTTTTTTTTTAAAGCTATTCTCTATGGGTCTTTTTTTTATTGAGAAAAGGAAAAAAAAACAAGTTTCCGCCTTCTCCCAGCCTCCCATTTCCCTCCCCCTCCTCCCACCCTTCTCTTCCTCCTCCCACCCTTCTTCCTCTCCCCCTACTCCTCTCCCCCTCCCTCTCCAGTCCAAAGAGCAGTCGGGGTTCCCTGCCCTGTAGTAAGTCCTAGGTCCTCCCCCCTGCATCCATATCTAGGAAGGTGAACATCCAAACTGGCTAGGCTCCCACAAAGCCAGCACATTAAGTAGGATCAAAACCCCGTGCCAATGTCCTTGCCTTCTCATTAGCCCTCTTGTTCGCCATGTTCAGAGAGTCCAGTTTTATCCCATGCTTTTTCAGTCACAGTCCAGCTGGCCTTGGTGAGCTCCCAATAGATCAGCTCCACTGTCTCAGTGGGTGGGTGCACCCCTCGTGGTCCCGACTTCTTTGCTCATGTTCTCCTTCCTTCCTCTGTCCCGACTTCTTTGCTCATGTTCTCCTTCCTTCTTCTCCTCATTGGGACCTTGGGAGCTCAGTCCAGTGCTCCAGTGTGGGTCTCTGTCTCTATCTCCATCCATCACCAGATGAAGGTTCTATGGTGATATGCAAGATATTCGTCAGTATTGCTATAGGCTAGGGTCATTTCAGGTTCCCTAGCCTCAGCTGCCCAGGGAACTAACTGGGGACATCGCCTTGGGCTCCTGGGAGCCACTCTAGGTTCAAGTCTCTTGCCAACCCTAAAGTGGCTCCCTTAACTAAGAATTGTGCTTCCGTGCTCCCCTATCCAACCTTCCTTTATCCCAATCATCCTTTTTCCCCAAGTTCCCCCATCCTCCCCTTCTCACTTTTCTCTCCCCATCTCCCCTTACCCCCATCCCACCCCACCCCAAGATCCCAATTTTCTCCCCGGCAATTTTGTCTACTTCCCATAGGCAAGAGGATAACTATATGTTTTTCCTTGGGTTCACCTTCTTATTTAGCTTCTTTAGGTTCACCAATTGTAGACTCCGTGACCCTTATTTATGGCTAGAAACCAACTATGAGTGAGTACATCCCATGTTCATCTTTTTGGGTCTGGGTTACCTCACGGGAAGTACCCTACAACAGATGGGCACAGGAGATCGCTTCCTATGTATAACCCCAGCAGCACAGACATTAAGGGCAACATTGAATAATTGGGGCCTACTAAAACTGAGAAGCTTCTGTAAAGCAAAGGACACTGTCACTAAGACAAAAAGGCAACCCACTGACTGGGAGAAGATCTTCACCAACCCCGCAACAGACAAAGGTCTGATCTCCAAAATATATAGAGAACTCAGGAAACTAGACTTTAAAATGCTAATTAACCCAATTAAAAAATGGGGCACTGAACTGAACAGAGAATTCTCAACAGAAGAAGTTCAAATGGCCAAAAGACACTTAAGGTCATGCTCAACCTCCTTAGCGATCAGGGAAATGCAAATCAAAACATCTTTGAGATATCATCTTACACCCGTCAGAATGGCTAAAATAAAAAACTCCAATGATAGCCTTTGCTGGAGAGGCTGTGGAGGAAGGGGTACCCTCATCCATTGCTGGTGGGAATGCAATCTTGTGCAACCACTGTGGAAATCAGTGTTTCGGTTTCTCAGGAAATTCGGGATCAACCTACCCCTGGACCCAGCAATACCACTCCTGGGAATATACCCAAGAGATGCCCTATCATATGACAAGAGCATTTGCTCAAGTATGCTCATAGCAGTATTATTTGTAATAGCCAGAACCTGGAAACAACCTAGATGTCCTTCAATGGAAGAATGGATGAAGAAAGTGTGGATTATATATACATTAGAGTACTACGCTGCAGTAAAAACAATGACTTCTTGAATTTTGCATGCAAATGGATGGAAATAGAAAACACTATACTGAGTGAGGTAACCCAGATACACTGTTCTTTCTGTGTCAGATACTTATATTGGAGGGGATGGAAGAAGATACAAAGTCTTTAGATGGAAATAATAAATCTTGAGAGAAATTAAAAAAAAATAAATTTCTCTGAAAAGATACACAAGGTTTGCAAGACCCTAGATATTACCCAGAAAAAAACACTTAAACTAATCAAATTCAAATTGAAAGGAAAGCCACTAGTAGAGCATACCTTAAAAATATGTATTTTAATAAACCATAAATATAAAAATAATAATTTTATAGATACATATAACCTACAAAAAGTAAAGATGATAGTGTAACCCATTAACAGATGTAATGAGAAATAAAAATGAAACAATAATTAAACATCACCCAATTAGAACAAGTCTGGGTCCCGATGGATTTGCTGCTGAATTCCACTAAAGCTTTAAGGCACATAAACTATGCTTCTCAAACTACTTAATAAACCAGAAAATGGAGGGATACTACTAACCTCAGCTTATGGAGCAACTTTTATTCTGATGCCAATGTCTGATAAAGACACAACAACCAAGATGAATGTCTAATTCTGAGGAGCGTGTATAGGAAAATTTTCAGTAATGCACTTGGAAATTAAATTCAGTGGCGCAGTAGAAAGACCAGCCAGTATGACTAAGTTGGATACATTCCAGGTGTACAAGGATGATTCAATACACAGTCAACTTAATATATCATATTGGAAGACTCTAGGACAGAAATTATATTATCATCTCAATGGATATAGAACATGCTTTCTACAATGTCAGAAAATCCCCTCATGATACAATCTCTAAAGAAACTTAAGAACTGAGGAGACATATATAATATAGATAGATACCGGGCATGCAGTAGACCTTAAACCACCACTACACTGGGAGAGAAAGACCCCTAAGCACTTCCAATTTCCAAATAAGAAAAGGGCATCCAATTTCTTCACTCTTATTGAATATACTTCTCAACGTCTTGTCTTCAACAATCAGATCATGGAAAGAAATAGGGCATAGATGAAGGAAAGGCCGAAGTCAAGTAATTCCATTTGTAGACATTGTGGTTGTATACACAACAAGCCCTAAAACTTCCACCAGAAACTACTCTCAGATTTGAAAAAACACTTTTAACAAGGTAGTAAAATATAGAGTCAACATATTAAAATCAATAGCTTTTCTATATACCAATTATAATCATATGAGGAAGTAATTGTGAGCAATAATCTGATCACAGTTTCTTCCACAAAAATCATCCACAACAAACCAAGTTATGGAAACAATGTGGATTTTTATCAGCAGATGAATGAATGAATATAAGATTGTATGTATACATGATGTAGTTTTATTATGCCATTTGTAGAAAAATGGCCAAAACTGGAGGGAGTCATTCTATTTATAAAGTAAGCAGACTCATAACAGCAAATAACACGTTTTCCTTCTTTCATACATGGATCCTAGATACTACGCAGATACATAAATCATTTACATGTGTGTATGTGTGTGTGTGTGTGTGTGTGTGAGAGAGAGAGAGAGAGAGAGAGAGAGAGAGAGAGAGAGAGAGAGAGAGAGAGAGAGAGATGCAATAGTAGAAAAGATATTGATGAGAAAGGAAGAAGATTAACATAGTAGGGTGGAAGAGAGAGAAAAAATATTGGGGGAGAATATATGCAATGAATGTCATTTACTTGAATGAAAATTTCTCTGTGTGTACAATGAATATATGCTAGCATATTTTTTATTCTTTACACTGAGAATTTCTTTGGCTGCAGCAATTCTTTTAAAATTTATCTTACTGTCATTCATCTCCGTTTCCATAATTTGATAATTTTTAAACGTACATTTTAAAGTTATATTTTGGAAATGTACCTGCTTTTAGAATACTAATGTATGCTTTTTATTAAACATTACAACAAGTCAGTTCATTTGGATGATGTAGGTCCCGGTAATTGGAGATAAAATAAGATATAACAACTTTTATGCAAATACACGATACACATGTGTGAATATGAGCCAAACTGTATTAGCAGTGACAGCCAGCATGTCTTTATTTCACACACAGGAAAACTGAAGCTTGGAGAGATTGTAAAATTTACAGAATTAGAGAAGAAACCAGGATCAGGAGATATAAACATGACTTCTGGACCGGTTCTCTTATTTCAAAAAAACATTGTCTAATAACTTTAGCAAATCAGTGGCATTTTCAGCAAGGTATCCTAAGTCTTGAGGAGAGTAATCAGGTCCTCATTAGCAAACCCACTTTTGTCTAATGAGCCTCCGTGGCCATAGCCCTGTCCCTTGTGGCTTGAGAGAGCAACCATTTGCACATTGCTGGTTAGTTGTGGATTTCATGCAGAGTGGGGGGAAGCAGCATCCCCGTGTCTGCATCACAAGTGTTTAAAGCAACAGAACTAATATGAATCTCTAAGTACCGACAATAGAGATGAGTTAGGGGGAAAATTCAAGAGTAGGTACAAATTGAAGCAATCTTTCAGCCTTCTGTGAAATTGTTTTGTTTTCCTTTTAGGGTTATAATGATCTCTAATTTTGTATGTTGCACAAAGTGCGGGTTTTACAGATTACTCAGAATTCTAGCAGGTCCAGATGTACAGCAAGCCAGATGCAAGGCTTACAGAATTATTACTCTCTGCTGTCAACCTGGCTCACACATCTCATATTGCATTTTTTATTTATACATGAAAATTACCAACACTGTCGACAAGAAAGAATATAAACTAGTTCCCTGGAAAACAATCTTTCCTTGGAACAGAGAGTATCAACATTCAAACTTTTAAATATACCCTGGTTATTTTCCTTTCCTCTACACAGTAAAACTTAACTGAATTTAATTAATATATTGATCTCATTTCCGCAGTTTTTGTAATGAAGATGATATTGAAGTTAATGCATACATTATATATTTTGATACAAGGTAGCATTTTTGTCTGTTCTACATCAGCACACCATGTCCAAAATTCTGCTGAGCTGAGACAGAACAATGATTGATGTACCCCAAAATTTTGCCTTTGGTAACCAGACAACTCAAGGCAGGAGAACACTCATCTTCACAAAAAGGAAAAAAATTAACATTCACTCTATATAAATTTTCAGTGATCCTTTAATGAAAACAGCCATTTTCTTCCAGATGTTCCTTGTTTTGTTTCCCCTTTTCAGGTCTTCTAAGGCACAGGACAAACTAGCAACCTTCTTTTTTTTTTTTTTTTTGTTATTTACCCCAGTTGGAGATTAACCCCAAGACTCACTCATGCTATGCAAATAAGTGTTCTATACCCACTGAACTAAATCCTTAATTATCTGAAATTATTTTTAAATTTTACAATATAGTTGCGACCATTACAGGAGACAGCCTCATTACCTTCTTCAAGATTGCATCCTAATGCAATCCTCCTGCATCAGCCTCCCACATTCTAGGATTACAAGCATGCACCTGGCTACATACTGAACGGAGAGGGACCTACGTGCCCTGTAATAGATCACCAATACAAGTCAAGCCTTGTGGCTGGCTCTCTCTCATACATATCCTACCTGGTAGTTGCCTAACATGAGAGGCTCATCCAAAATGAGGGAAGATACTTTCAAACCCTTGGATTACGAGTATGGAGCTGCAGGATATCGTAATGAATAAGAGGAAACTGATCTCCTTGAATGGTATTTGACAGAAATGCTCAGTTTGTTCTTAGACTATTGATAAATCTAACTTTTTCAAGGGTTCATGATGGTTTAGCCTTGATTATCTTGCATTCACTAGAGATAAATATTAACTGTCTAAAAATCATTGTGAGATTAAACGTTAAATGTCGCTTAAAAAACAAAGTCTTCACCTTTCTATGGATAAATGCAGTTGTACTTCCCGTTTAAGGAAGCGCAGTTGCATGTGTAATACAGAATTCATATTTAATAACAAAGTATTTTATTTTTTAAATCAGATCAGTAGATTTTTAACTTTTATCACCATAAAATGACAAAATTTTTAAAGTTTATGTTACTTCTATCCACTCTAATAAGTATTATATATGCCACAATATCAAATTATGTATCAGAAATATATTTAATTTATTCATTAAAAAAATCAAGTTGAATTTTTACCAAAAATAGTTTATCAGTTATGAAATTCACATGCGATTGTGGCTCTATTTTGTTTCTATGACTGCAGTATCTTAGAGCTGGTTAATTTTCAGTGCTGGGTATGGGTCTGGCTTTTAATCAACAATCCTGGATGCAAATATTGCTTTGAATTGAAGACATTACTTCTTATTTATTAAACTTATTTTATGTTTATGAACATTTTGCCTATAGGCACACATATTTATCACTTCTTCAAACTTCAGAAGAGGGTTCTGATGCCCGGAAACTGGAATAATGAATGGTAGTAGATAGGGAGGGGACAACTCTCTGACCCTGTGACCCAATGATATTTTAAAAGAACTATAATAAAAACTATGCATCTGATTTCATTTCATACAATTCATCTTACAAATTAACTTGATTAAATGTGATTGCACATAATGACTTATAATTACCCAAAGTGTGCGTTCCAATTACCTTTAGTCAGAGATACAGCATTAACTAAATAAAACTAAGCACATCAATTATAGAATTGGCATTCTTGCTTAGACTTATAAATAGATATAATGCTCTCCAAATTTGCCATCTCTCTTGAAACAATTTTCATAACTTTTATCTTTTCTGGATCTTTTCCGTTCCCACTGAGTTACAGGGCATTAGTTTCTGTACTATGGTTAAATTTCTACACTTACTGAGTTCTTCCTCATATATAACATTTGCCAAGTTTGACATTATTTAAACTTACAGGTATTGCTAGTAAAAATGACATTGAAAGAACAGCAGCATTAGCTGTGGGGGGTGGCCCACACCTTTAATCACAGCACTCAAGGGAAAGGAAAAGACAGGCAAATATCTGAGTTCGAGGCCAACCTTGTTTACAGAGTGAGTTTCAGGACGTCAGCATTGGTATTGAAAATACTATTTCTCTTTTACATTACACATCATTTTCTAACTTTAGCACCTCATTAGGAGGAATTTTAAATGCTTCTGGGTGACATTCTGAAAACGTAAGTAATGCTTGATGTTTGTATAGTAGAATAGGATTTTGAAGTAGCCCCATAAATGGTGATTTAAATATTGATTGTTTTAAACTTTACTAGTATCATCATGTCAAATCATTTATAAATTAAATTTGCAAATATATTATGCAGATATTTTCTCCTTATTGAATGTTGTGATGTTACCCTTTGGTAAGCAAAATTCTTCTGTATGTGGAGATAGTGGCAATAATTTTCACATCACTTTATTTTTAAATTGTTTTAGATTTTTAATCGAATTGCATATATATATATATATATATATATATATATATATATATATTATAATGGGAATAATCTAGTAACACCGGAGTAGTATAAAACAAAATGTATCAGCATGTCCTTAAATTCTCATGATTTATCTATTTGTTTGTTTGTTCTTGGCTTCACTGGTGAATTTTTACAAACATCCTAAAAATTATAATTAAATCTTCAAAATCTTCTAAAAGTAAGAGTATATTTTCTAACTCATTCATGAAGTCTTCACTGAAGGCAGAAAACTATAGCTCTCCATATTTTATGAACACTGACTATTGTTTTACAAGTACAATGAAGCTGAATATAAAATAAAAATGTTTCTAAAACATGAAAAAATAAGATTCGTTCTAGTAGGATAGGGTTAGGTAATCATGCAAAATCTAGTTAGTGCAAAATTTTTTTTGCCAAAAAATAAAGCATTAGAAACAAGGTCATTTTTAAAAATGCAGAAAACATATGGACAAAGTCAACACATCTTTGTCATGTAAACACCCACCCCATCAGCAACAGAAGGGACTCATCTAAACTAATGGGGTATATCTAAAGATGTGGGCAGAAATAAATAATAATTGCAACCACACTTAATGGTATAGCGCTTATATTTTTCTTCCAAGGTCAGGGAAAATACAAAGATATCTACTGTTGTCACCATGTTCAATTATAACACATGCAGTGCCAGCCCGGATGATTAGACAACACAAAAAATATCCATTCTGGGAAGAGATAACATCAATTCCTCTTTTCCGGTGTTGTGTATAAACAATCACACGGTGCTCACTAAAAACACGGTTAAAACTAATAAATGAGTTGAGCTGAAAAATGTCGCATAATACATAAAACACATAATCAACATTCACAAGTTGTTCATATTTTATAAACTAGCAAGGAGTAATCTGAAAATAATTCTGAGGAAGCAGTGAACTAATGTGAGCACTACTAATAAAATCATAACAAAACCATAAATTCTCTTCTTTGAAAACTATAAAACACTATTATTTAATGGAGGTGGGTGGTCTTTGGACTTCCCACAGGGCAGGGAACCCTGATTGCTCTTTGGGCTGACAAGGGAGGGGAAACTTGATTGGGGGAGGGGGAGGGAAATGGGAGGCGGTGGCGGGAAAGAGACAGAAATCTTACATAAATAAATAAATAAATGAATAAATAAATATCAAAAGACATACTGATAACCAAAATCACATGGCCCGATTCTTTGCACTAATGGTAGGCAATAGAAAGCACATCAGATCCACAAGGGGCCACTGAACTACATTAGTAACAATGAACACATGGTAGTGTTTATGAGGACATGGAGAAATAATATTCCTAATAGAGTATTAGTGGCTTTATAAGACAAGGTAAGAGGATTGGAAAAGAATCTTGCACTTCCTAAATAGTTTCAACATAGTTATAAATAAGCCAGCAATTTTATTTTGAAATATATAAGCCAGAAATATGAAAGCATAGACACACAGAACAACCAATACATTAATGTTCATACTGTTGTTCACAGTAGCCAGAAAGTGTAAATAATACACAGGCTTATGAACTAATCAGTGGTAACAAGGAAATTGTATATTCCTCAATTGAAATAGTATTTAACAACTAGCAGAAATTAAGTACTAGCCCTTGATACCTGATACCATGAAGCAAATCTTGGAGAAATTATGCTAATGAAAAGAAGGGAGTCACAAAAGATCACAACCTGGAAGGTTCTAGGTTCCTGCATGCTGACACATTCCTGTAATCCTAGCACTTGGAATTCAGATACATGAGGGGAACAAGTTCAAAGTCAATATGAGCTACATCGTAAATATAAAGGTGACTTGGGATGCATAAAAAGACAGCATCATGCACACATAAAGAAACAGATCTGTGAATACAATGCATTAAAAGCAGACACACATCATACTGCAGACATAGAAAGAAGCTGGTAATGGCCATGAGGTTTTTGTAGGGGAAGTGATGGAAAGTTAAAAAAACAGTGTGGTAACATTTGAAAAGCTTTGTCTCGATATTAAAAAAAAACTCTTTTTTATAGACCTCAAAACACTTTTTCATGGAAGAAGTCTCAATATAAAATAAGTGTAAACCTGTGTTTTCCACGGTTCGTTAAGGTACAGTTTTATAACAAGTGTTGTTTCCCCCTCCAAATAAGCAAGACACATCAAAATAATCGCCATTTTCAAATGTTAGCATTTTAAGAATCGTTAAGCTGGATTGTTGAAACTCTTCAAAACCAGCACTTTAAGTTGATTATTGTCCTTGATTATTCTACAGAAGATGGATGGATTTTCCTCACTAATGTAAGTATACTGATCTGCTACTTTCAAAAAGCTAATGGAAGTACATAAAAAAAACAAATAATGCTGATTTTTCTGATAATCTCTTGTTTAAGGCACAAGACTAAATGATTCTAGGAGCAGTTTGTCACTGAATTTCTTGAAGTGTTTTCTTTCTTTTTTCTGCTTTCTGTAATTGGTATTCAAACTTCTGCCTAGAGGACCTAAATAACAAAATGAGTCACATTATCAAGTGCGGTGTTGCTGTAAACCCAGATTTAAATAGTGCACCTGAACTGTAATACAAATACTTGTGATTTCTAGTAGCTCAAAAACAGCAAATGTTTTACTTTTGCAAGGCTATTTGTTGTCACCGTCCCCCTTTATAAGTTTCTCAGAGGATGTGGAAACTTTACTCAGGGTTTCAAAAACCCCAGGGAGAAGAAACATCTCCCACTTCGAGGGTATAGGCACCCCTCAACCTTCCCGGCCCTTTAGCAAGCTCATTGCCTGCACATGGTGATTAGAGTGGGCCAGTGAATGCTGGGTATATTCTTGTGTACTGCAACTCTTATTTGAGGCTTGGGATATCCAAATATACCAGGTACTCAATTGCTTGCACCGTTGTCAGATTTTTAAAGTTAATTGTGGGGCTAGCAGCTGAGATGAAGCCCTAAAGTATGTATGCATTGAAATTAAGTGGAATATTGGAAGTCATCATTTTCCATTACTTCACGAACTAATTTCAGAACATTTTTGCCTTTAATAAATGGCTCTTCATTGTGTACAGTCTTCACAGTTATATGTGACAATGTTGTTTGTGGTCACAAAAATGAAGCACGCAGAAACCTAATTAAAGCACAAAAGGTGCATTGTTTATTCAGTGTGTCTGATCAGCATCCTGTATTTGAGGAAGCTGTACTTTGAAAAGACCCTCTTTATAAAGGGTCAGGTCAACTGAAGCCAAAATGTTCACTCACAGAATTGGGAAGCATGGCCCATGGGCCAACTACTTCCACAATTTTAATTCAACTTGTAACATTTGTAGAGTTTGCTTCATTTCATGAAAGCCTTAGCATCTGCCAGCATCTGTTCTTTATCACTAGAGGTCTGCAGCGTTATCCTGCATCCAGATATTAGTGGGTGTTAACTCACTGCTACACAACCTGATTCAAGAATTAAAGTGATGGTGGCTTTCTGTGTGCCTTAGAAATTTCTACTCCTTAACAACAGGAGGGGATAGCTCTCGTATTTCTTTGTAGAAAAGCATTAGAATCTATGAAAGAAAATGTCAATATGAAATAAGTTTCATATATATATATATATATATATATATATATATATAATCTTGATATAAATGTTAAAAAGACAGAGTTGATTAAATTCTAAAACATCTTTTTTATCTTTTTAAACAAATATCCCTAGTTGCACCTCTTGACTCACAGTTGTTCCTGGTTAATCATGAGTTGGTCTTTTCATCTTGGCCCTCCTCTGTGAATACCAATAATTCTAGAAGCAACATTGGCTGATGACACTGCCTTGAGAAGGAAAAACCAATGTTCTGTCTAAGGGAACTTGCTGCCTTTTTACATTACTCAAGAATTAAAGCCAGGAGCTTGCCTTGTGAGTCCACAAAGCAAGCTGTGCCCTCAGAGACTCAGATCCTCAGTGCAGTCACAAAAGTCCTTAAGAAACATTATGCTAAGCTATTATACTCACTCAATTATTCTATAACTTTGACAAGTTTTGGTAGTTAGATTAAGAAATGTTATTCACTCAAACTATGAAGTTTTGAAAAAACCATGACCCAAGATGACATTTTAGGTAGGACCACATGCAAACAATTATTAACTATTGCCAAGGAAATGTATTTAAAGGAAATAGGAAATAAACATTTATTCTAATGCGAATTTTGCAAATTGTCTTAGTTAGGGTTTTATTGCTACAATGAAACACTATGACCAAAGCAAGTTGGGAAGGAAAGTGTTTATTTGGCTTACACTTCCACATTGTAGTGCATCATATAAAGAAGACAAGACAGGAACTCAAGCACGACAGGAACCTCTAGGCAGGAGCTGATACAGAGGCCATGCAGGGATGCTGCTTACTGGCTGGCTCCTCATTACTTCCTTAAGTTGCCTTTTTATAGAATCCAGGACTACCACCCCAAGGGTGGCACCACCAACAATGGGTTGGGCTCTCCCTCACTAAGAAAATGCCCTATAGTCTTGCCTACAGTCTGGTTTTATGGATGCATTTTCATAATAGCAGTTCCCTCCACTCAGATGACTCCAGACTGTGTCTAATTGACATAAAACTATGCAGCACAGAAACAAAATAGTAAGTGGTACACCCGAATTTCTTTTTTCTGTTTTAATATAACTATTATCTCTAGATATATTATGACTGTAAATGCTTTATAATAATAAAATAGAAGGAAGCTATTGAACTTCCACATCCATAGTCCAGAATTACATGCAGCTGTCTATTAAGAGGAGGAATATGGTCCCATTTTTCTGTATTAATAAACGCTAATAGTGGCTCTGTCTCAACAACTCCACTTCAGCAGCTGTCGCAAAACCTAACTCCTTCTTGGAAATGTGACTTACAACTCCAACAAAAGTTCTATAAAACAATGTCAGGAAGCAGCCTGAGAGTCGGCAGCACGGATGCCTTAACCTTATCCTCATTCACACGGACGAGACAAATGATAAATTATTTTAGTTAAAAATTCTTTTGGTGTTACTGCTTTCATTTTTACCCTTTTCATGTTCACCTTCCATGACAAGCCGTGCTCAAAACCTACTCCTGAATTCTTTGATTTTTTTTCTTTGTTTTCTCTCACATCTTTGTCTCAGAGCCAGAATAATGTCAGAGGCTCTCAGCATCTAAAATCATGATGGTTCCCCCAACACAAAGGCAAATGCAACAGAAAGTGCAAAATCACTAAATCAAAGACCAATTGTTATTAATTTTACTTTTCTTATTTTATGTGTTTTGTCAATTTTAATATTATTTCCCCATTTCTAACAAACTTTTATTCTGAAGCATGAAAAAATAAACGAAAGAATTGGGTAGAGAATAAAAGAGATGAGAAGGAGCACCAGGAAAAGGGGAAAGGAAGAAGGCGATGAAAAATGAGCAAAGTAAAATTGAATGAAAAAGAAAATAAAAATAAAGAAGATTTCTAGGAGAACTAGAGAGATAAATGGCTGGAATATGTGCTGGCATATTTTAAACATGGTTTAAACTTATCATTTTATTAATAGCACAATGGCCCAAGATTATTTTATTCTTTGTTTAGCTGGTGGAATTATTTTGCTGCTGCCCTATTTGTTACCTTGTCCTCTTCCTCCTCTACAATGTTATTTTCAAAACCTGATTGTTAGACTAGCAGTATCAGTATCATGGTGCTATTTTCTAGGGGTTCTTAGGTCTCACTACAGACTCCATACTGGGAGCACTAGAGGGTGTGGTAGTACAATGTGGCATCAACGAGCTATCCAGAAATGTCTGACCCATGAAATGGGTTTGCTTCCCCTTGTTTCTCCATGTGCTGCTTGCCAGACATGAAGATTCTGTGTGTTTATTATTTTCCCCATTGCTCTGATAAAATACCTAATAAATGTTACTATAGAAAAGAAGTGTTAATTTTGGCTCCCAATTTGAGAGTAGAGTCTAACATGGCGGGGAAAAACAGCAGCCTGTTCATAAGGCTATTCTTAAGGCATGAGTTGTTTCATCCCCAGTCAGAAAGCAGAGGGAGATGGCGGCTTTTGCCTCTTTCTCCTTTTCATTTTGTCCAAGGCCCTAACCCATGCTACAGTACTGGCCACACTATGTTGAATCTTCCCTTTTTGTTTAAACCAGTCTAGAAATCCTCATAGACACTCACAAACTTTATCTCTGAGGTGATTGTTGCAAGGAAAGCCAGGCTGCTTGTTTGTCCTGGCTGCCCAACTAGCTTACACCTGAAATAAGCATCGAAAAATTGTATTAATTAAATCACTGCTTAGCCCATTAGTTCTAGCCTCTTATTGGCTAACTCTCACATCTTGATTTAACCCATTTTTATTAATCTGTATATCGCCACGTGGCAGGGGCTTACCGGATAAAATTCCCAGCTTCTGATTCTGGTGGCTCCATGGCAATTCTCTGACTCTGCTTTCTTCCTCCCAGAATCCAGTTCCTTCTTCCCCGCCTACCTAAGGTCTGCCCCTATCAGGCCAAGGCAGTTTCTTTATTCATTAACCAATACAAACAACACATAGAAAGAAGGACCTCCTACACCAGGTGATCATAGATCATATAAATTTAGCTGGAGGTCTAGATACAACTAAATGTCTAGATACAGTCATTAATTGTATGTCTACATCCAGAATACTGCTAGTCATTCGCCAAGCTTCTTTGCAATTGTACCTTTTTAATCCACTTATCTTCTACTCCAGTAACTGTTGCTACAATACCACAGATTTAGATACACTTTCTTTCTCTATTTTGTGAAACAGGAATACTTTAATAAAGAATAGAATTTGGCTGATGATATCTTGGTCATTTCCATGCAATCTATACTGGACACAAAGGAGAAATATCTTCTGTTCGTGAACAAAGCCTGTTGTGAAATTTTAGTGTTCTTAGCTGATAATGTGATTTTAACTTTCTATAACATGCTTATGAACTAGAAAGAAAACACATTTCAAAGCAAATAACCCCCAAAAAAGTAAGCTAAGAAACTTTAAAAAAAAAAAAACCCAAAACGTAGACATTTCAAATGGTTCATTTTCTTATAGAGATCTATTGGTTCACTCACAGATGTTTCCACTAGCTTTCTCTTCAAAACTACTTGCACTTGCCCTTCTCTCCCAGAGAACAAACATAAAGACTGCTGCTGAAGATGGGCTTTAAAGACACGAATTAGGAAAGGCCAGGAGTGGAGGCTTTTATGGGATTCAGGACTCTGATGCTGGTATAATAAAATGAGGTATTTTGTCCTCCAGGTTGGAGAGGTTTTGACTTTACATATTAAAACCTTTTTGTTTGGTTGGTAAAACCAGGAAAACATTA